>NW_027186315.1:3252095-3282418 GCF_028583685.1 Petaurus breviceps papuanus | reverse complement strand
GCACGCCACGCTCCAAGCTGCATCTAATCAGAGCTGCAGCAGTGAGCGCGTCAACCTGTTCTTTATTGAATTCATTATTGAATAAAGGTACATTTTTTTTGTTCACACTTACCTGTTTATTAAAATTGCTGTCAATGTTCATTAAAATAAGCCCTCCCCTGAAAATAAGCCCTCTGATGTTTTTCTGTCCAAAAAATTAATAAGACAGTGGCTTATTATCGGGGAAACGTGGTATCACAATAAGGTATACTTTGCTACAAACCAAAAAATGTTTTCCTGAAAATTTACTGTAAAATAAATCTTTTATCTACAGATAGATAGTCAAATCTATCTATCTATCTATCTACAAACATATATATATGTATGTATAGATAATATATGCATGGGTGTGTATACACATATATACATACACACTTACACATACATATACGTATGTATGTGTGTATATATGTATATGGATGTGCATTTGGAGAGAGAGAAAGAGGTTGAAAAGGGACTAGGCTATAAGTTTCCCATTCTAATCCATTCTACATTTAGTCATTTATTTGATTATCCAAAAGTCATTGTCTGACCATGTTACTACAACCCAACCTCAACTCAATAACTCAAATGACTTACTATTGCCTCTAGGATCAAATACAAAATTCTTTTTTTTGGTATCCAAGGCCCTTCATAACATAATCCCTTTCTGTCTTCCCAGTCTTCTTACATCTTACTCCCTGATGTGTACCCTTTCATTCAGTGACACTGAGCTCCTGGGTGTTCTAGAAAAAAGACAATAGACTCCACAGGTTTTCTGGCTGTCCCACATACCTGGAAAGCTTTTCCTCTTTTCCTCCTACAACTGACCTCTGTGGATTCCTTTACATCCCAGTTAAAATACAACGTTCAACTGGACGCCTTATTCAACCTCTATTAATTTCTTTTGTCAATTATCTCCCATTTATCCTATAAATAGTTTGCTTTTTATATATGTTTGCATATTCTCTCTCCCATTTTGCTATAACTACCTTGAAGATAGAGATTATCTTTTGCCTTATTCATTTTCCCTAGTACTTAGCACAGTCCCTGGGATATACTAGGTACTTAGTAAATGTTTATTGATATATTTCATTTATTTATTCATCTTCCATTCTCTAGAATAACTACAAACACTTCAGTGTATTCTGTCCCATTGATACACATATTTGCCATTGCCACCTAGAAGGTAACATATTACTATTTTCAAGAATTTTTTTAAGTTTTAAAATTCACCTACAATCGTCTTATTTTTACAATTACATTTTATGTATAAATATCTCTCTTGGAAACCAGATTTAGATGGATAGGCTGCTGGGCTGAGTAATGACTTAGGTAAGATAGTCAGTAAGCTGTTATTTTATTGGTGATAATTATCTGATCGATAATATGACCGTGGAATTTTAAAATGAAGAGGGAAATGAGCCACGGGAATGATCCTATGATAGAAGATTCCCATTGTTGCTTACAGCATATGTAAAGAGTTTTGGAAGGATTGCATTGTCAGTTCATCCAGAGTCTTTAGTTAGGCAGGATACTTCAGTGAATAAGACTAATTGAATAGAATTGGCCTAACATTGTACAATGTGTTTTTAAGATAAGTTAGGTGAATGTCATGCAATCCAACCTTCATTTCTTAGTCATCTACTATGTTTAAAATATTCTGATATGTACTGAGGATACAAATATATCTTAGACTCAGATACAATTGAATTAAATATGAAATACATATATCAAGTATCTCTTATAGTGTACATAAAGATACTATTCTAGGTAAAGATAAATGAAACCATATGCCTTGTTGCCTCTGGGATCTCATAGGTTAGAAAAGTGAGTACCTAATAAATGAATTGATGGATGGATGGAGAGACAGAGAAACATAATACTTTACATACTTATATATTCCCTCAAAGCAAAGTAATTTTTCAGGTATTATGTTATTTTATCCTCCAAATAACCTTGCGAGGAAGGTCTTCTTTTTTAATTTTTCAAATGCTTTATTAACTTCTGATTTACATCATTTGTTGTTGCCAGATTTTGAGTTACAAATTTTCTCCCTGTTTTTCCTCTACCCACCACCCCAAAATAGCAGTCTCACAGGATATACCCTCCTCCAATCTGCTCTCTCCTGTATTTTCTCCCATACCCCTTTCAACTTTTCCAGTGGATCTCTATGCCTCAGTGCCTGTATATCTTATTTCCCAATTACATGTAAGATGGTATTAATAATAGCATATATATGTATATATACATACACACATATATACATATGTATATATATATATACACTCCCACACACACATATATATATACATATATACATACACACATATTTGAATATTTGATTTTAAAACTTTCAATTCCAGATTCATTCCCTTCCTTCCTTGTCACCTACCCTTACTGGAAAGATAAGCAGTTCAGTATAGGCTGTACAGGCATGGCTAATGCAAAATAATAACCCAATAGGTATATTGTAAAAGACTGACTATATTTCCCTCCCTCCTATCCCACCTCCCACTTGTTCTATGCTCTACTTTGATCCCATCCCTTTTCAAAAGTGGGTGCTTCCAACTTCCCTCCCCCCAGCCTGTCCCTACTTCCATCATCCCTCTTCTCATCCCCGTTCCCCTCTACTCTCCTGGAGTGTGAGATACGCTATTTAGTATGTATTTCACTGCCTACTCAAGCCAGATTCAATGGGAATAAGGTGAACCCATTCCCTTTTGCCTTCCTATTCTTTCCCTCCATTGTAACCATTTTCCCTTGCCACTTCTATATGAGATAGTTTACCCCAATCTGTCACTCCCCATCTCCTCTCATTATATTCCTCTCACCTCTTAATTTCACCTTTGAAGTATCATCCTTTCCTGTTAAATTGGTCCTGTGCCCTCTATCTATGTATATCTATAAACATATATACACACATTCACATGTGTATTCATATGCCCATATACCCTAATATATGGACATATGTATATATTTCTAATACGTTCAACTACTGAGAAAAGTTTCATAAGTTACAATTATTGTTTTTCCTTGTAGGAATGTTAATAGTTCAACTTTTATTAGTTCCTTATAATTTCTTTTCCAAGTTTACCTTCTCATGCTTCTTGTATCTGAATGTCAAATTTTCTATTCAACTCTGTTTTTTGGAGCAAGAATGCTTGAAAGTCCTCTATTCCACTGAATGACCATATTTTCCCCTGAAACATGATACTCAGTTTTGCTGGGTAAGTGACTCTTGGTTTTAATCCCAGCTCCTTTGATCTCCAGAATATCATATTCAAAGCCCTTTGATGCCTCAGTATAGAAGCTGCAAGATCCTGCATTATCCTGATTTTATTACCACAATATTTACATTGTTTCTTCCTGGCTCTTGTAATAGTCTTTTCTTAATCTGGAAATTCTGGAACCTGGCTATAACATTTATTTGAGTTTTCTTTTGGGGATCTTTTTCAGGAGGTAATCAGTGGATTCTTTATTATGCCTCTCTTAATGCACCAATAAATTGCCTATTGGTTTCCATTTCATAGTTTTCATCAAATGAGACTCAGTATCTAATAAACTCTCCATGCCCTTTTTTTCTCTCCAAGTCATTTGTTTTCTACTCATGCTTTCCCTATCTTATATGTGGCAAGTTTTTCTTTGTTTAATATTTTTTGGTGAAACCAAGCTTAAGAATTTATATTTGTCACTTAAATTTCATCTTATTAGCCTCAGCCTAGTATTCAAATGATTTTTTTTTTTGTATTTTGGCTCTAATAAAATATGTTAGCTGTCCCTACACTTTGAATCATTTGTAGGATGACAAGTATAAGACTTCTATCCAACAAAAATAAGTAAAATATTAAAATGCAGAAGATAAAGCAAACATCTGTAGGGTACAGAAGAAGAAGTCATTTTCCTAAATGACATAAAACCATTTAACAATTTTCCATTTCCAAACCACCAAACTCAATTATGCAGGCCACATCTCTCCATCACATTCACAAGAATATCTTTAGAGACTCGGTTAAATTGTGTAAAATGTCAGCAAATCCTAGATATAGCATTTTACTAAGTTACTTGTATAGTTGCTAGGTCAAAGAAAAAAAAAATATATATATATATATATATTAGATCATTGTAGCATGACTTCTTGATAAAGTTATGCTAGTTGTTTATATTATTCTTTCCTTTTTCTGTATTTACTAGCTATTCATACAATAATATGTTCTGAAATGTTACCAGGAATTATGAGTATACTTACTGGTCTATACTTTCTCTTCTTTTTTAAAAATCATTAAACATCTGCTTTTATTAAATCATAATATTCCTACTGTCAATTGTCTTTCAAAGTTCACTATAAATGACAATCATATTTGATAATTCTTTAAGTACCTTGAGATGTAATTTATTTTAACCTTTGGTGGCTTGAATTCATCAAGAGTATCCTCTTGGGCTGGCTAGGTGGCACAGGGAATAGAGCATTGGCCCTGGAGTCAGGAGGACCAGAGTTAAAATCCGGCCTCGGTCACTTAACACAAAAAATATCCATGTGACCTTGGGCAAGTCACTCAACCCAAATTGCCCTCCAAAAAAAAAAAAACAACAGAGTAGCCTTTTATTTTGCTGTTGCAATTTTTATCTTGAACAATTCCCCCTCTTAAAGCATAGTTTGATTGTTGTTTAATAATTATTTCTTTACCCACTGACTAGAGGATTTTGAATATAATCTCTTTTGATGAGAAAAAAAGAAGTTAAAAATTTTTAATATTTAAAATTGGAATTCCCCACCTAAAATAAACTTATATTGTATCAAGTTATTGGGATTTTAAAAGATAGTGAAATACAAAATAAAACTAAAAACTAATGTGATTACTTACATTAATTCCTAAATTATCACAGATATACTCAATGAAATATTTATGTCCAGTTAATTTCTGCCATATATATATATATATATATATATATATTTTTTTTTTTTTTTCTCATAGCCACCAATGATTAAATGAATGAAGCATTTTGCTGGAAATTTTTTTTCATTCCTTTCATACAATGAAATCAAAAATATTTTTTCCCCAAATTTCATGTTCAAAGTTAAAATATATGAATTGAATACATATTTCAGAGTAGTAATTATATGGAACATTCTCCCCATTGATGGAATACTCAATTCCTCATTGCATTGTGAAGGATGAGAGCAGGAGTTGGTGAGGCCATGAAAGAAGAAAGATGCAGGGTTTTCCCTGGGTCCCAACATCTAGAGGGAAGTGTTATCACAATCTCTCTTCAGATTATTCTATGTAGAAAAATATTCTGGGAAGAAGCCAAAATGCAAAATTTCAGTCACATACCTATTTCCAACTAGTGACTTTATGAAATTTCTCCTTGGGTGAAATCTTTTTTTTGTTTGTTTCCATTTTCAAATGCTTTATTAACTTCTGATTTACATCATTCATTTCCGCGAGATTTTAAGATACAAATTTTCTCCCCATTTTTCCCCTACCCACCACCCCAAAATAGCATCTCATAGGATATCGCCTCCTCCAATTTGTTCTCTCCCATATTTTTTCCCGTACCCATTTCGACTTTTCCAGTAGGGCATGGTGGATCTCTATGTCCCAGTGTCTTTGTATCTTATTTCCTGATTACATGTATAATAGTGTTAATAACAGTGTGTGTGTGTGTGTGTGTGTGTGTGTGTGTATTTAAGCATTTGACTTTGAAACTGAATTCTGGATTCATTCCCTTCCTTGCTTGCACCAACCCTTACTGGGAAGACAAGCAGTTCAGTATAGGTTGTATATGTGTGGCTAATGAAAAACAATAACACAGTAGATATTTTGTAAAAGACTGACTATATTTCCCTCCCTCCTATCCCACCTTCACTTGTTCTATTTTCTACTTTGATCGCATCCCTTTTCAAAAGTGGGTGTTCCCAATTTCCCTCCCCCCCAGCCTGCCTTCCCTAGTGTTCCCTTCAACCCTACTTTCCTGTACAGTGAGATACCCTATTTAGTGTGTATTTCATTCCTTCTTCCAGCCAAATTTAATGGGAATAAGGTTGACCCATTCCTTTTTGCCTTCCTATTCTTCCCCTTTATTGTATCCATTTTCCCTTGCCTTTTCTAAATGAAATAGTTTACCCGCATTCTGTCTCTCCCCATCGCCTCTCATTATTTTCTTCTCTCACCTCTTAATTTCACCTTTTAAGTGTCATCCCTTTCTGCTAAATTTGTCCTGTGCCCCCTATCTAAGTATACTTGTAAACATATATACACACATTCACATATGTGTTCATAAGCCCATATACCCTCATATGTAGACATACACACACATATTTCTATTCCCTTCAACTATTTTCATACTGACAAAAGTTTCATCAGTTACAATTATTGTTTTTCCATGTAGGAATGTTAATAGTTCAACTTTGATAAGTTTCTTATGATTTCTTTTCCTTGTTTACCTTCTCATGCTTGTCTTGCTTCTTTTATCTTAATGTCAAATTTTCTATTCAACTCTGTTTTTTCATCGAGAACCTTGGGTGAAATCTTGAACAGTCTCCCTTGTTAGATCTGAGTTACCTTGCTCAAATCTGAGAGCTCCTTTATTTTGCCATATATTTTCCTCTATATTCTTTCTCTGAATTCCATTTTGATATTAACATGAACAAATTGGTTTCTTGATATATTTAAGTGTATTCTTTTTTTTTTTTTTTTTTTTTGGGGGGGGGGTAGGGCAATTGGGATTAAGTGACTTGCCCAAGGTCACATGGCTAGTTTTTGTGTATGTGTCAACTGTCGGAGGCTGTATCCAAACCCAGGTCCTCCTGACTCCATGGCCGGTGCTCTACTCATTATGCCAGCTAGCCGACCCCTTAAGTGTATTCTTTGTAGAACTGATATTTCATGAAGTCTTAGACTTCTATTTTGGTATAGTTCTTTTATGTTAACAAATAAAAAATAAGTGCATAGCTTGAACTTGAAAATTATGCCCTCTACAATAATAACATTTAAAAAAACAGATAAAACCCTAGCCTGGCATAGGCTCTCACTGAGATCAGAATGGAATGGTAAATATCTGACCTCAGTCTACTGTCTTCCCCTCTAACAGAAATCAAAGTTTCTCTTGAAGCAAGTGGTATGCTAACACTATCTATTCTTACCTCTCTGTGAGGCATATCTAAACAGACCCATGTGGATGTGCATTTCCTACAAGACCCAAAGAAAACAGCATACAGAATATTACACATACTGCTACATTAAGTAATTGATAATTTTTTATGATTAAACTTTGAAGTTGTATATACATTTAAGACATTTTTAGTAATCTTAATTCTAATACCTTCCCTCTTGTAATTAATCCGTGTTTTTGTTTTTTATTGGAATTTTGGTTGTTCCTTTATATTTTTTGCATGTCTTCCCCCTTGTGAGCTCCTTGAAGGTTTTTTTTTTTCTTTCCTTTTTTTTTTGGCATTTCCAGAGCTTAAGAAAGTGTCTTGTACACAATTATAACTTTATAAATGTTCATTAATTAACTGAATATAATAGCAATATACTTTTCAACACATTCCCAAAGAGATAAAAAATTAAGAAAAGGTCTTAGTTATATTAAAAATATATTGTAGAAACTTTTTTTGATGACAAAGAACTAAAGACTAATGGTGTGGTGCATATCAAATTGCAAAAAGACCATAGTAATTATGACATATAAGATTATAATATATATTTTACATGTAAGAAATAATGAAAGAAACATGTTTGGAGAATTTGGGGAGACAGAGAATGAAGTTAGGTGAATAAAACAAACAAACAAAAATGATTTATACCAAAACAACATTTAAAGATGCACAATTTTAAAGATTTATATATACTAATAATTGTAATGATTAATCAGCACCACAGAGGATTGCTTATGAAGAAAGCCATTTACATTTTGAAAGATAGTCAATGGACTCATGTAGGAGAATAAGACATTATTAGTTTATCATCAAAGTTGTTATATTTTATTAGAATAGTAACAGGTGTCAATGTCAACAATGAGATAACTTTTTCTAGAACATCCTAAGAGTAAAAATAAAAAAAAACAAAATGGGATGAAATATTGCCTTTATGTTCTGCTTGGGAAAACAAAAAGATCCTCAAATGCATGTTTACCACCTGAAATTGTTTTCTAGCAAAAAAGAAGTCAGAACTATCCAGTGCTGTTTTGCTTTGGTTTTCTCTTCCAAGGAGAATGATTTTCCAAATGAAAAGGAGAAAATAAAATGACTTTTAAAAACTGAAAGCAAAGATAAGAGAACATCTAGCTCTCCTTGTTGAATTCAAGTTACTTAGACCAGATGAACCCCTTCACAGGGTGCTGAAAGAACAAGCTGATGTGATAAGCCACTCTCAAAAGAGAATAAAGAAAATTTTCTATAAACTTGGAAGAGAACACGTTGTCCTAATTTTCAATAGTGGAATACAGCAGAGTATTTAAATAGTCCTAGATGCTTGCCTGTCAGATATAGCATTGCTTTTAAATAGACAGTGAATATCTATAAATACAACAAGGCTTTCCAAAGAGATAACCATGCCTCATTAAGAATATATATCATTTTTATGTCTGTTTGGAGGAGTACACACAAGGCATGGGTGTGAACTGACTACAATAGATTCTTTTCTTTTCTTTTTTTTTTCCTTTTGGAAGGCAATTGGGGTCAAGTAACTTGCCCAAGGTTACACGGCTAGTTTTTTTTTTTTTTTGTTGTGTGTGTGTGTGTGTGTGTGTGTGTGTGTGTGAAGTGTCTGAAGCCAGAACCAAACTCGGGTGCTACTGACTCTGGGACTGGTACTTTACTCCCTGTACCACCTAGCTACCCCTATGATAGATTATTTTTTTTAAGTAAAATTAATGGGTGAGAAAAAAAAAAAAGATGAACTGTGAGAAGAGGGAGAGAGAGAGGAGGGGAGGATGAGATAAGAAAGGTTGGAGGGAAATACATAGTAGTCATTCTTATTGAAATGGGAATTTAAGGTCTTCCCTGCCCCCCGGCCCTCTGATAGGCTTAAGTGACTCTGAGACCCTTACTTGATTTAAAAATATACTCTTTCCCCTAGTAGGCTGAATGTGGTTACATGGAGCCTGTGGCAAGAGGCTTGTTTTTCAGGAACGCTCATATTTTGTAGCTTTTTGATTAAGCAGTGGGTAAAGAGGGTTGTGACATTGTCTGAGTGAGGGGAAGGCTACATATACACTGATGTGAGATTTGTTTTGGGGCTCACTTTGAGAAGAGTTGTGTGATTTGACCAGATGATACTCTGGGCAGCTGTTGAATCCCCCGGCTTTGAAAACCCAGATGTTGATGCTTCCTTCTCTGTTAACTGACTAGGTATGGATGTAATGGACAGAGAGTTGGAAGCCTCTCTGCTGATCTGTTTCTCGGTCTAAAGTTGTAACTTCTGTTTGTAACTTGTTTGTATTCTCTGAAGTTTGTGGTGCTGAACTTTTTTCCCTTGAACTAGGTAAATCATATATGTTTTATTGATTAAAGTAAGATTGTTAACCCATTTTGAGTTGCTTTCCTTTAGAAAAGCAGATCTAAGAACCTCTGTTGGCAGTCACCCTGGCTATGGTAGGGTACTTGCTGCTACAATCATAACTGTGAAAACATGTTTTTATAGCAAGTTTTTTATAAAGTTTTCATTTCTCAAATATTAATAGAACTAAGTCAAATTTATTAGGATATAAGCCTTTCCCGATTGACAAACTGTCAAAATATATGAACAGGTTTTAGAAAAAAAATCATTCTAGGAGATGTTTGATAATATGAAAAATGCTCCAAATAACTATTGATTAGAAAAATTCAAATTAAGTAATATGTCAGAAAAGAAAATGGGCAGATGTTGGAGGTGGTTTGGGAAAATGGGGACACTCAAACAGTGATGGCACAGTTTTGAGCTGATCCTACCATTCTAGAGAACAATTTGGAACTATACACAAAGGGCTACAAAACCACATTTACACCTTGACCCAGTAATACCACTACTTCAAATGTATCCTGTAAAGATCAATGAAAAGTTCCTATATTGCATCCATATATATATATATATATATATATATATATATATATATATATATATATATATATATATATATATATATATATATATATATATCAGTTCTTTCTTGTGGTGGAAAAGAATTGGAAATTGAGAAGATGTTCATGAATTAAACAATGGTTGAATGAATTATGGTATATGATTGAAATGGAATATGATTGTGCTGTTAGAAATGAAGAGCAACATGCTTTCAGGAAAGAAAAAAAAGCTTGAAACACTTACATAAACCAATGCAAAATGAAGTAAGCTGATCCAGGACAACAGTGCACATAGTAAGCAGTATTGTACACTGATCAACTCTCAACAACTTAATATAAGACAATTCTAAAGGACATGATAAAAAATGATAACCACCTTCAGATAAAAAAAATTGCTTCTGAATACATATTGAAGCACACTTTTTAATTTTTTTTTCTTATTTTGTGGGACTTTTATTTTGCAACATGACTAATGAGTGATTTTTTTTCATGACTGCACATGTATAACCTACATCAAGTTGCTTGTCTTTTTTTTTTTAAGCAATAAGGGTTAAGTAACTTGCTCAAGGTTACACGGCCAGTTATTTCTGGGTGTGGTGCTGAGTGTCTGAGCCCGGGATTCCATCTCCACGTTGTCCCAACACTGGAGCCGGTGCTCTTACTCGCTGAGCCACCTGGCTGCCCCTAAGCAATTGGGGTTAAGTAACTTGCTCAAGGTTACACGGCCAGGTGTTTCTGGGTGGGTGCTAAGTGTCTGAGCCCGGGATTCGATCTCCAGGTCTTCTCAACACTGGAGCTGGTGCTTTTACTCGCTGTGCTACCTGGCCACCCCGAGTTGCTTGTCTTTTCAATGAGGATGCTGGGGAGTGATGGGGAGAGAGAATTTGGGAGCCAAAATTGAAAATAATGAATGGTAAACAGTTAAAATTGTTTTTATATGTAATTGGAGAATATTTTAAAAATAAAACAAACAAATAAACATGACTTTCCCAAGCAAACATAGTTTTTGAAAAAAGTGGTTAGACTTATAGATTAGGAAAGCAAAGATATAGTTTACACAGATTTTGCCAATGCATTTGACAAATATCTCTCATACTAAACTTTTTGAACTCTATGAGGAAGGTTTCTAGTAAAGCTGAGTTTCAGAATTAAAGTCAGAGAAACTGTGTTTAAATCTTGTCTTTTAAGCTTATTATCTATGAGATTTAAGGCATGTTTCTCTACCTTTTTGAGACTCAGTTTACTTTTGTACATAATTAGTTGCTTGAATTAGGTGAACTCTAGGATTTCTTTCAAGTTGAAATATAAGATACTGAATAAGGAAATATGAGTTTTCCAAAAGAACACTTACATATATTCATAGCTAATTGAATTGAGATATTAATTCCAAAATTATGAACTTTTTGCTATAAAAATTATTCCTTTCTACTGCTATTCAATTTTTCCAGAGATCTACCATATCTAACTTTTTTGAAATTCTATTCACCTATCAAACTTCTTTCTTTTTTATTTTGTAGTTAGATTTATTTATTTCAGAAAGGGGGAGGTTGAGGTCGCCTACTAGTATAATTTTGCTGTAAGTTTCTTCCAGTAACTCCCTTAATTTCTCCTGTAAGAATTTCAATGTTGTACCACTTTGAGTATATATGTTTAGCAATGATATTGCTTCATTGTCTATGGTGCCTTTTAGAAAGATATAGTTTCCTTCCTTTTCTCTTTTGAATAGATCCTTGCTTTTTGTCTGGGATTAGTATTGCTATCACTGTTTTGTTTTTTGTGTTTTTTCACTTCGGATGAAGCAGAATATATTCTACTCCAGTCTTTTACCTTTACCCTGTGTGGATCACTCTGTTTCAAAAATGTTTCTTGTAAGAAACATATTGTAGGATAATGCTTTTTTTTTATCCATTCTTCTATCTGTTTCTGTTTTATGGGAGAATTCAACCCACTCATGTTCTCAGTTATGATTACTATCTGTGTCTTTCTCTCCATCTTTCCTTCCTATTTTTAATTTTCTTTCTCCTTTCTCCCTTTCCCTCCACATTAAAGTTTCACTTTTGAATTCATGCTTCCTCATTCTGGCCTCCCTTCTATAAGTGTCCCTCCTTTTTCTCTCCCTATTCACTTACCTTCTTTCCTTCCTTCTATCCCTCTTCCCCTTTTCATTCCTTTAACCCATCCAACTGCTTATCAGACAAGTTAGATTTCTACACCTATCTCAGCATGTTTTTCCTCCTTGACCCAAATCTGATGAGTAAAGTTCAAACAATGATCATCTCCTTCCCTTCTTTCCCTCTACTGTAATATGTCTTTGTGCCTCATCATGTAATTTACCCTTTTCTACCTTCTCCTTTTCTCTTTTTTCAAAATCATTTTTCAGCTCTTAATTAGGTGTTTTTATAATCACACCAAAATTAACTTAAACCCACACCCTCTGTCTATGTATTACCTTTCTATATTATGTAATAAAGTACAGTTCTCAAGAGTTGCATCATCTTCCCATGGAAGGATGTAAATAGTTTCTCCAGATTGAAAAAAAAAATTTTGTTTTGTTTTTCCCTTTCCTCTTTACCTTTTTATACCTCTCTTGAATCTCGTATTTGAAGATCAGTTTTCCAGGTCAGTTGTTTTTCCAAAGAGGTATTTTGCATTTTCCTCATTTTTTTCATTCTTTATATTTTATTTGACTGATTCTTGATGCCTCATAGATATTAGCTTCCATTTATCCAATTCTAATTTTTAAGGCATTATTTTGTTCAGTTAGTTTTTGTATCACATTTTCCATTTGTCCAATTATCTCTGTGATTTTTTAAATTCCTTTTTGCATTTGGCTAACTCTGTTTGGAGAAAATGTTTTCTTCCCTTTGTTTTGACCTTTCTTTCACCACCTGCTATCTCTCTTTTGCATAGCTCTCATTTCTTTTCCAATTTTTTCTTTAACATCTCTTATTCAGCTTTTCAAATCCTTATTGATCTCTTCCAGGAAGGCTTTTTGGTCTTGAGAGCAATTCATATTCCTTTTTGATGTTTCTGTTTTAGATTTATTGACAATGTTCTCCTCTTTTGTGTTTTTTTTTCCTTTTGCTTTTTGGATGGCAATTAGGGTTAAGTTACATGCCCAAGGACACATGGCTAGTTTTTGTGTTACTTGTCTGAGGTCAGATTTGAACTCAAGTACTCCTGACTCCGGGGCCAGTGTTCTATTCACTGATTTTAATGCCAAGCAAAGGAAACTTTCCAAGGTTCAAATTACCAGCATAGGTGCTCTCCATTTTATTTAGTGAAAAATTAAGAATAGCGAACATCAAAATATATAACATAATTCAAAATACAGCATTCACTAAATATAATTCAATAATCCCCAAGTACTACTCCAGCCCTGGACATTATAATTCATTTAGTCCATCCCAAAGACCCTCTTCTAAGTACTACTCCACCACTAGGCTGTACATTCATTTAGTCAACCACAAAGCCTTTCTTCTCAAATGGAGATTAGTTCTCAATAATAAGTAAAGTACATTCATTTGGTCAATCACAGAGCACAAAAAAGCCAAAAGTTCCCCAACCTTGGATCACAATTGAATCTACCCCAGAGTTACAACAAGCTTAGCACAGCATTCAATACCCAAAGAGAGGGCTTTTCTTCATCTTGACCAAGGCAAGTTCTCAGCAATCTTTGTTCCTGGGGAGACAAAGCTTAGCAAGGCCACAAGATACATTGCCAGTGTCTTCATTGATTCATTCTCTGTCTGCAGAACAGTCTTAGGAATACTAAATATTTAAAGAACAATTAATTCAAATATCACATAGCCTATTTGTAAAAAAAAAAAAAATAGGCAAAGAAAGAGTTCTACCCAAGTCTTTTTATGACACATGTATCATGCTGATATCAAACCAGGAAGAGCTCAAACAGAAATAGACAATTATAGATAAATTTTGGTAATGAATATTGATACAAAAAATTTAAATTGCAAAGAGATTACAGTAGTTTATCATGAGAATAAAACACCATACTGAGGGGAGATTTATTTCAGGAATGCAGTACTGGTTGAATAGTATGAAAACTATCAGCATAATTGACCAAATCAGTAACAAAACTAACAGAAAAATTATCATTTCTTAATTGGTGAAAAAAAAGATTTTTAACAAACTGGCACCTATTCCTATACAAAAAACAAACTAGAGATCACAGGAATCAATGAAGTTTCTTTTAAATGATAAGTAACACCTATCTAAAAGAATCAGCAACCAATATACATAATGGGTATATGCCAAAGACTTTTACATTATGATCAGGGTGAAACAAGCATTTCCATTATCACCACAATTATTCAATACTATACTAAAAATATTGCCTTTAGCAATAAAAGAATAAAATATAAATTGAAGAAATTAGAATAGGCAATGAGGAAACCCAAGTATCATGCTTTGCATAATATATGATGGTATATTTAGAAAATCTCAGAGAATCAACTAAAAAATTCCTTGAAATAATTAAGAACATATGCAAATTAGCAGAATGCAAAATAAACCCATGCAAATCATTAGGATTTCTATATGTAACCAAGAAAACAAAATAGCAATAAATAGAGAAGCTTCATTACAGAATATAAAATATAAAACAATTGGAAGTTTCACTGCCAAGAAAAATTCAAGAACTATATAAATACAATTTTAAAACACTTTTCACACAAATAAAGTCAGATCTTTATTCATTTTTGAAATTGAAAATTGGTCATGGAAGGTCAAGCTAATATAAGGAATAAGACAACTTTACCAAAATTAATTTACTTATTCCATGTCATCAATCAAATGAACAATTTTCATAGAGCTAGAAAAAAATTGTAACAAAATTCTTGTTGAAAAATGAAAAAAGTCAATAATAACAAAGGAATTAATGAAATACATCAAAGAAATGTGCCCTAACCATTCCAGATTCAAAAGTACAGAATAAAGTGCAATCATGAAAATGATTTGCTATTTGCTAAGGAAAAGAGTGGTGGATCAATTGAATAGGTAATTTACAAATAGTCAATAACAATAATAATGTACTATTTGATTAACTCAGAGACTCCAACTTCTTGGAATATAACTCACTATTTGAGAAAAATACTGTGGTAAAAACTGGAAAATAATATAGTAACTACTAATTAGAGACAAAAATCTTACACTGTTTCCTAAGATAAGGGCAAAATGGGTGTGTAATTTAGAAATAAAGGGTGATTGGCCACTTAGTAGAGGACATTACAGTTTATGTGTCATATTTTTGGAAAGGGGGAAAGTTTATTACCAAACAAGAGATGGAGAGTAATATGAAATGCAAAATGGATAACTTTGATTACATAAAATTAAAAAGATTTACTCAAAAAAACCTAATGAAATAAAGATAAGAAAGAAAGTAGAAACCTGGGAAACAATTTTTTTTCATCCAGTGTTTATGATAAACATATCATTTTTAATATGTTTATGTTGAATTGAGTCAAATTTATAAAAATACAGACATTGCCCAATGGATAAATGGTCAAAGAATATAAACAAGTTGTTTTTAAGAGAAATAAATTGTAGTTTTGTTCTAATTCACTATTGATTAGGAAAAAAACAAACTCAAAGAACGGTAAGGTATTACCTCACACACTTCAGATTGCCTAATATGACAGAACAGGAAATTGATAAATGTTGGAGAACATGTAGGAAAATAGGGACATTAAAGCATTGTAGGTAGAATTGCCAACTAATCAAACCATATTGTAGAACAATTGCACCTATGCCCAAAGGGCATAATAACAGCTAATAAATAATAATAAATAAAAGGGAAAATATCAGTTGCTCTTCAGTAGACTAAGGTGATATAATAAAAAAGAACATTTACCTAAATAAATTTGCTTATTAAGTGCCATAAGAATCAAACTACCAAAAAAGAATTTTATAAACCTAGAAAAATAATAACAAAATTTATCTGGAAGAATAAAAGGTCCAGAATATTAAGGGAATTACTTAAAAGAAATTCAAGGTAAGGTGACCCAGTCTTATGAGATTTTCAATTGTATTATAAAGCAGCCAACATCAGAAGTACTTAGTACTGGCTAAGAAATAGAGAGGTAAATCAATAGAATAGATTAGGTACACAAGACACAGTAGTCAATGACAAAAGGATTCTACTGGTGATAAATGCAAATACCACAGCTTCTGGGATAAGAACTCCACATTAAAAAGGAAAAAGAATGCTGGAAAAACTAGAAAACTAGAAAAAATAGACCAACGTTTTATACTGCATACCTGGATAAATTCAAAAGGAGTAGATGATTTAGTGGTGACGTCTAACCCTAAAACCATATAAGAAGAGAAAAGAATACTTTAGCTATCAGACTTATGGAGAGTGGAAGATTTTAAGACCAAAAAAGATATAAAGAACATTATGGAATGCAAAATAGATAATTTTTATTTCTTCAAATTGAAAACATTTTGCACAAAATCAATGCAACCAAGATTAGAAGTGAAGCAGAAAGCTGGGAAACAATTTTTACAATGCTTGTCTCTTCTAAAAGTCTCATTTCTAAACTATATAGAGAATCAGATCAGATTTTTAAGAATACAAGTCATTTCCCAATTGATAAGTGGTCAGAGGATATCAACAGGAAATTTTCAGATGAAATCAATGCTATTTATAGACATATCAAAAAATGGTCTAAATTACCATTAAGGAGAGAAATGCAAATCAATACTATTCTGAGTTACTATTGTACATCTACCAGATTGGCTAATACAAGAAAAAAATGAAAGATAAATATTATAAAAGATATGGGAAAGCTCAAGCAAGTTCCTGCTTTTATTCCACCATCTTTGCTCCATCTGTTGCTCATCATTACTTAGAACAAAATAGTTCTCCCTTAGATTCATATACCACGACTTGTTCAGTCATTTCCCATGTAAGATACTACTTTATTGTTGGTGGAATTATGAACTAATCCAAACATTCTGGAGAAAAACTTGTAACTATGCCCAAATGGACATAAAACTAAGCATCCAGGAATACCAATTCAACATCTATATCTCAAAGATATCATAAAAATGGAAAAGGAATCACATGTAAAAATTTTATTTATAACAGCTCTTTTTCATGATGGTAAAGAATTGGAAATTGAGGGCATGCCCATCAATTGGGGAATGGCTGAACAAGTTGTGGTATATGAATCTAATGGAGTACTATTTTGTTCTAAGAAATGATGAGCAGTGAATGGAGCCATGATGGTGGAATAAAAGGAGGACCTTGCTTTAGCTCACCCCCAATTACCTCCAATACCTGGAAAAATGTCTCCAAATAAATTTTGGAGCTAAATAACCTGCAAAATGACAGAGTGAAACAAATCCCTCACAGAATACAACCAGGCAGGTGAAAAGAAAGGGTCTATTTAACTGGGTTGGGAGTGGAGTAGAGTCTTTTGTTGCCCTTGTATGCACATATCAGGCTGGAACAGACCTCAGGGGACTGAATCACTGGCAGCTGTAGCAGTTTCCAGACATCTCAACCCATAAATGCCAAAGGCAAAGTAAAAGGTCAGTAGGGAACCTCTGTTGCATGGGTGGGAGAAGAGCACAGTCTGGCCACTGCCCTTTAGGTGGTAGGTGTTGAGGCTATGCTGGCAGTGGCAGCCACACTGCTGGCTATTTCTGGAGATCCAGGCCCAAAGATGGTAGGGGGAACAAGAAGCGAACCAGAGGGTAATTATAGTAATCTCTTTGATGGTGCTGAAGCAGGAAACTCTTGTTTTGCCCTGCTTTAATCTGGGTCGCAGTCTTGAGTGGCAGTCCTATGGTAAAGAGATCACTGGCATGGTAGAGCTTGTGGTGGCTGTGGAGAAGGAGTCCTCCTCACAGTTCTGAGGGAGATGACTAGAAGTTGCTCTGAAAACAACTGCACAAAACCCCAGGAGTTTGGGATACATCTTTCTCCATTCTGGAAGCAGAGTTTTACCTTGCTAAATACCTCAAAAGTCAAGTAATCAGCTGGGAAAATGAGCAGAGGAAAAGAAAACAGACTATAGAATCCTTTTTTGGTTGTGTGTGTGTGTGTGTGTGTATGACTGTGTATACATACACATATCTATATGTATGCATATGTATATGTCTGTATGTATATGTGTGTATACATAGAAGGAACAGAGTGAGTTGAATATGAAGAGATGTTATCTAAAAACTAAAATTAAGTGATGAGAGAGGAATATATTGGGAGAAGGAGAAAAGGAGAGAGAAAATAGGGTAAATTATCTCACAGAAAAGAGGCAAGGGAAAACTCTTACAATGGGGGGAAGAACAGAGAGGTGAAAGTGAATGAGTCAACCTTACTTTCATTACAATTGGCTTAAGAAATAAATAGCATACACATTTAATTGAGTATCTTCCCCTACAGGAAAGTAGGGATGACGGGATACGATGGGGGAATGATAGCAGGAAGAGCATATTGGGGAAGGAGGCATCAGAAGCAAACACTTTTGAAAAGGGACAAAGTCAAAGGGAAAAATGGAATAAATGGGGTACAGAATAAGATGGAGTGAAATAGGTTTAGTGTTTCACAATATGACTGTCATGGCATTTTTTTTTCATAACTACACATGTATAACCTATATTATATTGCTTATCCTCTCTGTGGTGGTGGAAAAGAAGAGAAGGATCGAGAGATTCTTGAACTCAAAATTTTAAAAGCAAGTGTTTTAAAAAATTGTTTTTACATGCAAACTGTAAATAAGATATTCAGGAAATAGGCTATAGAAATTCATCTTGCCCTACAAGAAAATGAGGGGGAAGGGGGTAAGAAGGAGTATGGGGGTATATAATAGAGGGTAGATTGGAGCAAGGGGTAATAAATATGCTTGACATCTTGGGTTGGTTAGTAGAGGAGAGATGGTGAGAAAATTTGTAAATCAAAATATTGTGGGAATGAATGTTGAATACTTAAAATAAATAAATAAATTTGAAAAAAAAATTATGACCTGGCAGATTAAAAAAAAAACACCTGGAAAGACTTGCATGATTTCATGTTCAGTGAACTGAGCAGAAGCAGGAGAACATTGTACATAGTGACAGCATCATTATGTGATGACCTTGAAATATGTAACTCTACTCAGCAATGCAATGATCTAAGTCAGTTCCAAAAAACTAATAATGGAAAATACTATCCACATCCAGAGAAATAACCATGAAGTGTGAATGCAAATAAAACCTTACTATTTTCTCTTCTTTTCTTTCTTGTGGTTTTCTTGTTTTGTTCTAATTTTTCTTTCTCAACATGACTACTGTTGAAATATGCTTAATCCAATTGTATATGTGTAACCTATATCAGATTGCATGTCACCTTGGAGAGGGGGAAAAGGGGAAATATAAAACTCAAAATCTTATAAAAGCCAATGTTGAAAAATAAAACTGAACAAATTAATAATATATTTTACTTATAAAAATTCAACAATGTCTCCTTACAGTCATACACTAGGTGGGCTAATTTAGTGATGGTTATAGCCATCTGCCATGCAAAGCAAAAATATATGGTCAAGGTCAAAATCATAATCTCTTTCTTCTTGTTTAGTAAGCCAGAGACAGGATTGACATATGTGAAAAATGGTTTCTGTCCAATACCCAAAGAGATACTTTGCAAACTGAAAATGACTTTGTCACAAGGAGTCACAGTTTTTAAAGTGTAATTAGATATTCTTAAAACCTCAGTTGTAAGCAAACAACATGTTCAGTCCATTTTTTCTTATTTAAAAAAATGAAGATTTTTGGATATCTTAAAAAATTGATATTTTATCATGTATATAAACTACACATACACACATATGTGTAATATTTGTGTGTTTATTTATATATGTATGTGTGTATGTATATGCATATACATATTTGTGTGTTCCAGTCAAATTATTCATGATGTTATTACCAATTTAGATTTTTTTTCAAGTCTGGGGATCTGGGCAGTATTAGGAATGATATGTCAATTTGTGAAACAAGTGTCATATGGATCATTACCTGAAGTGGTCCAAATCCTTGGTGATATAATCCATATACAATGAACCTTAAAAATAATTCATTGTGAAAATGCTAAAGTTTATGGAGAAATAAGAGGTTTTGACTTTGGTAACTGTCTGTCTCTCTGTCTATCTTTCTGTCTCATCTTTGGATGAGATGGATGTATACATGCTGCAATGGCAAGCAAAATTGTACTTAATTCCTTGTTTCAATTATTCAAGTTTCTCTGAGCCTTGCCTGTGATTATGTCAAGTCTTTGTTATAAACAGAACCTGTGAGGCTCACAGTGAGAGCAAGTTGCCAAAGACTGGAACAGGAAGGATGTAATAGTAATGGTAGAACAGGAAGGAGTAGAGCAAATAAAACCTTGAGCATTGGGGTGGCTAGGTGGCACAGTGAACAGAACACCAGCCCTGGAGTCAGGAGGACCTGACTTCAACTCTGACCTCAGAAACTTGACACTTACTAGTCTTGTGACTTCAGGCAAGTTGCTTTATGCCAATACCCCTGCCCTACCCCCTCCAAAATGTAAAGAAAAAAAAGTTGGAGCATAATTTGGTATTGAGCAGAACTGAGAGAGAGAACATATATGGTATCAGTCCTATGTCTATTTTGTCTGTGTTGATTTGTATTTATGCTACTTTGTCAGACAGAAGCACTCTGTCTGTTGACTTGTGATAGTGTTGCTTTGTCAGAGAGAAAGATTCTATCTTTTGATTGTGTTACTTTTATAAAGTAGAAGCATTGTATCTATTGAGTTGTGTTTCTTTGTCAGACAGAATCACCTTATCTATTGACTTGTGTTGATTTCACAGCAGAAAGTCAATTGAAAGGATACTGTAGAAAATGTTTATGAATACAGTGGTAACTCTCTTAAGCTTAATGTATACAGCTGGACCTGGAGCTGGAAGCTGCCTAACTCTGAATCCAGGTGACAGTTGGGTGAATTCAGACAAGAGCTGGAAGCATGGAAGAGGAACCATGAAGTTTGGGTACTTAGTGCTGACTGACAAAGTTAAAACAGTGAGACCTCTGGGTGGGATAAATTTGTAGTTTGTACCCATTAAGGATGATTGCTTACCTGTCTCCAATCCATATGGAAGAAGACTTTAGACGGGTCCTTCTTATTGATTAGTTCAGATTGTGACTTACTGAATGATAGTTTTTGTTTAAGACTATGTGACCAGGGGTGGAGCCAAAATGGTATTGTAGAAGCAGGAAATTCTGTATGCCTCCTCCAAAACAACCTCAAATACCTATAAAATTACTCTCAACAAACTACAGGGCTTCAGAACCCACAAAGTGACAGATAAAAAAAAAATCTCCCACTAAAAACTGGCCCAGCAGGCCAGCAGGAAGGGTACATCACAGCACACTGGGAGCTGAACCCAGCCCCCAGGGAGGCCACAGTTTTAGCCTCAGGGTGGTCAACAACAGCACCAGATGGAGGGACTTCAGGAAAGTGGATCACCAGCAGCTATGGAAGTTTCCAGAATTATCAACACATAAATGCCAAAGTGTGGACTTTATGGGAACAGGGAGTCTGAAAGTGCAGTCTGGCTTCTGTACACAGGAGATAGAAGTGGGTGAGGTGCAGCATTTGCCACTGCATGGCTGCTTCAGAACTCCTGGCCTGCAGATTGTAGGAGGACCAAGCAACCAGATTGCTTTCTAGGGTGGAGTTCCTGGGGTGCATGACCAGTGTGCCAGAGCTTGTAGAGGCTTCTGAGAGGGCACCCAACTAATAGCTCCAACAGCTGAGAAAACCCCAGAAATTTGCAAAAAAAAATCTCCTCTGTGGAAGCAGAATTGTACTGTGGCAAAAAGCTCAAAAATCAAGTAATTGAGTGGCAACATGACCAAGCAAAAAAAGTAAAGCAAGCACAGCAATACAATTCTGTACTCCTTTTTTGGGGACAAAAGGGATAAAAGCATGAAAGAGGAGGAAGAGAAAGAAGTCAGAACACCAGCACCAAAAGCTTCCAAGAAAAATATGAACTGGTTGAAAGTTATAGAGTGCCTTAAGAAGGATTTTGATAAACAAATAAGAGAAGTGGAGGAAAAAAATTGGGAAGACAAATGAGAATGATGGAAGAACATCTTGAAAAAAGGGTCAACATCTTGACTGAAGAAATCAACATCTTAAAAACAGGCTAACTCAAATGACAAAAGAGACTCGAGAAGCCAATGAGGAGAAGAATGGCTTAAAAAGCCAAATTTGCCAGATGGAAAAGAAATTCAAAAGCTCGCTGAAGAGAATAATTCCTTCAGATTTAGACTGCAACAAATGGGAACTAGTGACTTTATGAGAAATCAAGATAGTATTAAACAGATTCAAAAACATAAAAAAAAAAATGGAAGGCAATGTGAAATATGTCATTGGAAAAACCATTTACCTGGAAAATAGATCCAGCAGTGAGAATTTAAAAATTCTTGGACTTCCTAAAAGCCATGATCAAAAAAATAACCTAGAAATTATCCTTCAAGAAATTCTCAAGGAAAATTGCCCCGATGATTTAGAACCAGAAGGCAAAATAGAGGTTGAAAGAATCTCCCAATCAACTCTTGAAAAAGATCCCAAAAAGAAAACTCCTAGGAATATTATAGACAGAATTCCCAGATCAAGGAGAAAATAATACCAGCAGTCAAGAAGAAACAATTGTAATATTGAGGAAACGCAAACAGGATGATGCAGGATCTGGCAGCTTCAACATTGAGGGATCAAAGGGATTGGAATATGATATTTCAGAGTTCAAAGGAGCTAAGATTAAAACCAATAATCACCTAACCAGCAAAACTGAGTATCATGTTTTAGGGGAAAATAAGGTCATTCAGTGGAATAGAGGACTTTTAATCATTCATGCTGAAAAACCTGGAGTTGAATAGAAAATTTAACATTCAGATGCAAGAAGCAAGGGAAGCATGAGAATGTAAACAGGCAAAAGAAATCATAAGGAACTTATCAAAGTTGAACTATTTACATTCCTACATGGAAAAATGATAATTATAACTTATGAAACATTTCTCAGTATGAGAATAGTTGAAGGCAATATAAATATGTATATATATATGAATATATATATATATTTAGATATACACACATATATATATATATACATACATATATCTTTCTATGAAGGGGAGTATATAGATGTATGACTACTTATGTGAGTGGGTTAAAATGTGTACAGGTATACATAGACAGAGGACACAGGAACAATTTAAAAGAAAGGAATGACCTTAAAAGGTGAAGGTGACAGGTGAGAGAGAAATATAACAAGAGGAGAAGGGGTGAGACAGAATGCAGTAAATTATCTCATTTAAAAGAGGCAAGGGAAAAGTGTTACAATGGAGGAAAAGAACAGGAAGCCAAAAGGGAATGACTCAACCTTATTCTCATTGAATTTGGATTAAGGAGGGAATGACAGACACACTAAATAGGGTATCTCACCCTAAAGAAGAGTAGGGGAGAAGGGGATAAGAGGGGGGATGATGGAAAGGAAGGAGGGTTGGGGAAGGGGAGGGAAGTTGGAAGCACACATGTTTGAAAAAGGAAAGGATCAAAATAGAGAATAGAACAAGTGGTAGCTGGGATAGGATGGAGGCAAATATAGAGAGTCTTTTATAATATATACATTATGGAAATGTTTGGCATAGCTACACATGAATAACCTATATTGAATTGCTTAAATTCCCAGTAAGGGTGGGTGATGAGGGAAGAAGGGAAAGAATCTGGAATTCAAATCTTGAAAATCAAATGTTTAAAATTATTTTTATTACTATTTTACATGTAACTGAGAAATATCATATATAGACACTGGGATATAGAGATCCATCTTGCCCTACTGGAATGTTGGAGGGGTAAATGGGGGAAGATATATTAGAGAGCAGATTGGTGGAGGGGATATGCAGTGGGATTATTGTTTTGGGGTGGTGGCTAGGGGGAAGATGCGTAGAATATTTGTAACTCACAATCTTGTGGAAATGAATGATGTAAACTAAAAATAGATATAAAATTTAAATAAATAAAAAAGAAATGACAAGGCAGGGGTAGTTTCTAAAAACATATCAAGACCTATTTGACCTGACTCAATGTAGAGTGAGAACAACCACGAGGTCATTGCACACACTAACAGAAATGTTGTAATAATTATCAGTTGTGAAAGATTTGGTTATTATTATCAAGAAAATGATTCAAGATAATTCTTAATGATTCATGTTGGAAAGAACATTTTATCTACCTCTAGAGAGATAACTGATGAACTCAGAGTGCCAAATGAAGTATAATTTATTTACTTCCCTATTTTTCTTCCTTTTAATTATTGGCAGATATGGGAATGTATTTTGCAGGATTAAAAAAAAAGCCTAATTGACAACTTCAGTAATAAGTTGTCATGTTATATCATTGTAAATGTTTTTCTTTGGTTTCTGTGGATATTTTGCTTTAGTTTATTGCTGAATGAATAGTGAGTTTACTATACTATAGGATCAGAACCTTAATATTATTCACAGCAGTAGTCCTCAGGAGAGCTGTTTGTGCTTGGCTTTACACATGCACATGTACATATGTGTATGTGTGTATATGTGTATAAAACAATTATAGAGTGTGGTTCTTTTACCATCACTCTCTGGGATATTTCATCTATTCCTAAATACCCTAAAAATTCCAGGTCTGTGGTTATAGAAAGGGAAAAACAACATAAGCCCACAAAGTAAGCCTTGAGAAACCTAGGTATAACAATACTTATGACAATCAAGAGCCTTGAGATTTATTGTCTTCAACTCCTCCTTGCCCTTTAAGCATGTACAGTACATTAATTTCCACCAGTAAGGAATGAGTTCCTTAACCATGAGCTTTGGGATACAGGTTGCATATTGTTAATCCTGTTGCATTTTCTAAATACATTCATTTTATTTATCACTATATTACTATCAATATACTTTCCATTTAAATTAAAATAAACACCTTGACATTTATTTTTCAACATTTGAATATTTTCAACATTCAAACAACCAATTAGAGATTATTTAAGGTAAAATTAATATTAACCCTAATAAAATGATTTTTCAATATGAATCAAATGTACAAATGATCAAAATGTCACAGAGTTTCCATAAAAATGTGTCACATTCTCCTATCAAAACATATATTGAGATTAATGGTAAGAAGGATGTTGATGAAGATGGTGGAATAGAAGCAGGACCTCTGAGAGACTCTGGCTTCCACCTTCTGCAATCAATGTAAAAAGGGGACACGCAACAAACTTTGGAGCTGCAGAACCTACAAAATGACACAGAGAATCTAACCTCCCGCTGAGGACAGCCTGGCAGGCCAGCAGGAATCAGTCAGTGCAGTGCTCTGGGAGTTGAGCCCAGGCCCACATGAGCTGGAGGTTTTAGCCCCAGGATGGGTCTGACCAGCTGCCAACCATAGGAACTCCAGATCAGCAGCAGCCATGGCCATTTCCAGAATTATCAACACATAGATTCAAAGCACAAAGTGAGATGTCAGTGCAGTCTGGCCTTTGGGACCCAAAAATAAGTGGGAGTTCATCAGATTTTGCCCCCGGGTGAGAAGCCACTGAGACACCGAGCACAGCTATCCAGCGACAAGTGGCAGGTTCAGCTCCTGGCCCGAAGCTCCTGGCCTGCAGAGTATAGGGGGACCAAGTGAGCTGTCTGAGGGGTAATTGCTTTTGCTTTAACCTGCTTGGATCTGGATTGAGGGATTGACTTTGTTTTCTTCTTCTGAGTATGTGTTTTGACCTTCCTTGTCAACATGTTAACTTTAAATAGTCAGAATTTTTCCCCACTGTTTGTTCATTTTACAGCCTTTTACTTGACTTACAGATCTTTGTTAAAGTAGGGCTCTGCTTCCAGATTGGAAAAGACACTTTCTTAAGCTTCAGGTATTTTGTGTAGCTATTTTCAGGGACACCTCTAGAGACCTGTAATTTTTTCAGTTCTTTCTAGGTGGTATGATCTAAGAAGAGGTGCATTTCTTGTTTTCTTAGCATGTGCTCTGGCCTGTGGGCATCTACAAGAACTCTTTTTTGGCCTGGAAGTGTGATGAGGGTCACTGCTTAACTAAGGCTCTAAGTCCTGCTATCCTCCTAGCCCTGGGACTGCCACCCAGGACTGTGACCTAGATATGAGTATGGACAAAACTACAGAATCCTGCTTCCATGCTAGTAAAAAGACCACCATAATTCCCTTCTGACCTGTTATTTAACCCCCTTTCCATCTGTGGGCTGAGAACTCTAAGTAGCTGCTGTCCCTGCAACTGCTGTTTAAGTCACTTTGAAAGTCTGTTCCTGGTTTCCTGAGGTGTGGTCTGTACTGAACTGGCCTCCACTCTCACCCAGGTTACACAGACCTTCCTTGTTGACCTTCTAAGTTGTCTTTGGTATCTGTGGGTTGAGGGTTCTGCAAACCACCACTGCTGCCAGTAATTCAGTCTCCCCAAGGCCTGTTATGGGTTTGTTAGGGCCTAGTCTGTTCTGATACAGGCTGCACTAGACTGGTATCTGTTATAGAAATGTACATTTTTAAGATCTTCCATGCCCCTAGGTTTAAGTGCACCTGGAGCCTGAGGTGGGAGGTTTGTTTTTTAGGAGATACATTGTGATTGGGCAGTGGCTCAAGAAGGTTGTTACATTCTCTGAGTAAGGAGAAGGTATATAAGACATTATGGGAGGTTTTGCTTTGGGGCTCACTGTTTGAAATGTTGTGTGATTTGACCAGATGAGACTTTGGGAAGCCATTGTTGAGAGCTCCCCACCTATGAAAAACCAAGATGTTGATGCTTCCCTCTATGTTATGCATGTAATGGTTGGACAATTTGGAAGCTTGTCTGCTTGAAATATTTCTGTCTGTATACTCTGAAGTTCGGGGTGCTAACCTTTTTCCCCTGAACTAGGCAAATGATATGTTTGATTGATTAAAGCAAGTTTGCTAACCCATTTTGAGTTGCTTTCCTTTAGAAAAGCATATCTAAGAACATGTGTTGGCAGCCCCCCTGGGTACCCTGAGTTGTTTGCTGCAAAAATATCTTTTCTGACCCTGGTGCAACATACTTTTCTTTCCAAACTTCCAAGTTATCTTTAGGCTGGAAATTTGTTTCGCTTTGTCTTTTCTTGGGTTCTTTTGCTCCAGTATCTCTTTTGAACTTTTTTTTGTTTGTTTGTTATCTTTCTTTTTTTTTTATTTTGGAGGGGCTAAGGAAGGGCAATTGGGGCTAAATGATTTGCCCAAGGTCAAAGAGTAGTAAGTGTTAAGTGTCTAGGTCAGATTTGAACTCAGGTCCTCCCCAGTCCAAGGCCAGTGTTCTATCCACTGTGCCACTGAGCTTCCCTTGAGTAACTCTTAAAGAAAAGTATTTATATGTATTTGGGAGAGTGCTCTAGTGAGTCCCTGACTTTACACAGGACTCTGTCATCTTGGCTTTACCTTGAAGGTTGTATATTTACAGTAGTTTTTACCTGAATAAATATGCTTAGTTAAGTCCTACTGCCTCCTAAACATCAAGAGGTTTTCCAATCAGTACATGACCCCATACGTTTCATATTGTAGGATAGAATTTTCATTAATTGTCATTCTGTTTAAAAACCATTTTTATGTCATCTCTGATCCCTTAATTTTTTTCTCACTGACTTGTAATATCAAGTAATTAACATAATTTGAGGAGAAATCTGTACTTTCTGTACAAATTGTTACAAAATTTTCCATATCTCCCAGTGCTTAAACTAACCCATGCTGACTCACTTGTTAAATTATCATTTCCCCAGATACTTACAAAATGATCAAACTACATGTGGTATGGACTGTTTAATATTTTAAGAAGTCAAATAACTGTAAGAAGACACAGCTCCTCACATTAAAATAAATGGAACAGGTAGGAAAGAACTACAATGCTCAAGAAGAGATTACTAAATACTCAAGGAGGGAAATGTAAAGGCAAGCATGAGCAGTTTTCAGAGGACTGCTGCTGTGAACAACTTCAAGGGTCTGATTACATGGTATAGTGAACTCTCTATTTAGTCAGCTGTAAATTAAAGCAAAAACATTCACAGAAATCAAAGTATAGCATTCACAATGTTTTAACTTCACAACTTATCACTGAAGTGGCCACATAGTTTTCACCAAAGTGGTCACATAGATTTAAACAAAAGATCACATTAATTTAGTAACTCAATAATTTAGTCATTCCTTAATTCAATCATCCCTAAGGAGGCTAGTTCTCCTTAAGGGACACAAAGTACAGTGGTCAAGGTACTCCACCCCATGGTCACATTGTCTTAAATCTCTCAGTCAATACACAGTATCGAAGTAAAGATTTTTTTTCACCTTAATTGGAGATTAGTTTCCAATCAAGCATCCTGAAAAGGTACAGGATATAGAGTACAAACTCCTCCACCCCTAGGCCACAGTAAATAATGATCTTTTCACTTCACATTAAATACCCAGAGATAGGTCTTTTCATGTTGACTCAAGGCAGGCTCCAGGCTCTCAGCTTCCATGGTTCCTCTTTCATGGTCCCAGCTCCTCCCCAAATCTACCCAAATGTCACCTGAGTTCAGTTCCTTATCCAGCTCCTTGTGCAGTTCCTGTTCCATATGGAAGGTGATGATGTCTAGCCAACCTCAAGTCCTTCACAGTTTCTGTTACTGGAAAGACAAACTTTAATAAAGCCAGAATAACATTAAAGCACCCTGTCGTCATACTCATCAATGCTCTTCCTGTCTGTGAAATGAACATAGACACAACAAAAAGGTCTGAGGAATCAAGAGAAATCATCACTGTAGTACCAAATCACTGAAAACATCAGTGAGACCATCCTCCAGGATTTCTGTAAACAAAAGGAAATCCTCTTTCAGGGCTTCTGAATTAGCAGTAATGTACCAGGGTTTCTGTAACAACAGCAATGTCCTCTATCAGCAGACTAATCTGACAAAGTAACATCAAAACAGACAAAGTACTAGTACCACAGCCATGCATTCTCCCAGTTCTCCTCTCTTCTCATTTCTCAGTTCTTCTCAATTCTCTTTTCAGTTCTTCTCAGGTCTCAATTCTGCTCTCAATTCATAGCTCCCCAGGCTCCATTATGCTTGCTCCAAGAAGTTCTCTGTTTTTAGTTTAGTTCCAAGTTCTCAGTTCTCAATTTTGTTCTCAATTCTTCTCTCCATCAGTAGCAGCTCAGCCTCCACACTGTTGGATCCCAGCAGTTCTGGCTCTCTAGGTTGGGCTTTTCCTTATATATGGTATTAGCTCCTCCCTATTCTGCGCCTACCTATTACATCAGCAAGTTCATCCCATGGGATTCACAAGTTCTGAATTTTAATACATGATATAATCATGAACTGAAAAAAAGGTCCTAAGTAGTTAAATAGATGAAATAAGGTGTTAACTACTTCTGTTTCTAAATAATAAGTTCTAATGCTAGGTACCTGTTTGCTTGCCAATACAAAGGGAGGTGGATATTTTCAAATTCCATTACCATAACAGGAAAGCTTAGGCAAAATGAGTTGAGCAGTTGAGATGATTTGTGGCAGGTGAAACTTAGCAAACATTTGGACTGTCTGTACTAAAAGAAAAAAAAAAACATATAGAAGAAGAATTAATGCTGACTGTTCCACTCACTTCCCTGAAATGAAAAATAAACTGTATTTAATTATCCTACCTGAGCTCCTTCCCACCCCCATTTCTCTCAGTTCCTTTTTTTTCTTTTTTTTTTATTAAGCAATCAGGGTTAAGTAACTTGCTCAAGGTTACATGGCCAGTTATTTCTGGGTGTGGTGCTGAATGTCTGAGCCCAGGATTCGATCTCCAGGTTGTCCCAACACTGGAGCCAGTGCTCTTACTCGCTGAGCCAACTGGCTGCCCCTAAGCAATTGGGGTTAAATAATTTGCTCAAGGTTACACGGCCAGGTGTTTCTGGGTGGTTGCTAAGTGTCTGAGCCCAGGATTCGATCTCCAGGTCTATCTCAACACTGGTGCCGGTGCTCTTACTCGCTGTGCTACCTGGCCGCCCCTCAGTTCCTTTTTCTTTGCCTCTTACCTTAAAATCCCAAGGAGGTCTTCTAAGATGATTTCCTTCCATAGGACATTTATGGATGGAAGAAAATTCAATTCTCCTCCTGCTTCTCCCCACAAATTTTTGGGAATTCTCCCCCAAATTATCTTCTATCTATCTATCTATCTATCTATCTATCTATCTATCTATCTATCT
>NW_027186315.1:3217972-3252085 GCF_028583685.1 Petaurus breviceps papuanus | reverse complement strand
TCTATCTATCTATCTATCTATCTATCTATCTATCTATCTATCTATCTATCTATCTATCTATATTTCACACCACAAAAAGAAAATATAAGCCCTTCAAGGAATTTTTAGTTATTATCTATTTATCTCTAGCACCTAGCAAAATTTCTTGCATATATGTGACTTAATAGCTATTTGTAGATTTAAATTTAATTGAACTGAATTTTTCTGGGGAGTGATAAAAAAAAACATGAAAAAATTGAATATGATAAGGGATGAGTTAAATATGTGAACATACCATTTTTCTTTTTCCAAATCTCACAGAATCTCCTAAATCTCTAGTGGGCGGAGCCATTGTTCTAAAGGCCTTTTATTTATAGACCTGAAACACTAGGAAGTTTTGTAAGATAAAAGAATTCTGAACCTCAATATTTGTGAGGTACTGTTATCTTGCCTCATTTTCTGATGTTGCAATTGCAATTTAGTTAGAATCAATTCATCAAGTAATTATTAATCACCTACCATAACATGGAGAATAAGTTAGATTTATACAAAACTTAATTGATTTTTTTTCTGATTGTAAAGTACAATGCTGACCACAATTTCAAATGAAAGATACTTCATGAAATAGTAAGAAAAGTAGTAATAAAACATTTTCCCAATAGACCTGAAACTGACCCCAATGTATTTTAATGTCAATATGTCAGACTTAATGATAGCAATGCCTTTTGTGAGCAATATGTATATGTTCTTTTCAACTTTAGTATTTTGATATGATAATATACTCATATTTAACAAATGAGGAAATTAGGATGAAAATGCTGTGACTTACCTAATGTCAAGTTACTAATGTATCTGAGGTAAAATTTGAATTCAGTTCTTTATCACCCTGTGTCAGTATCTACTTTCTGCATTATTTATGTTCTTCAAGGATATATGACGATGAAATAAATGTTGAGTGAAACACATAGAAGCAACATGTGAAGACAGGAAGCAGAGATAGGCATACACAGAGGGATCCTACATGGAGATGTACACTTGTAAGCAACAAAATAAGATATACACACCTGAGCAGCTGAGTAGAGGATACTCACAGTTTGCTTAGAATCTTATAGTGATGCAATGATATTGCTTCCACTTTGTGAGTCACACTCCTACTGGATAAGGTGATATGAGAATAGACATCCAGCTTGCTCACCATATACTTCTTAATTAATGGAGTATTTGATTTTGGAAGCAACTCTAATAAGCCCTGTAGTCCAAATGGAGATAAAGTACACAGCTGAGAGTAAAGGATGACTATAAATCATGATGTTCTACCATGCCTCTTCTGATGAATCTGCAGGTACTTTAAACATGATTGAAAGGAAGATAGATAATGTGATCAGTCTCAACTAACTGGTAAAGAAAGTTATGGGATAGAAGTATAGCACAAGGTCTTCCAGAAAATTAGAATAGAACAGAAATTATTCATCATTTAATATTTTGTTACCTGGTGGACTTTTAGGGAAGTTGGGGGACCTTTGGGATGAATAGAATTTGCTATATTCTGACATTCTCAGGGTTTGCTTATGTGGAAACACAAGCCAGAGAAATTTTGTGAGAGAACCACTATATTGTTCCATAGTTTGTTCATATGAGTAGCTGTAATGTTAATGGGATTTGAAGATCTTCAATGCCATTGATTGGCAAGTAAACCAGTACTTAACAATTAGTTTCAAGCTAGTTTTATCAAGTCTCTGTTAAAGAAAAAGAAGGTATGAACTCCTATTGCTGATGTGACAGGAAGGGGTGCAACAAAGAGGAGCTAATACTGTATAGAAGAAGAACACAAGCTGGACAGTCAGAACTTCTTGTGGAACTTCTTGAAGAACTTCTTTGAGGAAGCTGTGTGGAGGCTGGAGAAAGTGATTTTCATTTTGAGAATGGGATAAAGTGATATTGGTTTTGAGAATGGAGCTTTGGCTGACACTTTTCTTCTGGGAAATTCTTCTGGGAGCTTCTGAGAACCAGGCTGAGAAGGCACAATGAGTGAGAGAGGAGTATCCCTGCTTGAGGGAACCTGTCCTGTTGAGAAGGTTTGGGAATGTGGGTGTTCACTGAATTTACTATGTGTACCAACTTATGGGTCACTATAGTGACTTTGTCTTTCTGTTTATGGTACTCAGTTTCTGGTATTTGAATAAAGGCTTTGTTCTATCCTCCATGTGGAGAGCCTGTTACATTTTGTGACTCCCACCTAAACCAGCATAGTATAACCACTGTAGGTGTTGTAAATATTGCATTATTGTTACAGGACCAAGAGCCAAATGCCATTTAAATTACACCTTTTAAAAAAATTGAAATTCTGTGATATTCGAAAAAGTACAGTATGAGTAAAGTTTTTATCTGGACTTCATAAGGAATAACTTTTTTTGAAATATGGACATATTATAAGATTCTACATTGAGAACTGAAAAGGACTTCAAAAACTATATAATCAAGTCCCTCATTTTACCTATGAATAAACTTACATAGATTAATGTCAACTAGCATCTAATTTCAGACAGGTAGAATATGCAAAAAATGTTGTTTGAACCCAAATTCTCTGACTACCAACTGAGCACTCATTTCAGGTTACTATGATGTCTCTGGTTTTTCATTTAGCAAGCAATTATGAAGATTACATGTGATACTAAAAATGTGGAAAATAGCATAACAAGCAGAGAGAAAAGAATAATTTTAAATACCTTGTACCCAACATCATTATAAGTATTTTTTTTAATATCTCACTTGCTCCTAATAACAAGCTTACAAGGTAGGTGCTATTATTATTCCCATTTCAAAATTGATAAAAATAAGGCAGTCAGAGGTCAAGTAACTTGCCAAGTGTTATAAAACTAGATATTCTCTGATACTACATGTGAACCATGGTCTTTCTGAGTCCGGAACTAGTTATCTATCCAGTAAATTCCCTCGCTGACCCGAAAACAAAGAAATATGTGAATAGAAAGGATAGGTGGATATAAGTGAGTTTGTTGAAAATTTGGAATTTGAAGAACCCACAGATTTTTTATAATACATTTGAGATATGTATCAATATGCTCAATGTTTCATTATTAACAAAAACATTTTCTATAACTGATTATATTTTCAAGTGATGAACAATTTTTGTGAATTATAAGGCACAAAAATTTATGCATGCTATAATATAGCATGTATTTGTAAGTTCTTGTTTTTCTTTGCATAAACTTTTAAGGACTATTATTATACATGATTCATATCACATAGTTTTTTTCCCCCATCTGACAGGAAGTCTATTAAAAGCAATCCTTAATATATTCACATATTTATATTGTTTGAATGTCTCCTAATAGTCCTCTATTAGTCAATAATTGGCCTTTAACTTTTTTTCAGTGAGTTCTTATGATCTGCCAGCTGGCTAGATCAATAAAATATACTCCTGCTTTTAATGCACTGTTCCCCTTAACTTTAGCATAAAAAATGCCATTTTAAGCTATAAGAAGAAAGAATAATAAACAGAAATTTAAAATTGGGACAACATGTCCTTGAGTGAAGAAGAGGAAAAAAATCTTCCTGAAAAAAATGACACTTCATTGGAGGAAAAAAAAATGATAGCTCATAACAAACTATATGGTCCCTGTTCTTGAATAAGTGCTTGCTAATGTCTTAGGTGCTTAAGCCTAACTCTGAATTCTCAGTCTCCTCTTAAAATGCCCCAGTAGTTTGTAACTTTATTATGATCCTTGTGATATTCAGGATTATTTTGTAGATATTTCTGTACATTTTTTATTTTGCCCAGGCCACAGACTCATTGATGGTAAGACTGGGTTTTATTCACCATAGTATCTCCCACAATAGTTAGAATAGCTCCTCATTTTTGTATTAAGTTGTAAAAAATGTTAACTAAATAATGATAAGTCTTGTAGCAATATTAATTAGCAAAATATGCATTTAATATTTATTAACTTACCACCTAACTTGTAAGGTTGCTGTAAGGATTAAATGAGAAAATTTTGTAAAACATTTGTGCCTTCATAAAACATTGTACCTGATACATTGTAGGTGTTATATAAATCCTAATTATTATTATTGCTAGTCAAATTGTCCTACTTTATTGTTCCTCACATATAATGCTTCAGGTTCCATTTCAGGTTCAATTCCTTTGCACACTATTGCCCTCATGCCAAGAAAACACTACTACAAGAAAACAACACTACTGCTAACCTTTGTCTCCTTGAAGCACGATCTCCTTTCAGTGACCAAGTCAAATATCATTGATTATGTGAGACTCCTCCTGATATTACCAGCTTCCAGGATATCCCTCTGAAACCTATAGGATTTAAATGTTTATAGTTAGAATTCTGTGTCATTTATCTTAATATTATTCAATCTCCTTCAGGTAAAGAATTTGTCTTTATATTTTCATTGAATCCATAGTGCCTAGCACATAGGCATTCATTGCAAACATTTAGTGTCTAACAGAGTTAGCAGAAAATAAATTCTTATTGATTGATATTTTTATTAATTAGTTGAATTAATTTTTTATAGATTTTGTTTGTTTTGAAAAAATGTGGCTTTTTTCTCTCTGTATATGTCAAGATAAAATTTATTTCATTACCTTTAGACTTTCTTTCAGAAATGATGACTATATTGTGACCCACTATGGAATGTAATTCCAATCACATAAGCTGACATAGCCTCATATCAGAGTTGTTCTAATGCTGACTCTGAGAGGTTCCATAAGTAATAAACTTTCAAGCTTATATTAAGTGACCTATACAGAAATGATGGATCATATGACATCCAATGGACACAAAATAAAAGTTTACAAGAGACTTAGAGAATTAACTACACTTGGTTTACTAAATGTATTTTTACATCAAAAGTCACAAAACCAGTCCTCAAATTTTAAAACTGGAATAAATAAAGACTAGAAAAGTGAATTAACTTGACTCCAGGTAATACTGTTGTTTCATAGTCTGAATTTGAACTAATGAACTTCAAATCCAAATCCAGTGCCTATTGCATTGACCAATAATTTCCCTGAGTCTCAGAAAGGAAAAGAGATTTCCTTAAGTTCATAAATTCATATAGCAGAAAGATAAAGAGATCATTTGAATCCAATTCCTCTGAATACAAATCTAATTATGTTTGTCCTGCCTCACAATGGCTGCTTCTCCCAAACAACCTTCACTTGAACCTATGCAACCTGAGATCTAAATAGAATGTTATTCCATCAGAGACCTTCCTGGTTTCAGAATTACCTCCACCAAGGAAAACAGATTGCCATTATGCTTATGATTCAGTTCATTAGATAAATACTACAGGTTGATCTGGAAATAGAGAAAACTAATGTCATGTGTAAGAGGTGGAATTCTTCCAAATTCTTAGGTCAATAATATACCACAAACCTATAGTACATGTTCCAATATTTCTTTACTAAATAGATGGTTTCTCATTGTGACATGAAGAAGTAAATCCTCACAAGAAAAAGAGGATCTATTATAATGAACTTATAAAGATCACATACATTAGACTTATTTGAAAAATATCCAAATAACACTAAATTATGTAAATCGAGGTAATATCCATAATTATAAAACTTAGTCGTTGATTGGATGATTTTTCTGACAAACTAACAGAGATGAATTGGGTATAACATAAGGGCACGTTACTTGCCTGCACAATTCAATCATTTCTACATTCAAATTCAAATTACATTTTAGCTAAAGGCCTCAACTTGCAAATTGAGTACTATAAGCAAGGAGGATTATGGTAATCATAATATCCAACTTGATCTGAAGACATATGTGATAACTGGTAATCAAACGTGACATAAAATCTTAATATAATTTGCAAACAGGAACAATGCACAATTTTAATTCTGGGGCTAGAACAGTAACACACTATAACATACACAATTGATGGCAGCTGTACTATTTTTTTCTTATTTAGGAGAACTATCATAGACAATTTTTTTTATTTATTGAAATGATTACTTGAATACATTTATATTATGCAGTACTTTTAACCTCACAAGAGTTTTTTTTTCCCACTTTAAGTTAGAAAGTGGGATGAGTATCTTATTTAACACCAATTGTAATTTTTTAAACCTTTTCTAACTTAAAAAAAGAAATTGAATAAATTCTGTCTCATTTTAGGTTACTTATTTTATAAAGGCAAGCCCTATGACATTCTGTATTACAACATTATGTGGTATAATATCTTGAGACTTTTAATAACATGTCAGCCCATTTGGGAGTCACTTTTCATTCTTGCTATTCCAAAATCCCACTTCAAAGTAAATTGCTGTCACAATAGGATACTTAATTCCAATTAACTAAATTGAAAAAGGCATGGATTTATAAAAGAAAAACATATTTTAAAGTAAATTGTGTCACAATACTGTATTTTAACATCTTTTTTGTTTATTTTGTCACCTGCCACATTATACATAGTGTAATAAAACATTTGCATAGATGTTTCTTGATATCATTTCTAGCAATTCTGTTTTCATATATCTTACTCTTGTAAAGGTGATTTCCCCCTAAGCAATTGTACTTTGCTTGGATAAAGATATGTGAAGAAAAATTTGGCTAAAAATTGTTGAGTTTCTATGAATCTATGCTTGCTCAAATGTGCTGTATTTTTCTACTTTTTTATTTGAATAAATGCATATACTAATTTAAAGAGGATACCAAAAATAAATACACTTAGTATTCTGACCTAGTGGCAAGGGGATTATTCCTATGTATGTGACCAAAAAGGTCCATTGAGAATCAATCATGTTTGTTTTTTCTGTGAAAAAAATCTCTGTGTAAAAAATTATGTTGGAAAACAAAAAGCAAGGGGAAGAAATACAGTGAAACATTGAGGATACATTTGTGTTAGAAACTTTCAAGGTACTAATAATGGAAGTTCTTTTGGCAGAAAGTGGTAAATTTCGAAGACAGAAACTTCTATTTGGAGGGGGAGATAAAGACTTTTAAGAATTTTGAGTTTGAGATTTCTGCTGGAATACATTATGAAATCCCCATTAGAAATGTGGGATATGGGACTGAAGTTCATGGGAGTTTAGACTTAACTCCTTTTAAACTAATGGGGTCATAAAAAACCATAGAGAAAGACAAGAGATGGTATAGTGGAGAACCCTGACATGAATGACAAAAGAGTCAAGGAGGCAGAGTAAAAATGATGAAAGATGTGAGAAACAAAAATGAGTAGTGTAAAATAATAGCATTTAGAAGAGAGAAAATGTAGGAGAAAATGGTGGTCAATAATATCAAATGCAAGAAATTTTTTAGAGAAGCATAAGAACAATTAGATTTAAATGAATATATTTGGAATTGTAACAAGCATTGGTCATAATTTAATATATTTAGAGCTCCAAATGGAAGTTAAAAGTCATTGAAATGTAGGACAAAGCCAAGATGGCAATATGGGTGGGATCTTGTCTGAGTTTTTGCAAATAATGACTCAAAATGAATTATGGATAGCAAAACCCACAAAAAAGATGTGGTAAAATGATTTTCTAGCCCAATACAACTTAGAAAGTCAGTAGGAAACGTTAGTCCCATTAAGATGAGCAGGGAGCACAGTGAAGTGAGCAGTACCAAGAGAACTTTGTACACAGTAACAGCAACATTGAATGATGTTCAGTTGTGAATTACCTTCTCTTCTCAACAATACAATAATACAAAAAAAAAATTCCAAAGGACATGATGAAAAATAATATCCAGCTCCAAAGGGGTAAAAAATGCTGGAATGAATCTGAAGTCAGATAGAAGTATATCATTCCCTTTTGTTGTTATGTTGGTCTGTGATTTCTTTCAAAACATTACTAATATGAAACATGTGTTTTGTATGACTGGACATGCATAACTTATATAAAAGTGCTTACCATCTCAGGGAGGCAACAGGGAGGGAGGGAGAGAATTTAGAACTCAAAATAAAAATAAGTAAAAATTTTAAACATAGTTTTTTTTTCATGCAATTAGGTAATATAAAATATTATTAAAATTCAAAAGGTCATTAGATCCAAATCTTTTGCTTTACAGTCTATAAAATGAACTCCCAAAAGGAGGAACAGCTTGCTCCAGGAATGCAGGTTGAATCAGACTTTGAAGCCATCTTTGAAAACTCTTGCCAATATTTTTTTTTACTATTAGTCACTGCCTCAGATACCACATTGCATTGTATTATGAGAGAAGGAGATGGAAGAATTAAATATAAAAACTTCCTTCTAGAAAGTTGACTAACAAAATTATAAGAGCAATAAGATGATAATATAAGGGTTTGGTAGTTTCTAATGAATAGTGAAGATTTTGTGGTTTTCAAAATGGAGGATATGTATGAAGCCATTAGGAAAAGAAAGATTAAAGAACAATGTTTCAAACATTAGAGAAATGAAGATAATACCTCAAGTTGCATTCTGCAATAGAAACCAGAAAGATATAGAATCAAGGCCACATGGAGAAGGACTGATGAAATGAAATATTAACTGTGCTCAAGGAGATTACATTAAAATTGAGTCAGGGCATATTTTTTAATTACTTATACAGATCATTGGGACTAGGCTGGTAATTTTGTTGATATATGGAAATCTCAATTAAGGAAATTCACTCTGCTCCCTCAAATATGCACGCTTTTTTAACATAGACTCCTAGGGAGGTGACAAAAATTACATGGTCACTTTCTGTCAGAAATAGAACTTGCACCCTAAATCTTCCTTGTTGTATCTATATCTTTATTTCTATATCTATCTAAATTTATTATTTTTATTTTGTTTATTTTTAGTTTGTAACATTCATTTCCACAAGATTTTGAGTTACAAATTATCTCCCCATATTTCCTCTACCCATCACCCTGGAACAGAGATGCCACTGAATAACACTTCACCAAATCTGCTCTCTCATATATCCTTCTCCATTCCCCCTCCAACTTTCCAGTAGGGCAAGATATATACCCATACCCCAGTGTCTGTATATCTTATTTCCCAGTGCATGTAAAATTATAAATATATATATATATATATATATATATATATACACATAATTTTTTAATATTTGATTTTAAAACTTTCAATTCCAGATTCTTTCCCTTCTTCTCTCATCATCCACCCTTACTGGGAAGATAATCAATTCAATATAGGTTGTACATGTGCAGTTATGCTCAACATTTCCATAGTGGATGTCATGTGATAGACTGACTATATTTCCCTCCATCCTATACTGCCCCCTACTTTTTCTATTTTCAAATTTGACCCTGTCCTTTTCAAAAATATGCACTTCTAACTACCCTCCTCCCCAATCTGCCTTCCCTTCTATCATGACCACTCTTATCCCCTTGCACCCTACTTTCCTGTAGCGTAAGATACCCAAATGAGTGTGTATGTTATTCCCTCCTTAAGCCAAATTCAGTGAGAGTAAGTTTGACCCATTCCCTTTTGCCTCCCTGTTCTTCCCTTTCATGGTAACAGTTTTTCCTTTCCTTTTTTATATGAGATAATTTACCCTACTCTGTCTCTCAATATTTCATCTCATTATATGTCTTTCTCACCTCTTAATTTTATTTTTAAAATACCATCCCTTCCTATTCAATTGATCTTGTGCCCTCTGTCTATGTTTACCTGTACACATATCTACACACACTCACTCATGTATTCATATGCACACATAGCCTCCTATATAAATGTATATATGTATGTATACATATGTAAGTATATATGCCCTCTGGTTCTACTATCAACTGAACTTCTTTCTGTAGTATCAACAGAATAGTCACAGCACCTATAAATATGCTGCCCTACTTCTGAATTGCAAAATATAACAGACTCTTCACATGGAAGACAAACCCAAAACATTTGTTCAAAACCAGAATGCTGAATCCCAACACCAGAAAGATAAATCCATAGTAACAATGAAGAAATCTCTACGTTATAACAATGTATGTGTGTGTGGGGGGGACACCACCATTCCCAAGCCTTCCCCCTGATAGGACCATCCCACACAAGCACAGCTAACTGTCTGCTTCCTCTCTCTCCCTTAGCTCTAACTGCTATGATCAACTTCCTCTGGGTTGTGTTCTACCCTTCCTACTCTACCCTTCTTGCTCAACCTATGAAGCAAACTCCTCCCAGCACAGGCTCATGTGATTTAGGTTTCCAATATGTTGCTCAAGCAGCTCACATGGGCCTGTTATTGTATGGGAAAGCTCTTCCATTCAACAAAAATATCTTAAAAATACACCTTCCACACTGTTTAATTCAGAGTTTGCCCACCTAGGTCTCTGGCCTGACACTTGCATATTCACAACTAACCCTAACTAAATCCCATTCTTTCTGTCAGGATTGGCATAATGCCATACAACCCCAACATATACACTGTGTCCCATTATAGTGGCCTCTCTTGTTCCTCCTATCACTTAATTCTGCTCCCACCACTGGCAGTTTAGAGCTTTGCAGATCTGGTATTACATATTGTCCACCTTAGATCCAGGCTCTGCTGGAAATACGGGATTGAGAGTCCTGGCAAGTTTTGGCTTCTGTTGAATTATAAGTATGTTGCTGTCTGTCACAGCCAAAGCAAATTGTCATAGCCTAGATCTCAGGTATTCTTGGGCATTGAAAAGTTGAAGATATGGTTGTGGGAGTGGGTTTTGCTGTAAACCTATGCCATATCTTTTGAGCTGCCAGTGCAGTTTTCCCATTTATATCTAGGATATAAGAGGATGGGAGAGGGTTGTTGAATGATTTCAGTAAAGAGCTCTTCTCTCTCTTCTCTTTTTTTTTACCTTCTTTAGAATTTTTGATGTCCTAGACTATGTAGTCAACTGGAGTTGCTTTATCTTTAGCACATAACTTCTGTTTTGGGGAGGTTTAGGAGACCATAGAGATCAGAGAAAATACATAGTCCTCCTTTTTATTGCTTATGTGACCCAGAAAATTTGGTTAATTTATTTCCACAAGAGTAGTATCCCTTTATTCTTTTTACATAACCATAAGGTTTGTACTATATCCAGATGGAGAGAAACATATAGATATACATGATATGGATATAGTTCCTAATATAGAAAATAAAGTTCTGGATTTGATCTTAGATAAATAGCTTTGGTATAGACATTGCATAGATAATGATATGGATATAGAAAGATATGGAGAAGAGAATTGGAGGAGGTGGGGTGGGATAATGAGTTCTTATCTTCACTCTAGATTGGTGGGATGTGGCCTGGAGCTCAGGGTGGAGACAAGATGGTTGTGTAGAAGCAGGAAAACTCTGTGAGCCACCCCCACCTCAAATACCTATAAAATATGACTCTAAACAAACTTTAGAGTTGCAGAACCCACAGAGTGGCAGAGAGAAACAAATCTCCTGCTGAAGGCAACCAAGCAGGATGGCAGGGAGTGCCCATTTCAGCATGCAGGGAGCTAAGCCCAAGCCTATTTGAGCCCACACTTTTAGGCTCAGAGTGGCTCCAACGAGTAGTGGCAGGAGCAGACCTCAGAAGAGTGGATCACCAGCAGCTGTGGTGGTTTCCAGAATTATCAATCCAAAAATGCCAAAGGAAAAGTAAAATGTCAGTTTACACTGTGTGGGAACAGGAGGAATGTGAGTGCAGTCTGGCCTCTGTGCCCAGGGTGAGAATGCAAGAAGCGGCACAGGCACTGTGGCAGTACAGCCACTGCCATGTGGCTGCTTCAGAGCTCCTGGCCTACAGATCATAGGGGTACCAAGCAACCAGTATGAATGGTAATTAATCTTGCTTTAATGTGCTTGAATCTGGACCGCTGTCTAGAGTAGAGGTCCTGGGGTGTGTGACCAGGTGCCAGAGCCTGAGGAAGTTTCAAAGAGAGCACCAAACTAATAGCTGCAGCAGCTGAGAAAACCCAAGGAATTTTCAACAAAGCTCTCCTCTCTGGAAGCAGGGCTCTACTGTGGCAAAAAAAAAAACATCAAAGTCAAGTAATTGAGTGGCAACATGAGCACGCAAAGGAATCACAGCAGTCAAACCTTAGATTCGTTTTTGGAGGAAAAAAAAAAGAATCAAAGCATGGAATGGAAGGAAGACAATGAAGTCAGAATGCCTGCACCAAAATTTTCCAAGAAAAATACATGGTTACATGATACAGAGGAGCTCAAGAAGCATTTGGAAAATTAAGTAGGAGAAATGGAGGAAAAATTTGGAAGATAAATGAGAATGATAAAAGAAAATCATGAAAAGAAAATCAAAACCTGTCTGAAGAAAAAGAAAAACATAAAAATAGAGTAAATCAAATGGCAAAGGAACCCCAAAAAGCCAAGGAAGAAAAGAATGTTTAAAAAGATGAATCTGCCAGATGGAAGAATATCAAAAGCTCACTGAAAAGAATCATTCCTTCAGAATTATATTGCAGCAAATGGAAGCTAGTGATTTTATGAGAAATCAAGATACTATTAAACAGATCCAAACAAATGAGAAAATAGAAGGCAATGTGAAATATCTCATTGGGAAAAACCACGTATCTGGAAAATAAATCCAGGAGAGATAATTTAAAAGTTATTGGACTACCTGAAATCCATGATCAAAAAAAGACCATAGAAATTATCCTTCAAGAAATTTTTAAGGAAAATTGCCCTGATGTTTTAGAAGCAGAAGGCAAAATAGAAGTTGAAAGAATCCATCTATTACCTCCTGAAAAAGGTACCAAAAAGAAAACTCTTAGAAATATTATAGCCAGGTTCTATAATTCCCAGATCAGGGAGAAAATATTACAAGTATCAAGGAAGAAAAAAAAATTGAATATTGTGGAAATGCAATCATTATAACACACAATTTCGCAGCTTCTACACTGAGGGATAAAAAGGCCTTAGAATTTGATATTCTGGAAGTCAAAGGAGCTAGGATTAAAACCAAGAATCACCTACCCAGCAAAACAGTATCATGTTTCAGGGGAAAATATGGTTATTTAGGGGAATAGATGACTTTCAAGCATTCTTGATGAAAAAAACAGAGTTGAATAGAAAATAGAAAATTGGACATTCAGATACAAGAAGCAAGAGGAGCATGAGACAATTAACAAGGAAAAGAAATCATAAGGAATTTATCAAAGTGGAACTATTTATATTACTACATGGAACAATGATAATTGCAACTTCTGAAACTTTTCTCAGTATGAGAATACTTGAACATAATAGAAATGTTTGTATATATATATACATATATATAAATACACACACACATATATATGCCTTTGTGTATGCATATATATGTATACATACATAAACATATGTCTGTATAGGAGGGTTTATGGGTGTAATAATATATATGTGAGAGTGGATATATGTGTACAGGAATACATAGACAGAGGGCACAGGACCAATTTAGTAAGAAGGGATGATACTTAAAAGGTGAATTTAAGAGGTGAGAGAGGAGTATAATCAGAGTAGATGGGGAGAAAGAGAATGGACTAAATTATCTCATATAGAAGAGGAAAGCTAAAACTTACAATGGAGTGGAAGAATAGGAAGGCAAAATGGAATGAGTCATCCTTATTCTCATTGAATTTGGCTTTGGGAGGGAATGATATACACATAATATAGGGTATCTCTCCCTATAGGAAAGTGGGGGGAAGGGGATTAGAGGGGGGATGATTGAAAGGAGGGTAGGCTGGTGGGACAGGGAAGTTGGAATCACCCACTTTTGAAAAGGGACAGGATTAAAGTAGAGAATAAATCAAGTGGGGGGTGGGATGGGATGGAGAGAAAGATAGTCAGTCTTTCACAATATATATAAGATGAAAATGTTTTGCATATCTACACATGTACAACCTATATTGAATTGCTCATCTTTCCAATAAGGGTCGGTGGTGAGGGAGGAAGGGAAAGAATCTTGAATTCAAAATTTCAAAATTAAATATTTATATATATACACACACACACACTATTATTATTATTATTATTATTCTTATCCTTATTTTACATGTAACTGGGAAATGAGATATACAGGCACTGAGGCATAGAGATTCAGGATATCCTACTGGATAGTCAGAGGGGGGGATGGTTAAAGATCATTGTTTGGTGTGGTGTGTAGGGGAAAATGAGGAGAAAATTTGTAACTGAAAATCTTGTGGAAATGTAAGATGTAAACTAAAAAAAAAATGGAAAAAAAGAAAGACCCATGTAGGATTAATATTAAAGAGGAGACATAAGATGTTAGATACTATGTGGGCTCATTTAATAACATGTTTTTAATTTTTTTTAACTTTTCAATTTGTAAATTAATGGTACAGAGTGGTTTTAAATATTGTGATACCTAAATAACATTGGATAATTTAAACCCTAAATGTTTTCTTTCTAATTGGGAAAAAAAGGATGTAAATAAAATTAAAATATATGCTCATGATCTATATACTTGCTAAGAAGGTTGGAGAATGGGGTGGAATCCAAGTCTGCTTACTCCTAAGCAAGTAGTGTTTTAATTTTAAAATTCAATAGAAAAATAGTGAATTCTTTAATCCATCAGAAAAATAAAATGAAATACAAAGGAATCAAAACATTAAAATAACCTGAGACCATTTTGAGGACAGCAGAAAAAATGTGGAGATGATAAAATAATATGTTATTTAGATCATTAGATCTCAGCATGGTGCACAATCTGAGCCAAACCATATTGGACAAAAGATGAACACTAAAAATAAAAAAGGGTTTGAAATATTTTTAGCAAGAAAACCAGAAATAAAACTATTTGCCTCTTGAACAACCCAAACAATAGAAATTCAGGAGAAGAGAATAAATGTAGCAGGCAAGAAATGTAACAGCACTAAAATGAAAGAGCGGGAGAGATAGACAAGAGAGACAGAGACAGATAAGTTAGAGACTACACAATGAGACAGGGTGAAGGTGGAAATCTAATCAAAGTAACAGTGAAAATTTGGACTTTGGACATTATGGACATTATGGATAGAACCTAGCAATACTTTGTCCAAAAATGAGTATTATTTGTGGTTTTAGAAAACAAATAGAAGGGCATATAAAAGAGGGAAGAAAATCGGGGAAATAAAGAGGCGTGAGTGGTGTTTTGGGGTCAAAGGAGGGAAAAGTGACCTCCGTGGTCTCAGAAAGCAAAGAACTTACAGGGGAGTATCTAATGAGGAGAGGGGAAAGACTGAAATAGGAGAAGAGTGGAAAAAACATTACTTTGGAGATTGGAAGTGTTTTACTGATAAATGATCTCATGGGTGAAAGGAGATTAGGAATTTATAATAGAGGCCTGGGATATTTGTTGCCTAAAAATCCTACTTATCCTGGGAGCAGAGGAATTTGGGATCTCCAGGGGCAAATGACACCTAGAAGAGAGGTGGAAGAAATATCCTTTTTTTTTTTTTTCCAAAGCTAGGATAAAAAAAAAAATATTTAAGTTTAAAAAACCACCAATAAAAGGACTAACTGAAATGGAAGAGAAGAAGAGGAGAATTTACCTGACTGAGAAGAAAGTGAAGGCATGAAATACATATATGCATATGTGTGCATGCATGTATGTGTGTGTTTGTATGTATTTTGTGTGTGAATGTATGTGTATATGTGTATGTATATATAATTATGTGAAATCTAGAAAAAGGAATTTAAAATAAAACCTTAAAAGAAAATGGGTAACAAATGAAAAGAGGGAATTATAGATAAAGAGAAGAGAGCCAGTGGGAACATTTTCAGTTTAAAGAAATAGTAAAGAAATTAAGGACAATGGTACTATGTTAACAAGAGAAAACATGATAAAAGCCATTAATAAAAATTAGAGATAGAAGAAAATATAAACCTAATGCTTATAACTACTAATGAATGTACTAAACAATTCAATAATTTTTTAGAAGAGTGATTGATTGGATAAGAAAACAAAACCCTATAATCTCTTGCTTATAAAACCCATTTAATAATACAAAGATATAGATGTACACAAAATAAAATTGAAGTGATAAAACAAAGATTTACTATGCATCTAGTTATTTCAAAAAGCAGGAACTGCCCAGACCCTATCGAAAAATCTAAAAAATATGGATAAGCAAGGAAAATATAACATGATGAATGGAAACATAGAAATCAAACAAATAATATCAATAACCATATACACTCAAACTATCTTAGCATCCAAAATCTTAAAGGAAACATTATCTGAACTTCAATAAGACAAAGACAGTGACACAAGAGTGACAGTATACATCAACATCCCTTTATCAGTTCTGGATCAGCTAAACAGAAATAAAAACAAATACAAAAAATAGGAATTGAAAAAAAAATTCTGAGAGGTTCAGAGATAAGACTTATGCCATCTGCTAAGGAAGATTTACAAAATAATATACATTTTTTCTATACCATAGATCATTTTTAAAAATAGCAAAAGAGATATGAAAAACAATTATTTGGCAAAGATAAAAAAGACAGAAATAATCAATATGTCTCTTATTTTTATAAGGCAATAATAATAAAAATTGGGTCAGGGATCACCAAAAATATGAAAGATGAAATAATGACTTAAAATAAAATACCAAATTATAAATTTATAAAATATTAAAGAACAAATTATAGAAAAAATCATCAACTGTATAAAAGGAAATTATTATAAAAACATAAGAAATTTCCTAGAATTTATCTAAATCAGTCCTTGAGTAAAACTCACATATTCTACGTATCTATCTATCTATCTATCTATCTATCTATCTATCTATCTATCTATCTATCTACCTACCTACCTACCTATCTATCTATCTATCATCTATCTGTCTGGCTGTCTATCTGTCTATGTGTCTATATATCTATGCATCTATCTATCAATCTACCTATCAATCTATCTATCTGTATTTACATGTATGTACATATATACATATATTCACAATCATACATTAACAAAACAAAGAGAAGATTTATTGACCATATTTAAAATAGAAAAGAAACAAGTAAATGATGCTAAAGTAAGCACAAAATATGATATAATAAAAACTATATAAGAAATAGATAAATTAAGAAACACAGAAATGTTAAAAATTAAAACATGTTTAGATCAATATACTTAATGAACCATTTAGCTGATCAAATAAAAATAAGACAGAAAATAAGATGAACAAAATACTGACAAGGTGAAATCACATTAAATCCAGAAGAAATAAAAAGAATAATCAGAACACATTGATCATAATTATATACTGATAAAAAAAGAGATACATATTTTATTTAAATAAGACACAAACTACCAGATTACCAGACATAAAATTTAAATAATCTTGTTTCAGAAAAGGAAAGAAATATTGTTATAAAGAGACTATCAATGGTGGGGGAGACCCCTTTGACTTGATGGATTTGAATGAGAACTTTATCAAATATATAAAGCACAATTAGTACTTACACTTCACAAATGATTGCCAAAATCATAGAAATAACCCTACCTGAATTTTTATAAGATAAATATGGTAATATTTGGGAAAAATAAAACAGAACAAAATCTATAAACCGATTTCATCAATTAATATTAACTCTGAAATTTTAAACAAAATCCTATCACATACATCACAGAGATTTATTCAAGAAATAATTCATTATTTACATTTCAGATTTACAAAAAAAAGATGGAAAGGATGGTTCAACATTAGTTGAACATTAGTTCAACATTAATCAACATAATTAGTTATATTTAAATCAAAAGACAACAGGTAGAGAAAAATAACTTTGTCGATGTCAATACTGTTTCATCTTTAATAAACATGTGAAGTATAGGACTAATAATAATAAACATTAGCAATAGGACTAACTAAAATAGAAGAGAAGGGGAGTTTATCTGACTTACTGTAAAGAAAAAAAGGGAAGAAATATTACCATAATTGAAATAATTTTCTCTAAAATCAAGAGCTAGTTTAATATTCTATGCGTACATACAGACATACCTATATACACTGAAGCAAGGATGTTTGTTTATTCTCCCTGGTGTTATGTTATATAGTTTTGTAATTGCCAGGAATAGCAATAAGACAAGAGAAGGAAATTAAAGGATAAATTTAGAGAAAAACAAGATAACACCATCCTTGTTTGCTTGTGATATGATGATTTACTTTGAAAATGCTAAATGATCCACAAAGATAGGTATTAAGACAATAGTTTCAGCAAAACTATAGGCTAGAAAACAATACTCAAAAATCAACTCTATTTCTATATAATAATAACAAAAAGCAGAAATAGCAGTAGACATTTAATATAAAAGGTTCATTCTCTCACAAAAGAACACTAAAAGTCCATGGGAAGAGTAAGTTTAAAATTAGAATAGCACAGTAGTGAAGCATATGTGTAAGAAAGAAATATATGATGAGTTTTGAATCATATAATCTGTTCTGGAAATCCTTCTCTTTGTGTAGAGACTTCAAGAACAACTTTTGCTTCTGTTTATCCCTTGTCCTTCAAGAGGACCAAAGGAATCACATGGGCAATGTCTTTACTTACATGTGAATTGGATTTAAGTGAGTCAGGGTTGAACAGTCATTACCTTTTTCTCCCAGAGTCATTGATCTTATCAATGCATTAATCAATTGTACTGACTTTTTTTCTTTATAAAATACTACATATCTTATAGGATGACTCTCTGAGAAGAGAAGAGAAAGAGGATTAAGGATGCCTGGAAAAATTATGGTTAATAAAAATAAAAACAGGAAAAAATCAACAAGAAAATTTTAAAAGAAATAAAGAAATCAGAAAGGAGGGAAAGATTATTATGACATACAGGGATATTAATTATCAACTTCAAAACTTGGATAGGTAGAAAAATGACAGTGGAGAAGGGAAAAAAATCTGTCTACTTAGAGTTTAAAATCAGTAGTATGGTAGAACCTCTGAAAAAAGCATTTTTGGCCTATATATACAACTATATACTTTATAACAACTACTCTGGCAACTGCTTTATGTACTATAGAAAAATGAAAGTAACAACAGTTATCAGCTGTGAAGTGATCCCGTTGATGACTCAAGGTGTGGAAGCCATATGTAACATTGATAAACAGTGACTTTGGCATATTAGAATCCTAGGACTAGGGAGGTACATAGACTTTCTGAAATGTATGTGTAAGATGCTCAGAAGGCCTGTCAAAATCTTTGAAATCACAACCATTAAGATCTTTATTGATGGAGGTGGGGCATATTCATTCATTAATAAATAATGTCAAATGATAATTCAGCAAGTATAATCAGGAATTGGTTTGGAGGCAAAGGTCGGGTTTTTATCATTTAATTTAGTTGAAATTCATGTTTTTATGGAGTGAATTAAACATAAAAAGTGTTATCAGAATAATCCACAATAAGTGTAAATGATATAACTGAGCTTTTTAAAAGTTCTAGTAAGAAACAAAAAAAAATTAGTTTCTGTCAAAGAAATATATATATATATATATATATATATATATGTACATATATATAATGAATTAAATAATTTGATAGGAGTCTTAAGAAATTGATTAAAGTAGTTACAAATTGAAATTTGAAGTGAAGGCAAAAATGCTAAGATAAAAAATAAACATAAAGCCATAATTCATAATTATGCTGGGTATGTATGTGAGATTCATTGAGAGTGAGCTACTTATATATGTATAAGAGAAAATAATAGGAAATAGGATTAAGTATAACAATCTTTATGAAGTAAGATATGTTTATATCAATATGCAGAATTTAGAAAAATGGACAAACAAAAAAGAAAATTGAACAATCAGTTGTTAATTGCAATCCAAAGAGATACTACTGTGACCTAATACAATGAGCAATGAAAGACTATATACATTTGAAAACAAAAGAGATGTACAGAGGAAAGAGATATTATAGCAAAAAGAGGCAGAAACCCAATATGGAAAATCATGAATCTGATGTGAATACCTAAGGTGTCCCAGAAATCTCAACACTATTTTAAGCTATCAAAATTAAAATTGCATTAATAATTTGTGAGTATTCTGTACTTATTTAAGGATCAAAGACCTGAGTACAAGTTAAGCTTTTGTGATAATATATGCAATGCTCAGTTACATGGGTGATAGCAGTGATTTCACAATATAATTTTAACAAACTAACATAAAACATAATATTGCATTGATATGAATTATTTATTAATGTTGACCATGAGAAAAGAAATTGATGTCATCTTGTGGCAAGAGTGAGGAATAATAGTTGGACTCCTGAACACCGCTCTGATAATATTAAGTTAATTATAGATGGTCCTTTCTGGTGTATTGAAGAAATACTCTTCAAATAATTTTTTTGATATCAGTAAAAAGAATTGCAAAATATCATGACATGCATGGCTTTAGTTTTGCACTGATGAAGACAAATGTTCATAATTTTTTTAAAAAGTCTTAATCACAATTACAGCTAACTCTAGGTTGAGGAAAAAAAGTAAACAGGTTATTTCTAAAGTTCTTTTCCCACAAATTTATTATACATACACATATTTTCATATTTTAAGATCACATGGGGGCAGCCAGGTAGCACAGCAAGTAAGAGAACCCACCCCAGTATAGGGATGAACTGGGGATCGAATCCCGGGCTCAGATACTTAGCACCACACCCAGAAATAACTGGCCATGTAATCTTGAGTAAGTTACTTAACCACAATTGCTTTAAAAAGTAATTTAAAAAGATCACATAGAAAATATAAAAAAATATAAACAAAGGAGATTAAGAATACACAACAAAGAACCTTTAAGAAGAGCATTAGGTAGGGGCGGCCAGGTGGCTCAGCGAGTAAGAGCACCGGCTCAGGTGTTGGGACGACCTGGAGATCGAATCCTGGGCTCGGGCTCAGACACTCAGCACCACACCCAGAAATAATACTAGTAACTGGCCGTGTAACCCTGAGCAAGTTACTTAACCCCGATTGCTTAAAAAAAAAAAAAAGAGCATTAGGAAAACTAAAATATAAAATAAATTGTAGCTTCCAAAATAAAATCAACCTAAGGACTTTTAAAAATGTGTTTTTAAATCAGTTTGGAAGAAGAACTTAGGAAAGATGGACTGCTTAAAATAGATGTTTAATAATAACAGTTGAGAAGGAGAAAGAGCAAATAAAGTACTATTTTGATTTCAAATACTATAATAAGGAAAACAATCTAATATTTGGAAAATGTAGGGCAAAAATCGGGTGGAATAAAGTGAAGCTTAAGATAGATAACAACATAATACAAGAATACTTTGTGTTTTTAATTACTTGAAATGTCTTGGGTTTTAGATCATGAAGACACTTGAAAAAATATATATGCAAAATAAATATCAGCAATCTTTTTGGAAATCAAAGAGAAAAAAATGAAATTCCATTTTAAAAGTCCAAAGGAATTTGGTTGTCTACAAGATAGCTCCTTTAACATTGATCTTGAGTTGTCTGCCCATATCTGGTCCTTCCAAGAGAGGACCAAAATGTTGTTAGACTGTTTTATCTTTGAATTATGACTTCCTCTCTTCCAAATACAAAATGACTTGTGAATCATTGATGTTTCTACTGTCACAAGATCAAACTCATCAGCCTCATTTTCCCTGCTCCTTTTGTCACCTTATTTCAGGATGTTATAATCTGACTAATTCTTTATTTTAAGTACCTTCCAATTTTTACCCTTTAGTCTAGCACAAAAAAAACCCCAGTCAATCTGAAGACATCCGAAGCTCAAAACTGCTTCACATACTAGTGATCCTTTTTGAGTGAATTGTAGATAAATTTGGAGATGCTTATTGCTGCCAGAAAAAACCAACCTTGAGGCAGTAAGGGACAACCTAGAGCAGAAGATACAGACTCAATACCTTGGTCAGGACTTTTCAGCTTCCCTACACATCTTGCTGTCTGCACTTGAGCCTTGGAATCTCTAAGTTATCTTGTACCAAGTACTAATCTTGTACCAAGAAGTCTCTGCCCCTATTGCTGAAGCTTTTTTATTCCTTATGCTTTGTATTTTCCATCCACAATATGTCCTCTTCCCTCCATGGATTAGCCTGTTTCCCACCTTTCTTTGTCCGAAAATCTACTTCCTTCTTTGCCCCAAACCGAGCTGTTTCAACAGTAGACTGTCTGCTCCTCATGATCATGTTATACCTGCTTATCAAAGATGACTCAAATTTTATGGGCATTTTCTCCCTCCAGTTTTCTTTCCTTTGGGAAAGAGTGATCCAGGTCCCATACATTTGTGCCTCATTTTATAACTCCAATATAGCTTTGCAGAATTCTTTAATAATAACTTCTCCTGTCTCCTGTCATAAAGGCATACTGTCTTTCTTTCTGATCTTCACTCACAACCCTCCATCTTCAATCTCTCAGCGAAGATCTTTCAGGATCTTAATGTATTAACCATCCCCATTACCTTGAATTATCTTTCTCACCTCTGACTCAAAGAAACCATCTTCTTTCAATATGCAGTTCAAATAACTTCTACCTGACAATTTTACTAATCAACCAAGTGATAATTCCCTCTCTTCAAAATCACTTTGTATTTAACAACTTTTTATACATAAGTATTTATCTTTCATATTTATTCTATACATAAATTTATGCACATAAGTTTGTATGTGTATAAATGTGTGTATGTATACTACCACCATTAAAATGTAAGGTTTTTGAGGGAAAGAGATTTTTCATTTTGTGTGTCTATATTGATAGATATATAGAAAGATAGGTAGATAGATAGATAGATAGATAGATAGATAGATAGATAGATAGATAGATCTGCAGCACTGGGCACTTGACACAGCAAGAAGTAAATAAATGTCAGTGGTTGAGTTGAGTGCTTAATCAGTCTTACTATTTAACTTTGTAGAACTTTTAAAACCTAGCTTGCTTGATGAGAACCCTATGTATCAGCATGTATCCCATTAGATAACTCCCTCTACTTCCCCATTAGAATTGGTTCTCTGTTTAGACTTTCTAGAAAGCATTCCATATTCCTTAAACTGACTACATCAGTGTATTTTTAGGCTTTGAGATCACACCAAAGTCTTTTCTCTGCCTTTTGAAGGGTGATCATTACTGCTAAAACTAAGCTCTATGTCAGCCTGGCTCCCCTCTCTCTGCCAAAGATAGTAAGATTTTTTTTAAAAATTGCACTAATGTTCCCATGATTGCTACCCCCAAAATGGTTTCTCCTTTTGGGTGGGAATGAAATTCAAATAGAGATCTCTCCCTTGGTTCCTCTGCCCTTAAAGCTTGTGATTATTATGGACATTATAAAGGAAGAATGGAAAGTTCTCTTTTCAGTGGACAGATATAGTTCCCACAGATATACGAATAGATGAAGTCTGCTATCACTACTCTAATAAATTCTAAATACAATAGTTTTGATTTCTAATATTTTACTGAAATATACTCCATTATGCTTTCTCACTCCGAAGTATGAATTTTCTCAAAAGTAGCTTTTAACATTCAGTCCTTTCCCCCTCTTTTGAATAGAATATTCAAATTCTTTTGAATCATGAATATTATAAATTGAAAAAAAAGACACATATAGAGAGATCACAGAAAGCATTAAAAAATCTTGAAGAGAAGCAGGGGCTGAAGGAGAAAGGTTGTTGCAATTTATTAGGAAGTTATTAGCAAGATAATTTGTAATAAAAAAGAGGTTGATAATAAAAGGTGGGAAAGAAGTTGATTAGATTTTTCAAGATGCTAAGGAGGAGATATTCTGTTTAAGTGATCCTAAGAAGTAGAGGAGAATGAAAAATGTTAAGCATTGAAAATACCCCGTTTGCTACATTATGACTCTATGGGAATTGCCAGGAAGATCAATCAACAACAACAAAAACAAAGACCACTACAACAACTTATTCCTACCAGTTTTGGAAAGCAAGGCTATTTATCAGTGTTCTTAAGATTAATGCCAATATATCTGTAATGACTTTGAGGGTGTTATTTATGTTCAAATTGTATATAAAATTTCCTAATAAAGTGGTTGGGGAGGCAGGTTAACAGGTCAACAAACATTTCTTATGCACCTGCTCTGTTCCAAGCAATGTGAATATATATGTGTATATAAATTATAGATAGTCAAAAGGGAAAAACAACACAAGGATTGAGAAAAACTTCTCATAAATTCTGAGTTGAGCTGGGCTTGAATGAAACCAGGAGGCGATTGTAAATAGGGAGAGATCTCAAGTCATAAGAGATAGCAGGTAAATTTACCAAGTCCAGTGATGGAAAAACTTTTTTTTTCCCTAGAAAGTATTTGTTTATTTGTTTGTTTTTAGTTTTCAACATTCATTTATACAAGGTTTTGAGTTCCAAATTTTCTCCCCATCTTTCCCCCATCTCCCACCCCAAGATAGCAAGCATGCTTATAACCCCTTCCTCCAGTCTGCCCTCTCTTCTATCTATCCCCATTCCCCCACTTGACCCCTTCCTCCTTATTTTTTTGTAGGACAAGATGGATTTTTTCTCTATCTCATTGTCTGTATATCTTTTTTCTTGGTTGCATTTAGAAACATTACTTTAACATGTTCTTAAAATGTTGAGTTCCAGATTTTCACCTTCTTCCCTCCTTACCTACCCCTCTTGAAAAGACAAAAAATTTAATGTAGACTATATATGGATTGTTATGCAAAGCATTTCAATAGTAGTCATATGGTGAAAGATTAACTATATTTTCCTCCATTCTACCCTGCTCCCCATTTATTCTATTTTCTCCTTTGACCCTGTCCATTTTCAAAACAGTTTACTTCTTAATGCAATGCAATTTGCCCTCCTTTCTATTGTCCTTCCTCATATACCCTACCCCTTACTTTCCTGGAGGGTAAGATACCCAATTGAGTGTGTATGTTATTCCCTTCTTAATAAAAATCCAATGAGATTAATGTTGACTCATCCTTTTCACCTCCCTGCTCTTTCTCTCCATTGTAACAGCTTTCCCTTGCTTCTTTTATGGGAGACAATTAACCCTATTTTCTTTTTCCCTTTCTCCTTCTGCCAATATATTCATCTCTCACTCTTCAATTTTATTTTTCAGATTTCATCCCTTCATATTCTACTCATCCTGTGTCCTGTGCCTGTATATACATGTACACATATTTATTCTCTTCAACTATTCTAATACTAAGAAAAGTCTCATGAGTTACAAATATAATGTTTCCATATAGGAATAATAGTTGAGATTCAATGAATTTCTTATGATTTCTCTTTCCTGTTTACCTTTTCATTCTTCTCTTGATTCTTGTGTTTGAAAGTCAAATTTTCAGTTTAGCTCTAGACTTTTCATCAAGAATGTTTGAAAGTCCTCTATTTCATTGAATGTCCATATTTTTCCCTGACATAGTATATTCAGTTTTTCTGACTAGTTGATTCTTGGTTTTAAATGTAGCTTCTTTGACCTCTGGAATATCTTATTACAAGTCCTTTGATCCCTAAATGTAGAATTTGGGTTATCCCAATTGTGTTTCCATAGTACTCGAATTGTTTCTTCCTGACTAATTGTAATATTTTCTCCTTGACCTGGGAACTGTGGAATTTGCTTATAATATTCCAAGGAGTATTCTTTTGTGGAATTTTTTCAAAAGATGAACAGTAGATGGCTTCAATTTCTATTTTACCCTCTTTTTCAAGATTATAGGTCCAGTTTTCCTTCAGATTTTCTTGAAAGATGATGTTTAATCTCTTTTGTGTGTGTGTTTGTGTGTCTATATATATGTGTGTGTGTTTGTGTGTCTATATAAGAGGGTATATGGGCATATGAATACACATGTGAATGTGTGTATATATGTTTACAGGTATACACAGATAGAGGGCACAGGACCAATTTAATGGGAAGGAATGTTACTTTAATGGTAAAATTAAGAGGTGAGAAAGGAATATAATGAGAGGGGATGGGGAGAGACAGCATGGGTTAAACTATCTCATATAGAAGAGGGAAGGAAAAATGGTTACAATGGAGGGGACTAAAAGGAAGGCAAAAAGAAATGGGTCAAAATTATTCTCATTGAATTTGGATTAGGAAGGGAATGACATACACACTAAATAGGGTATCTCACCCTACAGGAGAGTAGGGAGGAAGGGGATGAGAGAGGGTAAGATGGAAAGGAGGTCAGGCTGGGGGTAAGGGAACTTGGCAGCACCCACTTTTCAAAAGGGACAGGATCAAAGTAGAGAATAGAACAAGTGGGAGATGGGATAGAAAGGAGCGAAATATAGTCAGTCTTTTACAATATATCCACTATGGAAATGTTTTGCATAGCTACACATGTACAACCTATACTAAATTGCTCATCTTCCCAGTAAGGGTGGGTGACAAAGGAGGAAGGGAATGAATGTGGAATTCAAAGTTTTAAAATCAAATGTTTATATACATATATACACTATTATTTATCTTATTTTACATGTAACTGGGAAATAAAATATACAGGCACTGGGCCATGCCCTCCTGGAAAGTCGAAGGGGGCATGGGAGAAGTTCTGGGAGAGAGCAGATTGGAGGAGGGGATATCCAATGCGATCGCGATTTGGGGGCAGTGGGTAGGGGAAAAAATGGTGAGAAAATTTGTAACTCCAAATCTGGTGGAAATGAATGATGTAAACCAGAAGTTAATAAAGCATTTGATTTGAAAAAATAAATGCTTGTGGACTTGGAAAAAAAAAGATATTGGAAGCCAATAACTGCTTTTACGAATACAGAAGGGATAGACTCAGACCTTTGCTTCAGAAATATTAATTTGATAGATTAATTGAGGATAGGTTAGATGCTGGGGTGCAGAACCTGTGACCTTGAGGGCATATATGGCCTTCTAGGTTTTTCAGTGCAGCCTTATGAGATTCCAAGTTTTACAGAACAAATTCTTTTATTAAAAGGGATATATGAGGCAGAGAGATTAATTCCTGGTTTTTAAATTTGATGTCTGCTTTGGGGGCACAGGAGGAACTATGCCACACTTCTTGTGCTAGGAACTAGGGGACTTTTTACTGGCTTTGTGTGCTGTAGCCTTAGGTACTAGCAATTGTAGTTTGGAGAGGCTATAGCTTATCTGTTGAAGAGATGGAGCTGGTGGAGTTGGTGTAATGGGAATGTAAATGTTGAAGATCGTCCCTGCCCCTAGGCTAAAGTGCACCTGGAACCTGGGGTGGGAGGCTTGTTTTTCAGTAGATACTTCTTGATTGGCCGGTGAGTCAATAGGTTGTTACATTCTCTGAGCCAGGAGAAGGCTATATAAGCCCTGATGTGTAGCTTTGTTTTGGGGCCCACTTTGAGAAGTGTTCTGTGATTTGATCAGATGAAACTCTGGAAAGCCGTTGTCCAGAGCCCCCCGGCTTTGAAATCCATATGTTGTTTGGTATGGATGTTATGGTTGGACAGTTTGGAAATCTGTCTACTTGATCTGTTTCTGTCTTGATAATTCTGCCTGTATACTTTGAAGTTCAGGGTGCTGACCTTTTTCCCCTGAATGAGGTAAATGATGGATGTTTGACTGATTAAAGTAAGCTTGTTAACCCATTTTGAGTTGCTTTTCTTTATCAAAGCAGATCCAAGAACATGTATTAGCAGCAAACCCTGGGGACACTTGGGGTGCTTGCTGCTACAGTTGGCTATTGTGTATAGGTTAGTTTTTTTCTGTTTTCCCAGAGTTACACTGAAGCTCAGAGGGCAAGGTGTGGAGGTGGGGGTTGTTAGCACACTGGATGTTGCCTCTTAGCTGGGGGTCTATGCTAGAGCACTGGTTGGATCAGCCACTGTTGGACACCAGTGTTTCTCCATATTAGTGTGTGCAAGTTCCCCTGGCTATGCCAAGTCATGTGGTGGGTCCGGGTGTTGGCACTTACCTGCTCCATGACCATGGGGCTCAGGAGGTCTTACTGGTTTGCTGAGGTGGGGCTTGCTATTGTGTCTTGCTGGGATGCCTGCCATCCTGTTCTAGGTCCGTTTAGTCATATACAGGGGGACCTTTGCTGTTACTCCATCTCACAAACTAAAAAACTGCTGTTATCCCCATTTTCTGCTGTTTCCAATATTCTAGTATTTTTCCTTGGACAATATTTTCTGGGTATTTTAAGGTCAGTAAGGTAGAGTCAGAGCACCTTACTGCTTACTCTGCAATTTTGGCTCCTGGAAGTCTCAAGACAGAAAGACTATAAAGAAAATTCTGCATCATGTTACATCATCCAAATACTTTTTTTGAACACTTTTACTATCTGTATGTCTCATATAATCAAATTTCCCTTCTCTTTTTCAGGACAAATGGCTGTATATGCAGAAATTATCTCATTCGGTTTCGAACATATGTCCACTTCTATCTTTCCCATTATCTCACTCATCTTCATTCTCTACCTGTCTCCTATTAGCTTCCCTTTTGCTCATTAATATATCCATGTTTCCTTCCTAGTGAATAATTTCTTACTTTATCGATCCATCTATCGATGCTAATTATTACCCATATTTCTAATCCCATTTTTACCTAAACTCTAGCAGAAGGCTGTCTGCAATAGATACATCTACTTTCTTTCCTCTCTTTCTGATTTTAATTTTCATAGATGACTTTGACAATATTATCTCATCATTCAACTGAGCCTTCTTTATCCAAAGCCACCCCTGATTTCTTAATTGCCACATGTAATGGCTGTTTCTCAGTCTTCGTCCTTCTTGACCTTGGTAGCTAAGAGAGAAAGTTAATGGAACACAGGGATTGGAGTGAAAAAAAATTGTTGTTGTTCAACCCTTCTTCACTTATGGCTAGCTCCTTGTGACTGTTCTGTGGGTTTTGTTTGCATCGATGCTAGAGTGGTTTGTTATTCCCTTCCCCAGCTCATTTTACAGATGACAAAACTGAGGCAAACAGAGTTAAGTGACTTGCCTATAGTCACACAACTAGTAAGTGTATGAGACTAGATTTGAACTCAGGAAGAAGAGTCTTCCTGAGTTTTCTTCACTCTCCTGGCACTCTAGCTACCATGTCACCTAGCTCCCTTGGAGTAAGGAAAAGGTGAGTTAAAATCAGGCTTTAGATAGTTACTGTGTTACACTAAGTCATTTAATTTCACTCTTTCTCAGTTTCTTCAAATATAATGGGGATAATAATAGCACCTACCTCCAAAATGTTGTAATGGTCAGATGAAATAATATTTGCAAAGTACTTAGAATCATGCCTGGCAAGCACTAAGTCCTAAATATATATTTCTTTCTTTTTCTCTTTCTTTCTTTCTTTTCTTTCTCTGTTCCTTCTTTTCTTTCTTTCCTTTTCTTGTTTGTTTTCCTTTCTTTCCTTCCCTACTTCCTAATTTCCTTCCTCCTTTACTAAATTTCTTACTTTAGCCTTTAACAATGTCTATTATCCTGTTCTCTTTGGCAGTATCCTCTCTAAATTTTCTTCACACTTTTCTCCTGGTTCTCATCCTAACTATTTAATCATTTTTCTGTCTGCTTTTGTCTGACTTCACCCAGATCATGATTTCTAACCATGTATATACTACATTTTCTATTCTTGTCTTCTCTTCTATTTCACATGATGAGCTCATCAGCATCAGTGAATTAAATTACAATCTCTATGACAATGATTTTATTTTTAATTTTTTTTAAATATTTAGCTTTTTAAAATAGATTTTATTAACTTTCTTAATTGTATGAAAAATGTTTTCATTTAAGAAATTCTCTATTTCCCTCCTGCATCTTGCCCCTATTTGAGAAGACAAGTAATTTTGATAATAATATATAGGAAATTATGTGAAACATATCTACATTAGTCATGTTACAAAAGAATACACAGACCAAAAATAAAACAAAAAAGTTAAAAATGTGCTTCAGTTTACACTCAGAATTTATGATGATGATTCTTTAATCTGCTTGCGAAGACATGAACTTCCTCCTGACTTCCACTTTTGAACCTCCAACTGCCCATTTGACATTTAAAATTGATTTCCCTATATATATTTTAGATACAACATGTCCTAAAATGAAGTCATCTTTTTCCATCCTTCCACTCAATCTAACTCCGCTATTATTGTTGAAGAAACTACCATTCTTGAAGTCACTGTGTCTCCCAAAGTAGACTGTTACCTCAATAGAACTTTCTCTTTCCCCTTCACTTTCAATTTGTGGTTTCTGCTGCTCTAGAATTCTTTTAGAGTCACTCTTATAAGTATTTGGAGGCATTTAGGGGAGAGCTTAAGCAATTTACTTTTACTCTGCCATCTTGAGTCTGCCCTCCTCCCCGATACATCATTAAAAAAAAACCCTTCAGTTTCATTATATTTGATTATTACATTTATTTTGAAATGTTCTGTTTATCTCATTCTAATTTATATAATTTTCTGTCATAAGCCACTTCTTAGCCTTCACAAGTCATCAAATCAAGCCAATATTTAAGTGGAAATTCACTTCCCCAATTATATTTGTGCTACCACCACTTGAAAAGTGTCATTAAAATGTAGTTTGTTTACTTAAGAAAGAACCCTTTCCACTTTTGAATACACTTGATTGAAAAAAAAATTTTCCTTTAATAACATACACATTCAATTGGTTATCTTACCCTACAGGAAAGTAGTGGGAAGAGGATATGGGGGGAGGGGTGTGGGGATGATAACTGATAGAAAGGAAGATAGATTGGCCAAGGTGCAAGTCAGAAGCAAACACTTTTGAAAAAAGACTGGCTCAAAGGACAGAATAGAATGAATGGGAGGTGGGATAGGATGGAGGGAAATATAATTAGTCTTTCACCACATTACTATTATGGAAGTGTTTTACATAACCACACATATATAACCTATATTGAATTTCTTGGCTTCTCAATGACATTGGGTGGGGAGGGGAAAATGGTGAGAATTTGGAACTCAAAATTTTAAAAACAAATGTCAAAAATTGTTTTTTTTACATATAACTGAGAAATAAGATGTATAGTCTACTGGGTAGAGAAATCTGTCTTTCCATAAAAGAAAATAAGGGGAATTGGGAGGGGTGATTGTAGAAGGATGGATTGAATGGGGGGAAGCAGAAATCAGAATGCATATCCTCTTAGGGTGAGGGGGGAGTGGGGAGAGAATGGGAGAGAATTTGGAACTCAAAATCTTGTGGAAATACATGTTGAAGACTAAAATAAATTAATTAATCAAAAGGTTTAGCAATCACATGTTAACATTAAAAAATTTTTTCCTTAAATCAAATTGAAATGTATATATTTGCAGCTCCCACCCGTTCATCTAATTTCTAACTTTTGGCATAAGGAAAAATAAGTCTAATTGTTCTTCCACAGGATAGCTCACCAAATAAATGAAGGTGATTATTCTGCACCCCATAAATTTCTTTTCTTGAGCAAAGTTCTTTTTTTTTTCCAATAATCAACTCACTTTACTGTATTTCATGAACCCTTCACTATGCTGATTTTCTGCTTCTGAATGAAAATGTACTACACACAATTGAACATGATTCTTGGCAGACCAGATGTGGGCTACCAAAAACTTTCATTGGATCATAGATTTAGTGTAGGAAGCTACCTAATAAGTAATCAACTGCAGCTCCCTGTACTTAGACATAAAGCAATTAAGGACCATAGCTTATATGATTTGTCCAAAATCACAAAATTTGTAAATAGCAGATATGGGATTCAAACATGTATTTCCTGACCCCAAGTCTAGCATTCTGTAGCAATAACAACTAGCCTTTATATAATACCTTCAGGTTTGCAATTCACTTTACAAATATTGCCTCATTTCAGCTTCACAACAACCCTGGGAATTAGTCAATGTGCTGTAACATTCTGCCTCTTTAGAATAGTTTTAGAAGCTGAAAAATGATTGATCAATTCAGGATGATGCACTAAAATTCTCACCAAAAATCTGGGCTTATATTTTTCAAAAGAGCAAAAACAGAAAAATAAAAACCTTGAAATGATTTTTGGTGTTTCATATATGCCAATCATCGAAGTTTAATATTACATCATTATAAAATTCCATTGATATGACAGATACTTTTTAAGTGTGTCATGTGGACACAAACCTCGTAACAACTCAAGTAAACTTTTCTAAACATGACATAATGGAAGAGCAGTCTAGCAATGAACAATTGTTGCCATGAATAATTTACCTCACTCTAAAAGAAAAATCATTTAAATAGAAGTTCAATACAGATTAATTAGCAGAAATGTAGTATATAATATTAATATTAAAAATACTGGCTAACTAGTAATCATTTGGATTCAGAATATCATCTTTTCAATAGGAAACAGTGTTTCTATAATATTATAGAATTGTATATACATATAAAATATATTGCACAAATACAATTTATGGTGTAATGTCTTAAGGGAATGTTTATGCATCATTAACATAATCATTCACTCAGTGTTGCTATTATTGACATGATTTCAGAAAAAAAAATTCAAGTTAATATCAGCCAAAGCAAAGAATTATTTTGAGAAGAAATCATGTTGAGGATAAAATAGACTAAAAGATAACAGAACAATTCAAATGCAATTCTTTTGACTATTTTTAAAAGATGTATTTTTCAAATGTGGATTTTTCTTTTACACAAACAAAATACCACTTAAGTCTTCTCCTGCTTACAATGTGTTCCAATTCCTAGGATAGTGGTGCTTTCCCCTCCCCCCCTAAATTAGCAAGGTAAGTAAATCAACACTTAAATTAATGCTTGATGTCCTCAGTGAGGCTCCTCCCTTTTCCAAAGCAGATAATAAAATTCCTATGTTTTCTCATAATTCTTGTATTTACAGAAAGCTTCATAGAAGATCTATCAAACTTCCTGAGATGTTTTCCCTAGATTTCTTTTAGTATCTAATATTTTTAATTTAATTTAATTTAAATAAATATTTATTTTATTTTTAATTTAGATCTATTTTAATATCTAATGTGTACTCATGCATAATTCAAGCTAATTTTCTATGCATGAACAACCTATATTCTTTCTCTATAAAATATGTCTTAGATCAGTAGTTTTTAAAATGGGCATTGAGTTTAGTTGAGAAACTTTGACTTGTTTCCAAGGGGATATTGAAATAAAAATAAAGAAACATTATTAAAAATCAGATAGTGGGAAAGGAAATCTCACTTTTTTTTGGTAATAAAAAACACTGGTCATTCCTCCAATGTATGCAAATCAACACTTATTTCCAAATACTCCCCCATTCTTAATTCTCTTTTAGTAAACAAGTTCTCCCATTCTACTTTCTGAGTTGTACATAAGCTGTTCATGATAGTTATAATTTAATTACTCCCACAACCATCACAACTGCAGTTGTGCAGGTGCCAGCTGAAAAAAAAAATAGTTCAATTTCACTCATTGCAGCCAAATAACCTGTTGTTTCTGGCAGGTTTTGTTTGAAGATTAATTCTATGCAATAGGACAGGAACCCATAAGTATACCACTCTACTCCTTCAACTTTCTAGCCATGTCTGTGGTTGTTGAATTGGATTATCAATTGACATTAAAGGAATTAATAAAATGACATGGTATGCATAGAAGAAAGTGGAATAACAGACTACAGGAGTGAAAGAAGGAAAGTACTTTCAAAATTCTAATCCAACCAACTTGTTTAAAATAAATAGCCACAGATAAAAATAAAGGAAATAAATTAAAATAAGAAGTAGAAAACTAAGGTGAGAGTAAGTTAAACATTTGTCCCTTTCTCCAACTGCAGTACCAAATTAAATGCTTGGCAATTCCATAGATGTAATCTGAAAGTTTGGTGTTGTGAAGCTTTTCATTGCTAATATGTATACTTGTTGAGCTAGTAAAACCATACCACTTGTTTTGTAATAAATGCATGCATATTACCTTGAGTGAATTCTCTGACATTTCTATTGACTGTTAATGGAAAGATCTTCAGTAATTACTTTCTCAGAGGTAGTAAGGTGAGATCCATGCCATTCTAAGTGCCTATGCTTTCTGGGCCTTCCCTTCTCGAAGTTTTCCTTGTATCACTGATGCAGATAACAATCAACTCTGTAAATCAGAATGAGCAAAGTATTAAACTATTTAGAGAATAAAATTAGACTGCTTATAGACAGCTCTAGACCGTGAACAATAAAAAGTCTTTCTTTTTCCCGGGGGGGCGGGGGAGGCAGCTTACATAATACTAATACAGTTTTACATTATTATTTTTTTAATTTTTAAATCAAATTCTTTATTAACTTCTGCTTTACATCATTCATTTCCACAAGATTTTGAGTTACATATTTTCTGCCCATTTTT
>NW_027186315.1:3191182-3217872 GCF_028583685.1 Petaurus breviceps papuanus | reverse complement strand
TATATATATATATATATATATATATATATATATATATAACTTTTGATTTTAAAATTTTGGGTGCCAGATTCATTCCCTTCCTCCTTTGTCACCCACCCTTACTAGGAAGATAAGCAATTGAATATAGGTGGTACATGTGAAGCTATGCAAAACACTTCCATAGTAGATGCATTGTAAAAGACTTACTATATTTCCCTCCTTCCTATCTTACCTCCCACTTGTTCTATTCTCTACTTTGATCACACCCCTTTTGAAAATAGGTGCCTCCAACTTTTCTCCCCCACAGCCTGCCCTCCCTTCCATAATCCCCCCTCTCATACCCTTCCCTGCCTACTCTTTTGAAGGGTAAGATACCCTATTTAGTGTGGATATCATTCCCTCCCTAAGCCAAATTCAATGAGAATAATGTTGACCCATTCTTTTTTGGTCTCCTGTTCTTCTCCTCCAATGTAAACATTTTACCTTGCCTCTTCTATATGAGATAGTTTACCCCATTCTGTCTCTCAGCATCTCCTCTCATTATATTCCTCTCTCACCTCTTAACTTCATCATTTAATTATCATCCCTTTGTACTAAATTGGCCCTGTGCCATCTCTATGTATACTTGTAGACATATATACACACACTCACATATATATATTCATATGACCTTATACCCTCCTATATAGACATATACATGCATGTATACATATACATGTGTGTATACATATATGTGTGTATATATCTATATGTATATATGTATATCTTTATATGTTTATCTACATATCTCTATCTATCTTTCTATCTATATTTATATACATACACACATTTCTATTCCCTTAAACTATTCTCATATCGAGAAATGTTTCATCAGTTACAATTATATTTTTTTCCACGCATGGATTTAATTCATTCAACTTTGGTAAGTTCCATATGATTTCTTTCCCCTGTTTACCTTTCCATGCTTCTCTTGGTTTTTGTATCTGAATGTTAAGTTTTCAATTCAACTCTTTTTTTCCATCAAGAATGCTTCAAAGTCCTCTATTTCATTGAATGACAATATTTTCCCTGAAACATGATAGTAAGTTTTGCTGAGTAGGTGATTCTTGGTTTTAATGCCAGCTAATTTGCCTTCCACAATATTACATTCCAAGACCTTCAGTGCCTTAGTGCAGAAGCTGCCAGATCATGTGTTATCCTGATTGTGTTTCCACAATATTCAAATTGTTTCTTCCTGGCTGCTTGTAATATTTTCTCCTTGATTTTGGAATTCAGAAACCTGGCTATAATATTCCTAGGAGTTTTCTTATTGGGATCTTTTGTCAAAAGGTGATAGGTGGATTCTTTTTTTTTTTTAAGCAATTGGGGTTAAGTAACTTGCTCGGGGTTACATGGCCAGTTATTTCTGGGTGTAGTGCTGAGTGTCTGAGCCCAGGATTCGATCTCCAGGTCATCCCAACACTGGAGCTGGTGCTCTTACTCACTGAGCCACTTGGCCACCCCATAGGTGGATTCTTTTAAACTCTATTTTGCCTTTGGTTCTAAAACTTCAGGGGAATTTTCCCTTAGAATTTCTTGGAGGATGATTTCTAAGTTCTTTTTTTTTCATGGCTGTCAGGTAGTCCAATATATTTTAAATTATCTTTCTTGGATCTATTTTCCAGGTCAGTGGTTTTCCCAATGAAATATTTCACATAACATTCTATTTTTTCATTTGTTTGGATCTGTTCCATAGTATCTTGATTTCTCATAAAGTCATTAGCTTCCATTTGCTCCAATCTAATGCTAAGGGAATGATTCTCTTCAGTGAGATTTTGAGATTCTTTTTCCATCTAGCAAATTTGTCTTTTTAAGGCATTCTTCTCCTCATTGCCTTTTTGAGCCTCTTTTGACATTTGAATTAGTGTATTTTTTAAGGTGTTATTTTCTTCAGTCAGGTTGCTGACTCTCATTTCACAATTTTCTTCCATTGTTCTCATTGCTCTTCCCAATTTTTCCTCCACATTTCTTATTTGCTTTTCAAAATCCTTCTTAAGGTCCTCTATGGCCAGCAACAAGTTTGTATTTTTTTTTGGAAGCTTTTGGTGCAGGAATTCTGACTTTACTGTGTTCCTCCTGTTCCATGCTTTGATCCTTTTTGTCTCCAAAATAGGAGTGTACAGTTGCATTGCTCTGTTTCCTTTGCTTCCCTCCTTTACTCATGTTGCCATTCAATTACTTGACATTTGGACTTTTGGCCACATTAGGACTCTGCTAGCAGACAGGGGAGCTTCACCAAATGTTGGGGTTTTCTCAGCTTCTGAAGATATTAGTTGGGTGCCTTCTCAGAAACCTCCACACACTTTGGCAAGCTGGTCACACACCCCAGGACCTCCACCCTAGACCACAATCAGGATCCAAGCTGGTTAAAGCAAGAACAATTACCCCTCAGACTGGTTGCTTGGTCCCTCTACAATCTGCAGACCAGGAGCTGAAGCAGCCACCTGGCTGTGGTGGCATCTGTGCCTCAGCAGCTTCTCGCTGCAGGCACAAAAGCCGATACACTCCTGAACTACTGGATCTCAAACTCCACACTGCAATGACCTCTTGCTTTGTCCTTAGCATAAGTGGGTTGATAATTCTACAAACCACCACAGCTTCTGCTGATATGAAGTCCTTCCAGATGGTGGTTGATCAGGACTCTCCTGGGGTTAAAACCTCAGTCCTCCTCAGGGCTGGGCTGGGCTCTAAGAGTACTGTGTTGGCTGCTTCCTTTGAGCCTGTGGGGCTGTCCTCAGCAGGAGGTTAGTTGTCTTTGTCATTTTGTGGTTTCTGTAGCTCCAAAGTTTGTTCAGAGTCCCCTTTTACATGAATTGGGGGAGGTGGAATTCAGAGCCCTGAGGAAGTCCTGTTTCTCCTCCCCCATATTGACTCCACCCCCAAGTCATTCTTTAAAAAAAAATTAATAGTATTATATTTATTACAATTACATGTAAAGAAAGATTTTAATATTCATTTTCACAGGATTTTAGTTCCATTTTTACTCTTCCTCCTTTCCCCTCTTTTTACATATGTTGACTCATGTTGAACATATTTCCATAGCAGTCACAGTCATGAAAAAATAAATAGATCAAAAGGAAAAAAAATGAAGTAAGCAAAAATTATATGCTTCAATCTGCATTCAGAGTCCATCAATTGTTTATCGGGATGTGCATAGCACTTTCTATTGTGAATGCTTTGTAATTGTCTTCGATCACTGTTTTCCTGAGCAGACCTAAGTCATTCATACTTAATCATCATACAATGTTGGTGTTACTGTGTACAATGTTTACCTTGTTATGCTTATTTCACTTTGCATCACTTCATACAAGAGTCTCAAGGTTTTTTTTCTAAAGTCTACCTGATAGTCATTTGTTATTACACAAAAGTATTCATTTGTATTCATACACCACAACTCATTCAGATGTTCGCCAATTGGTGAGCATCCCCACAATTTGCAATGTTTTACCCAGAGAAAGAGCTGCTCTAAATATGTTTTGTCCATATAGATCCTTTTCCCAAAAATAATCATTCTTTCCATGTGTGTATATACCACAAATAATAAAGGAGCAGGTGGGATCATAGGGAATTTCAATTTTCTTCTTCCTAGTTCATGATTCTATTTCTATACATTTTATGTTCTTTCCCCCCCCCATGCGACTATGTTTCCATGATCTCTGTAATCGATTGAAAAAACAATAAATTCAGATTTTCATACAGAGGTAGCCTAAATTCCAGATTTCTCATGTGAAATTTAGATTATTGATTGATTGATGGTTAAAAGGAAATTTGATTTTTTTTTTATTAAAAGGCAAGACAGGAAAGCATGTTAGACCACTTTCTGTTTTCTCTGAGAGAATAAAAGAAAATAAAGTTGAGTTTATTTACCTTTCTTTTCCTTGCTATAAAAAAAAAAAAACCTGAAGACACCTAGAGAGCACTGCTATCAGCCACTATATTGGGCTACCTAGATTGATGGTGAATCTCAAAGTGTTGCCACAGAAAGAAAATCATGTTTTAAATCAGGAAGCAATTGAAAAGCAATGAAAATTTAATGTTTTCAGAGAAGGCTATTATAAATTAGGATAAGAAAACAGAATAAATGAACCTGACCTTTGAGTTGCTTTGAAAGAAAATAGTAAAAATAAAAATTACACCTAGAGCCCTTAAGAAAATTATTTTCCATTTTTTTAAGTAATGTAATTCCTTTTGGTTCTAATTAATATACAAAATACAAATTGTGTTTTAATAAAAGCTGGTACTTTAAAACAATATATTATTACAATATAAATTTCACGATCTTTCTAGTGCCAATAATGGTTTCCCAAAATGAAGCAAATTATTTTATAAATCAAAAAGGATAATAATCTGCTTTACTATAAAAGAGTTAGAGAAACTGATATAAAATCATTAGAGAAGGATATATGTCTCTTTAAATATCAAAGGATTTGGCAAAAGACTCTATTAATTAATTTAATTTAGTTATTTCAGTTTTAACCAATGTGAAGCATACAATTATTCCCCAACCATTGTGATCTCACCATCACTTTTCAATCTCAGCTAGTTAAGTTAAAATAATTCATAAGGTAATTTATAAGTCAGTCCTCAAATTTGAAATCAAAGCCATATTTGATTTAGTTGAAACCAGAAATTAAATTACTGTGATAAAGGTTTCTATTAACTTACAATCCTTAGAAAATTAAATTCTCTTTGATGAGAGACAAACTTGACTCCTAACTGTTTAGTTAGATATAATAATATAATAATCTACAATATCAGAAAAATGTTCCAAACTTCGTAAAAGTAGAAAGTAATGTGGAACTAAAAATAGTGAGTGTCAAATAAACAGTGCTTACAACTGGCAACACCAAAATGAAAGTTGTTTTTATACAACAGACTATGAACTAAGAAACCAGAGTTGGGCTCTGGATGATTCCCCTAGACATTTCCAAGTAAACTCCTTTGTGAAATAGGTGGATGAATGCTTCTCTAGCATAAAATAATTAACTTTGAAAAGGGGGTAAAAGGAGGTGGAATCAAGATGGCGGAGTAGAAACAGGATGTCTTCAGGGCTCCAGTTCCACCTCATCCAATTCATGTAAAAGGTGACTCTGATCAAACTTTGGGGCTACAGAACCCACAAAATGACACAGATAAGCTAACCTCCCACTGAGGACAGTCTGGAATGCTGGCAGGAAGCAGCCTCCCGAAAAAGATCCCAAAAAGACAACTCTTAGGAATATTATAGCCAGGTTCCAGATTTCCCAGATCAAAGAGAAAATATTACAATTAGCATGGAAGAAACAATTTGAATATTGTGGAAACACAACCAGGATAACAAAGGATCTGGCAGCTTGTGCACTGAAGGCTTGGAGTATGATATTCCAGAGGTCAAAGGATCTGGGATTAAAACCAAGAATCACCTACCCAGCAAAACTGAGTATCTTGTTTCAGGGCAAAATATGGTCATTCAATGGAATAGATGACTTTCAAGAATTCTTGATGAAAAAACCAGAGTTGAATAGAAAATTTGACATTCAGATTATAAGAAGCAAGAGAAGCATGAGAAGGTAAACAGGGAAAAGAAATCATAAGGAACTTATCAAAGTTGAACTATTTAAATTCCTACAGGGAAAAAAATGATAATTGAAACTGATGAAACTTTTTTCAGTATGAAAATAGTTGAAAGGAATAGAAACACACACACATATATGTCTTTATAGGAGGGTTTATTGGTGTATGAAAACAAATGTGAATGTGGGTATATATGTCTACAATTATTCATATATAAAGGGCATGGGACAAATTTAATGGGAAGAGATGATACTTAAAGTTGAAATTAAGAGGTGAGAGAGGAATAACGGGAGGTGATGGGGAGAGATAGGTTGGGGTAAACTATCTCATATTGAAGAGACAAGGAAAAATGGTTATAATGGAGGGGGAGAACTGTAAGGCAAAAGGGAATTGGTCAACCTTATTCTCATTGAATTTGGCTTAAAGGAGGGAATGACATATACACTTAATAGGGTATCTCACCCTACAAGAGAGTAGGGGTGAAGGGGATGAGAGTGCTGATGATGGAAGGTAGGGATGGCTGTGGGGGAAGGAAGTTGGAAGCACCCACTTTTGAAAAGGGATAGGATCAAAATAGAGATAAGAACAAGTGGGACATGGGATATGAGGGAGGGAAATACAGTCAGACTTTTATAATATATCCACTATGGAAATGATTTGTATAGCTACACATATACAACCTATACTGAGTTGCTTATCTTCCCAGCAAGGGTGATTGACAAGGGAGGAAGGGAATGAATCTGGAAATCGAAGTTTTAAAATCAAATCATACACACACACACACACACACACACACACACACACACACACAACCATTTCACATATAACTGGGAAACAAGGTATACAGGCACTGGCACATAGGGATCCACCTTGCCCTACTGGATAGTTAGAGGGGGTATGGGAGAAGATATGGGAGAGAGCAAATTGGAGGAGGGGATATCTAGTGGAATCACTATTTTTGGGTGGTAGGTAGGGGAATAATGTGGAAAAAATTTGTAACTGAAAAGCTTGTACAAATGAATGATGTGAACTAGAAGTTAATAAAGCATTAGATTCAAAAAAAAAGGGGGTAGATAACTTCTCCAAAGTTATCGTGCCTATTGAATAAAATTTGTGACATTCTTCAATGAGACCATAAACTTTACAATTATGCTGAGTATATTGTATTTAGGTTTATCTGACTATCATTTATAAAAAAAATACTATGTCATTATAACCAATTCTAATTTCCCAAAAGTTTTCAAAGAAAGTGGAAAGAATATGCATGTGTGTAAGCCTTTAAGAGTCCCCAAAATGTCACAATTCTGCAAATAATATTTTGTATAATAAAATTTTAGTAAAGTATAAAGGAGTGTTTATTAGAATGATATTTAAGTTTGTAGATAGTTTCAGATATGATTGGCGATAGACAAGCAGAATTAAACAAGGAGGAGAAAATAAAAGAAGTGTCAGTTTAGAATATGGATGGAACAGTTTTGAAGGGCTTTAAAACACTGAAGGGATATAAAAAGATAGGAAAGAAGGAAATTTAATCAAATAGGAATGAGCAGAGAAAGGGTAGAGAATTAAAGGACTGTTGGAATCTCTTTGTACTGATACTGTAAATGGAGTGTTTGAAAGTCAAAGTTTTTGTAGTTTTGAAAAAGGATATTTGAGGAAGGGTTTCAAACCCATCGAAATACATCAAAAAAGTCTTGAGGAATTCTTAGAGCAATACCTCTTTGACAAGTACTGCAAGTCTCCCTTCCCCAGTGGATATAAGTTTACAAATAGAAATCTCATAAGATGTGAACATTTAAAAGAAATTTTAATATATTTATATTAAGTAACTGTTCAAAAATAACATTGTTTCTTTGGTCTGCTTTTAATAGTTACACTAAAGGCCTTTTGTAAAAGAAAATATTATGTAGCTTTTCCAGCTGGGTTTACAAGAAAAAAATCTCTGAGTAATATGTGTCATTTATTTACCCCCTCGAAGGTACTCTGGTAGAGTTAATTTGGGGAGGGGCACACTGATTTGACACTTTGGGTGTCTTAAAGGAATAAAGAAACAATTATGGGAAACTGGGAGTGCCATCAAAAATATTTTGGATATGAGTTAACTGAAGACAGAAGACCCTTGGGACATTGAGATTTAAAAATTATTAGGGGTAGGTAGGTGGCACAGTGAATAGAGTACTGGCCATGGAATCAAGAGGACTTAAGTCCAAATCTAGCCTCAGACACTTAACCCTTACCAGCCATGAGACCTTGGACAAGTCACTTAACTCCAATTGCCCTGCCGTCCTCCCTCCAAAAAGCAAAATTAAATAAATAAATATTGTCATTAGTAATTACAAATTTAAAAAAATGATTTGGCTGTAATTTTTGTTCTGAACAAAAGTATAACGTAGTCTCATTTACAGTGAAAGGAAATATTTTCACCTTGCTCCGAGGGTTGTTGGGAGAAGCACTTCACTGCAAAGTATTTAATACAGTGTCTAGCTTGTGTAGTTGATAAACCCAACAATATTCAGTCTTCTATATGCATTCAATTAGGCAAAAATTTTTTTTAATTTTCATTGAAAATTAACAAACTTTCTGATACGTTGCAGAAATTCAAATTATAATTGAAAAATCAAAAACTAAACATTTTAAGTTAGTATAGAAGATATGGCTCTGAAATTCTTTAAATTAAACTTTACAAATTCAGAAAAACCTTGGTATAAAGTAAGACTTATATAAATCATTGTTGAGTGATTACTCCATATTGCACCAAGATACAACTAGTATAAAAAAGCCAGGGGTAATAAGATAAAATATTTTCTGTATAAGATAATTTTGAAATGCATTTGACTAAATTAATATTACCTGATTGATAATAAATTTTACATATATGACACTGTGTCTTCTTATTTCTAAAAGTTCATTTCCTTCTTTTTGTAGGTGCTGTTATGAATTGAACTCTTATAATAATGTCACAAAATAGTTGAAAATTGTTAAATATTTCATAGTTTGCATTTTATTTTAAATTAGAAAATATTAATACTGACACTGTTGGGGAAAAGAAAATATTTTTTTTAGAGATCCTTGTCAGTGAACATTTTAATTTTATTTTGAAGGTTATAAAAGGAACACCTAGGAATCTCTATAGTGAACTTGATCCTGACAAGCAGCCTTTCTATGAAAACTCACTGTCAGAATAAACTGTGACTTTCTCTAGAATGGGACCATAAAACATTTTTTCCAGGGACTACATAAATTCCTGAGACATATGAAGCCTAACTGGATATTAAATGGACATTGGGAAGGGGCTACGAGGGTAAAAAGGCAGTCAATCATTGTAATACCAAGAAGTAAATACTAACTTTTCCATGTGCCATTTTCTCTGTAAGTCTAACTTACGAAAGAAACTCCCCTCAATGTAATGTGTCAACACACTGGCCATAGGTAGCAAGGCTGTTGTAGCAAAGCACTTCCAGGTCATAGAAGCCTACTACTATCCATCCTCCAAAAAATTCAGATGGGAAATACATGAGACCCTTGCCATCCTTTGGTGGGACATTTGTAATAGTCAACCAATACCATCAATAATCAAACCTCTCATAGTTGGCTTTGTATATAATTCTGAATAGTGTAATTCATTACTTATCATTGTCCTATTATTAAATTAATTCCAATGGACACTGATGGTACCTGATCATATCAATTTGGTTTGTAGATAGTATTTCAATTGAAAAATCCTTAGATAGAATCAAAAAAGGAAATGTCAAATTTAGGTTATTGATTGGTTAATGATAAAAGTTTCAGTTAATCATGTAATTCAAAGTACTTATGGATCAGATTAGGTTTAACTTTATAGACCTTCGTATTAGAGATTGTTATTTAAAGTGCTTGGAGATATTTCTTTTTTTTTTTCTTCCATGCTGAACTGCTTTAACTGAATCACATATGGTATGGTAAATTGTTTCATTCTTATGATTTTCTTCAGTATCATGTATGTTCTATTGTTTTTTATAAATTTACTTTCATCAAATAGTATTTTTTAGAATTATGTAATTTATATTCTTTTTATATAAATTCATTCCTGCAGGTCTCTTATTTAATATTAATTAGGAAAAAAAAAACAAAAAAATACATATAAATTTGATATCATTATAATCTAAAACATGTCATTTCCTGAATGAAACCCCAAAATAAAAACTTTTAGGAACACCCTATCCAAAATTCAGAACTTCTCAATCCAAGAAAGACTATTCCAATTAGCCAGAAAGAAAGAAGTTAAATACTGATGACATATAGACAGGATTACATACCATTTCACAAGAAATATTGTTTTTTAAAGAGAGGGGATATTTTCATGTGATATTCTCAATGTCAAAAGATATAGGTGTATGACAAAAATACAGAGAAAAACTGAGTGTAATACTGTGAAGGAAAATGTGCTTTTAATGAAATAGAAGACTTCTAGTCTTGATGAAAAAAACAGACAAGTAGAAACTTTGAATTTCTTTCACCGGCATTAAGTGAAACATAAAAAGGCATAGATAAGTAAACAATCATCAATGACTAACCAAATATAAATTGCTTTGTTTTGAATGACTAAACATATTTATAACAGGAAAAAAATAACAAAGACAACCCAAAGCCAAATAATATTGCTTTTCTAGTTCCTGTTCCCTCCTATTTCCCTCATGAATTTAGTGTATTTCTATAGTGAAATCTTTTATGAGTATGAGGATGTAGGACTGAGGAAAATAATTTTGTCATAACTTCATTTCTTGAGTTCAAAGGAGAGAGAAGTTTATGGCATGCAAACTCCCCATACCATATTCCTTCTTTAAATAATTTTCTTTTTATTCATCTCTTTTATGCCATAGTAATTTTTTTCCCTTTCTTTGCCAATTATTCCTTGGCTCCTAGGTTTCCATTTCAAATGTCTATTCAATTCTAACCTTTCATTCAAAATCCTCTGTTTCATTAAAGTTACATTCCCACATCCCCCTGTAATATTTTACTTAATATTTCCCAATTGGATATTTTTGGTTAAAATGTTTTATTTTTGCTTCTTGTAATATATGATTTCAAGCCATCTTCTTTGGAGTGAAAGCTGTCAAATACTTTATGATCCATCCTATTACCCCTTAATATTTGAACCCTTTAATTTTGGATGTTTATAATTTATTGTCTTTGATTTATTATCTCTGAAATTTGACTGTAACATTCTTTGGAATTTTCATTTTGAATTCTCACTTCAGAGATAACTACAGAATTGTTTATATGTTCACATTCGTGTTGTTTTCAAGGTTTATACAATTTTCATTCATAATTCATAATGGAATATATTGTAAATTTGTTATAATTTTTAAATAGGCCAATATTCCTGGATTATCTTTCCTCAACCCCTTTTCCACTTCAATTATATTCAATTTTAATTTTCTTTATTTTTTTCCAATACTTAGATTTCTTTGGAACATTTTTTATGGTTTCATTTAGTGACATATTTCTTTTCATTTGTATATTTGTTTTTATATATTTTATATATTTGTATATTTGTTTTTGCTGTTGTTTCAGTTAATTTTCTGTAGTTTTACATCTTGGATAAGGTTTTCCAATGCTTATTCTAAGGTGACATTTTCCTTCCCTAGCTGTTCCATTTTGTATATATCTCATTCCATTTCTTCTTGGTACTCTTGTGGTACTTATGGCAAGGAAAGTTTTTCACTGAAGTTTTAAACTGTCAATCAAAATTTATTTACTGAGTATATCATGCTTTGTACTAAGTCTTGGGAATAAAGAGAATGGCAAATTCAAGGTGTGCTTTATCTCAAAGTGCTCATGATCTAATAAAAGAGAGCACAAAGACTTCTTCCTATTTATTGACACAAAAATTATATAAACAGATACATACACATATGTATGTGTACATGTATATGTATTGTGAACAAATGTGTAGATGTGTGTATGTGTTTGTGTGTGTGTGTGTGTGTGGAGAGAGGGGTTGAGAGAGAGATAGAGGCAGAAGAACAAGGAGGAGGAGGAGGAGCAGAAGGAGGAGAGGGAGAGGGAGAAGAAGAATAAGGAGGAGAAGGAGGAGGACAAGGAGGATGAGGAGAAGGAGGAGGAGGAGGAGTAATTAATGCCAAGGAGGATAGGGATAGGCCCCTTACAAAATGTCAGAGATTAGCTGACTCTTGAAGAAAGCCATAAAAGCTAGGAAGTAAAATGAAATAAGGATTCAGGGCATATAAACCTTGAGGGAAAGCCATTATAAATGTTTCATTCTAGAACTACTGGATTCAGGACAATGCTGAAACTCTTTAGTGGACCTGGGGCTTTTTTATACAGTGCTTTCAGCCTAACTTGGTTTGTATATGTCTGGGTTTCTGATAGTTTCTAAAAACTCCTTCTTGGGGCAGCCAGGTAGCACAGCGAGTAAGAGCACCGGCTCCAGTGTTGAGAAGACCTGGAGATCGAATCCCGGGCTCAGACACTTAGCACTCACCCAGAAACACCTGGCCATGTAACCTTGACCAAGTTACTTAACCCCAATTGCTTGGGGGTGGCCAGGTGGCTCAGCGAGTAAGAGCACCGGCTCCAGTGTCGGGATGACCTGGATCAAATCTGGGCTCAGATACTCAGCACCACACCCAGAAATAATAACTGGCCATGTAACCTTGAGCAAGTTACTTAACCCCGATTGCTTAAAAATAAATGAATGAATGAATGAATGAATGAATGAATGAATAAATAAAAATAAAAACTCCTTCTTTATATTCCTTAGCTTGGTGGAGGCATCTTCAGGTGATTCTGTAATTTTACCAGTTAATAATGACTTTTTTTTTAGGTTTCACTGAGGAATCATCATATCCCATAGTATCATCATCATCCCATAATATCAAATATGTTGTTTTAAAACCATGTTTCCCCAGTCTTAGATGTAGAAAACTAGGTAACCTCTTTACATGTAACTAAACGTATTATAAGTGAGAGTTCTACAGATTTTTAGAAGATTACTTTGTGAAGATGCTGAGCCCTCTTTTTTTTCCTTTGTATATTATTTGATAGATTCATCACCTCTAGGGTGTTTTGTTATAATCTCTGTTCACATTATTCATAGATCAAAATATCTAGCCATAACCTCTCTTCTGAGATCCACTCTATTTTCCCCAAATATCATTTGGGTATCTTAAATTGAATGTCAGGGCTCATTAATTGTCTCATATACACTGAAATCCAAGGTACAGCAACCAGAATTGCTAGTTTTTTTCCCACAAACTATCCTATCCTCTGAATTTTTTATTCCTATTGGTGCCAAAACTATACTTCTACTTACTAAGATTTGTAATCTCACCATTGTTTCTAACTCCTTTTTACACTTAGCCTACATATCCAATTTGTTTCCATGTCTTTAATTTTTTTTATGTTTAAAATATATTTATGCGTGTTTTGTTTTTACTTTACAAACATGTACAAATTATTCCTACATTGTGAGATGTCTTATTACAAAATAAAGCATCTAAGCAAAACTAAAAATAAAATCACATGAAATTACAAGTACTTTCCTATCCTCCCAACTCACTGATGGGGGGGGGGGCAGTAAGGAGGGAATCTCTGATTCATTTTCTCTTCTCTCTACTTACCTTCCTCAACCACGCAAATTCTTTGATTTGGTGACACTGGCCTTATAGCACAGTGCCTAAAACATAAAAGTGCTTAATAAGTTTTATTTAATGAATGAATGATTGAATGAACAGTAGCCTATTTGTTACAGGCCCTCATCACCTAACATAGAGACTGCTTCACTATTCTTCTAGTGGGTGTCCTCAAGTTTCTCCCTCCTCCAACCCATTATCTACTAAGCTGGGAAAGTGATTTTCTGAAAAGGTAGATCTGACCCTGTTACTCTCCTACACACAACTTTTCAACAAACTCCAGATTCTCTAAAAAAAACCCTGAAGGATAAATATAATGTCATATATTAGAATTTTATCTTGAGTGAAATTAAATCTGCACTCCATTTTTCACACAATTTTGCACCATGCCAATTAACTTCTTTCCATCCTCCACCCTAATCCTGCTCTTCAATTTGCATTTATTTTTTATTTCCACATTAGAATGAAAACTCTTTGAGGACTTTCTTGTTTGTTAATTTTGTCATCTCTGGTATTTAACATAGTGTCTGGCAGATAAGTCTTTTTTTGTTTTGTTTTGTTTTCTGGTTTTTATTTTTATTTTTATTTTTTTGGTATTTAATAATTTGTTTCTTTACATTTAGTTTACAGGATTTGATTCCATATTTCTTTGAGTTGCAAATTTTCTACCCCTCCCTCCCCCCTCCCCCCATGTTTCAGGGGGGAGGGTATAGGATCTGCAAATACTTTCACATTAGTAATTACTAAGGTTATAAAGAAGGATTGTATCAGATGGAATGGACAATGGGAACGAGGAAACAAAATCAAACAAGAAAAAGAGAGTGAGCAGGTAATTTGCTTCAATCTGCTTTCAAACTCTGTTCTTTCTATTTCTTTCTCTGAATGTAGACATCTCACTCCATCATTAGTCTTTTGGATTTGACTTATAACACAAGTCAAAATTGGTCATCACACATACGTCGTGTCTGCAATTGTGTACAAATATCTTCTCACTCAGCATCACTTTGTAAAAGCCTCTCCAGGTACATATGAAGTACATCTGCTCCTCGTTTCTTATAACATGATAGCACTCCATTACATTCATTGACCAAAACTTGTTTAGCCATTCTCCAATTGAGGGGAATCCCCTTAATTTCCAATTCTTTGGCACCACAAAAAGAGCTGCTATAAATATTTTTGTACATTTTGGTCTTCCTTCCACTTCTATGTTCTCTTTGGGATACAACCCCAGAAGTGGTATTGCTGGGTAAAAGGGTGTGAAATTACTTATAGCACTTTGGGCATAGTTCCTGATTGCTCTTCAGAATGGTTGAATCAGCTCACAACTCCACCAACAATGCATTAGTGTTCCAATTTTTCTACATTCTCTCCAGCATTTGTCATTTTCCTGTTTTGTCATCTTAGCCAATCTGACTGATGAGATGTGGTACTTTGGAGTTGTTTTGATTTGCATTTCTCTAATCAATAGCAATTGTGAGCATTTTTTCTTATGCTTACAGATATCTTTAATTCTTCCTTTGAAAACTGCCTGTTCATATACTTTTGCAATTTGTTAATTGGGGAATAATTTGTATTCTTATAGATTTTTTGACTCAATTCTCTGTATATTTTAGAAATGATGCATTTATCAGAGATATTGGATGTTTTATTTTGTCGAAAAGCTTTCTGCATCTTTTGAGATCATAATGTTGTTTCTGCTAGTTTTATTGTTGATATGATCAATTATACTGATGATTTTCCTATTATTAAACCATCCTTGCATTCCTGGAATAAATCCTATCTGATCAAAGTGTCTTATTCTTGTAATAAATTGCTGTAGCTTTTTGCTAATATTTTACTTTAAAATTTTGCATCTATATTCATGATGGGGATTGGTCTATAATTTTCTTTCTCTGTTTTATCTCTTCCTGATTTAGGTATCAGTACCATATTTGTGTCATAAAAAGAATTAGGTAGGATTACTTCTTCACTAATTTTCCCAAATATTTTGTAGAGTATTTGAATCAATTGTTCTTTAAATGTTTCATAGAATTCAATATTAAATCCATCTGGCCCTGGAGATTTTTTCCTAGGGAGTGCACTGATGGTTTATTAAATTTCTTTTTTTCTGAGATGGGGTTATTTAAGTAATTTACTTCCTTTCAGTTTATCTGGGCAACTTATATTTTTATAAATATTCATCCATTTCACTGATTGTCAAATTTATGTGCATAAAATTTGGCAAAATAATTCCCAATTATTGTTTTAATTTCCTCTTCATTGGAGGTAGATTCACCCTTTTCATTTATGATACACATAATATGGCTTTCTTCTTTCTTTCTTTCATTTTTTTAACATATTAACTAAGGGTCTATCAACTTTCTTGTTTTTTTTTTTTCCCTAAAACCAGTTCTTAGTTTCATTTCTTAATTCAAGAGTTTTCTTAATGGCAAATTTTAATCTTTTGTTTGTTTTTCATTATTTCTAATTTAGTATTTAATTCAAGATTTTCAATTTGCTATTTTTCTAGCTTTTTCAATTGCATACCCAATTCATTGACCTACCTTTTCTCTAATTTATTCATGCATGCACAAAGGGATATAATTTTTTTCCTAAAACCTGCCATTGCTGTATCCACAAAATTGTGTATGTTGTCTCATTATTGTCATTCTCTTCAATGAAGTTACTGATTCTTTCTATAATTTCTTGTTTGACCCACACATTCTTTAGAAATAAATTGTTTTCTTGCAAATTAGTTTTTAGTCTATCTTTCCATGGCCCTTTATTGCATATGATTTTTATTGCATCATGTTCTGAGAAGGATGTATTTAATATGTTTGCCTTTCTACACTGTCCTATTACATGGTCAGTTTTCATGTATGTGCTATGTACCACTAAGAAGAAGGTATATTCCTTTTTAACCCCATTCAGTTTTCTCAAGAGATCTATCATATCTAGCCTCTCTAAAATTCTATTATCCTCCTTAACTTCTCTCTTGTTTATTTTGAGGTTAGATTTATCAAGTTCAGAGAGGGGGAAATTAACATCCCCCAATAGTATAGTTTTGATATCTATGTCTTCCTCTAATTCCTTTAACTTCTCTTCTAGGAATTTGGACATTATACCACTTGGTGCATATATGTTAAGTAATGATATTGCTTAAATCTAGATGGTGCATTTTAACAGGATAGAGTTTCCTTCCTTATCTCTTTTAATTATATCTATTTTGCTTTTTCTTTATCTGAGATAAAACACCCTGGGTTTTTTTTTTTTGTTTGTTATTTACTATAGCTGAAGCATCATTTATTCTACTGCAGCCTTTTACCTTTACCCTGTGTGTATCCCCTTGTTTCAATTTTTTTTTGTAGACAGAATATTTTAGGATTATGGTTTTTAATCCATTCTGCTCTCTGCCTCAGTTTTATTGGAGAGATCATCCCATTCACATTTACAGTAATGATTACTATCTGTCTTTTTCCCTCCATCCTATTCCCTTCTCTGTTTGTGTTTTTGTTTCTTCCTTCTCCCTTCCCCTTCTTAAGGGTTTTACTTTTGACAACTGCCTCCCTAACTATTCCCTCCCTTTGACCCCCACATCTTTACCTACCCTTTTCTCTTGATACTATTTCCCTCTCTTCTAACCCCACCCTTTTCTTTTTCCATCTTACTGCATATAGGGCACAATAGATTTTTATACTTATCAGAGTACATTATTCCCTCATCGACCCCAAACCAATGAGAGTAAATTTCATACAGTGCTGTAATAGTAATGGCATTTAAAGATTCCCCTGTATTGGCTTGGTTTTTGGTTTGATTGTGTTAAAACCCAGAACTTGTTAATCCCACTTGTGGGATGGACTTGCTGATGTGAAAAGAGAGTGCTGAACTGAGAGGAGCTGGTGACATAGATTTGGAGAGACACAAGAGAGAGGCAGAAGAACTTTTTGGAAGCAGCACCTTTGGAGGCAGAGAGAGACTGAGAGGATTGCTGAGGGCCACTTTGAATTGCCCAGGACTTTTGAGAGCTGGAACCCAGAGCTGCCAAAGACTGAGGAGACATGGCTGTTTTGCTGGTACTTTGTCTGTCTGTTTTGATGTTGTTTTGTCAGATTTGTCCACTGGTAAAAGACAGTCTTGTTGTTTCAGAGGTCTTGGAACCTTTCTGTTGGTTCAGAGCTCTTGAGACTATTCTGCAGACAGAGAATGAATTAATGAAGAGACTGGCAATGTATCTTGTGGCCTTGCTAAGTTTTGTCTCCCCAGGAACAAAGATTGCTGAGAAGTTGCGTCTTGTGAAGATGAAGAAAAGACCTGCCTTTGGGTATTAAGTGCTGTGCTTAAATTTGTTGTAACTTTGGGGTACTTTCAATTGTGATTCAGGGGTGGGGAAATTTTGACCTTTTTGTGTTCTATGATTGAACAAATGAATGTACTTTACTTATGATTGGAAACTATTCTCCATTTGAGAAGAGGGGCTTTGTGATGGACTAAATGAAGGTATAGCCTAGGGGTGGAGTAGTATTTAGAACAGGAATTTTGTAATTGATTGAATGAATGTAAGGTCCTGGGGTGGGGTAGTACTTGGAAATTATTTAATCACAGTTAGTAAATGCTGTATTTTGAATGATGTCATATTTTGATCTTCTCTGTTCTTAATTTGTCACTAAATAAAATGGAAAGCACCTATGCTGGTATTTTGAACCTTGGGAAGTTGCCTTTGCTTGCCATTACATTACAAGTGCTCATCTCCCTCCCTCCATTCCCTCTATTATAATGATTTTTTTTAATTTTTTCATGTTAGAGTCTTAAACTTAGTTAAATATGTTGATCTCTCTTTGAACCAGAAAATAATGAGAATAATGTTCAAGTGATATTCACCTCCCTCTCTCCTTCCCTTCTACTACAGTAGGTCTTTATGACATTTTGTGTGGCATAATTTACATTTTTTTCTGCCTGAGCATTTCCTTTTTCCCCATTTCTGTCCTTTTGAACTCCTTAATAATTTTTTATAATCAGATTGTTTCATTTTTACTCACACCCTCTATGTATATTACTTTTAATAACCATGATAATTACATAAATTTCAATATTGACTGGTATCAGCTTCTCATATAGGGAAGCAAACCATTTTTTTCTTATTGTATCCCAAGTTATGTGCATGAGTGTACATGTGTGCATGAATGTGTGTTTTCCTTGTTTACCTTTTTATGTCTTTCTTGAGTCTTATAATTTGATATCACATTTTCCATTGAGCTCTGGCTTTTTCATCAGGAATTCTGGAAATCCCTTATTTCATTAAATGACCATCTACTTGCCTGAAAAATTATGCTTGGTTTAGCCAGGTAGTTGATCCTTTCTTGTAGTCCAAGCTCTTTTGCCTTATGAAATATCAAATTCCAATCCCTCTGATCTTTTAATGTAGAAGCTACTAGGTCCTGTGTAATCTTCACTGTAGTTCCACAAAATTTGAATTATTTCTTTTTGGCTGCTTGCAGAATTTTTTCATTAAACCTGCAATTCTAGAATTTGGCTAGTATATTTCTTGGAGTTTTCAATTTAGTATCTCTTTCAGGAGCAGTATGGTGAATAATTTTGATAACTATTTTACTTTCTGATTCTAAGATTCAGGACAGTTTTCTTTGACAACCTCTTGGAGGATGTTGTCCAGGTTGCTATTTTCTTCATGGCTTTGCAGTAGACAAATAATTCATAAATTATCTCTCCTGGATCTGTTTTCCAGGTCAGTTGTTTTTGCATTGAGGTATTTTACACTTTCTTCTCATTTTTTCAATCTTCATGTTTTCTTGATTTTCTCTTGGGGCATCTTACAGTCCTGAGCTTCAATTTGACTGATTCTAATTTTTAGTGAATTTTTTTTGGGTTAGTTTTTGAAGGTCCTTTTTTAGGGAGGTATTTTCTTCAATTAAGTGACAAATTTTATATTTTTAAAGATTTGTTTTCTCCAGTGAGACTTATTTTCCAATTGGTCACTGTAGTTTTAAATTTATCCTCTAACTCTCTAATTTGGGTTTTTAAATCTTTCTTTAACTGCTCCAAGAATGCTTTTTGGGCTTTAGACCAATTCATATTTTCTTCTGTGGTCTTAGTTGTGAGTATAGAGACCATGTTGTCCTCTTTATTTGGTTGTTCTTGCTTGCTATGATAATCTCTGAAAGATTTTCTTGCCTTCCCCTTCTCCTTCTCAGCTTCCTTCCTTCCCATTGTAATTTCCTTTTTTCCTAATTACTTAGGCTGAGAGCTAAGGGCCTGGTTGTTGACTATGTGTGCTGTGGCCTTTGGGCATCTAGACTGACACCAAGACAAGGATTCTCAGTGTTTCCCCTGAGTTACCCTGAGGCTCACAGAGTAAACTGTGGGGGAAGGGTGGTCTGGTGACTTCAGATTTCTGCCTCTATGCCCCTGGGCTACAGCTCAGTCAGTTTCAGCAGGTGGCACTTACATCACTGGTGCCTGCAGATTTCTTTGGCAGTACTAAGGTCCACCTGGTCTTCTATTGTTAGTGCTTGCTGGCTCCCACCCCTGGACTTTGGGATTTCTTGGGGGTCAGGTGAGGTGGGTTTGGTGGGACATCTCCTGCCCTTCACTTCAGACTCCTTACTGCCTGAGTTACACCCTTTCTCTGTGGCTCTTAATCTTGAGGCTATTTCCATCATTTCAGGATTTTACTCTTGGTGGGGCATTTATCTCTGGGTTTTATAAGTGAGGGAGGGGGAATCAGAGCCGCTAGAGTTTGATTACCATCCTGGCCCCTGGAAAATCAGGCAGGTGATTTTTAAACTTTTGGGCTGTGGGCTGATAGCCCCCAGGAGAAGCTACTGTCTCTGCTGTGGGCCCTGAGCTTTCTCTTACCCAGCTCCTACAGATCCTCCTGTCCCATGGTTAGATGTTGGTGAAATGGCTGTGCATCACCTTTGGTATGGGTGAGTCTGCTGGCTGGGTATCCTTTTATCACCTCTGTCTTCTGCTCTCTAGTCCTGGCAGGTACAGCCCCCACATGCTCCACAGTCCCCCTGCAACAAGCCACGTAGGCACTTTTCTTGGCTGTGTTCTGCCATCCTCCATCTCCCAGTGGATTCTGTCACTCTAAAATCCATTCAGATTCACTTTTTTTAAGTTTAATAAGGGGATTCTTGGAGGAGTTTAGAAAAATTTTTGCTACCATTCCACCATCTTGGCTCCACCACCCAGGAAAACTATTCAGCTAATAACTCTTGAAAAATTGAATTATATCTATCTTTATCCTATGTAATAGTTACTTAAAAATCTATACTTTAACACTCCATTACAACATTATAGACTTAACTCAGAAAATCATTTGTGCAGCTGTCTATTGACAGAGACATGGAAATAAATTAATATCATCTTTATTGTAATACTCTTTGTTTATGAAAGTTATGTAACCTTTGGGGAAAAATGCAGATTTCAAATGTTTGCTTTAGGATTTTCTTTTTGTAGTAAAATGTTGTAGGAAGGATACAACTGTATAAAATTTTCCATACAGGAAGAGGAGCATGAAGATATATATTTTATATGAAAAGGATTGCTTAGTTGAAGGAATAACATAAGACAGTTTGTTTCTGAGAAGCCAAGGGCCTTCGGCAAAGCTCAATTATTTGGAGTACAAGTACATTTAATTTAACTTCAATATGATTATGCAATCATTTATTTTTCAAGTGATTATTATTCTTCAGTCATGGAGTTAATTACTAAGTAGGGAAAAGTTTTTTTTAATAACAATTGTTGCCTTTGAGCACCTTCCATTGTTCTAGGACCTATTGAAGAAGGAAAAGTCATCTTCTCTGTCCTTAGGATGAAAAGCTCCAACTAAGCAGTAGCTGACTTATGTACTATTAAGGAGTGGTTTGGGTTTATGTAAGAACCTTACCTAGGGACTTATAAGCATGTTATCTACAACCCTGTCCAATTTAGAATTGACATATAACAGTTTATTTTTCTCTCCATCCTTCCACCATTCTTCAGTGTTTATATCTGTCTGCTGGCAGGAACTTTTATGATATCTGAGTCATGTCATTCTAAAATTCCTGACAGCTTGCCTGTTAAGTCATCCAGAATATTTCGAAAAATAATAATGAGTCAAATAATGGACACTAGGGATAGCAGAGAGAATTATAATACACCAATTTGTTTCCTACTAGGATTCACTTGAAATCCTTTATTCGCTTTAAGTATCAATACCTTTTAATGATTTCTGCCATGTAAATACCGTGTTCTTTATCCAACATAAGGCTTATTCACTACTGTTAGTATTAGCTCCATTGCATCAGCAGCTTTTATATGATCAAGCATAACCACCCTCCAAGTTGTTACGTGGCAATAGAATAATGGGGAAAATACTCATCCCTCAACAGCTTTGCAAATGATTTAATAAATTGCCCTGAACTGGCAATGCTCATGTTTTTGCTAAGTAGTAATTCTTTCTAATTTGGGGGGAAAAAGCATGCCAAGAAGAGGAGGCACCAATTCTGTCACTGAGGGACTTGCTTTCTGGCTGTCATACCTAACTTACTAATGTAAAAAGTATTTGATTGCAGCAGAGATACTTCCTGGAGGCTGTGCATCTGCAAAAATATTTTTAGTGTTTTTCTTTTCCTCTACAATGGCTTAATCACTGGGGACATAATGAGACAAAAAAAATTAAGGCTCTATTTTCTTTATATTAAGGAAAGGACAGTATATCATTGCTCTGACAAAGAGAGAACAAACTTTGAATAAGCATGAGTTCAAAAAACTGAAGATCACTGTCTCATTGGTACATGTAATACTTAGGATGGAAATTATTTGCCTTAGGAAACCAACAGCACTGCTATTAACTTTTGCAAGTATTCAAAGGTTTTTGCATACACTATTGGGCATACAGCAAACATGGTGTAATGAGCTTAAGTCAAGTCTCTTTGGATTAGGATATTAATCATCACTATTATTCCTATCAATTTACCTCAGTATGTCTGATTTTTTTTTCTTTGCTTTAGGTTTCTTCTCCTAGACTTAGGGATAGGGAAAAGGACTTGATATGCAATTTTGTTAGTAGAGAGAACTATCAGGTGATTAAAATTCCTTTGTCAATATAGACCAGTGCATTTTTTGAAATTCATAATGTTAGAAATCTGTCTAGAATCCTAAGACATTAAGTGATTTGCCCAGGGACACAAAGCCAAAAGAAATTTCTTCCTGATTTACAGACTGACGCTCAATCCACCATACCATTATACTTTCTAATAAGAAAATTTCCTTCTTCATCTTCTTTGTTACTAATGTCTTCTCAGTGAATGATGACTTGCCAATTTGACACAATATAACATAGGTTTGTGGTACTTATGTTAAGCCCACTTTTGGAATTATGTTAACCATAAAAGTTTATTGTTTAGGGATCACTTATTTGGTCTTTAAATCACCATCTTAAGAATGGAGAAACAGATCTGAAGTTAAAACATTATTCTTTATCTGCCATGTCTCACAAATATTTAGCAAAATGTTGATATTAAATCACAGTGTCAGGTTTATTCTTCATAGTCAGATGATTACTAGACCTGGAATGAACCTCAAAGATTCTCTCATCATATCCTCTCAATTTACAAATGAGAAAACAGGTCCAGAGAAGTCAAGTAATTTGCCTGAGGCCATATTAGTACAAAGTCACAAAAACTTATTAGATTCCACATCCTTTGACTACAAAAGATTTCCTTCTACCATGTTATCTTCCTATGAAAATATAGAACAAGATCAACTTCCATGAAGGCCCTGTATCAATTCGCGATAAATTTAGTAATACAAACTTCCAAAAGCATCAGCAAAGTAAAAGTGTAATATGCACATGAAAACCTAAGTAATGGTATAATTTTTTAAATAATGGATGAAGAGAGATGGGACATTAGTATGTAGAGCAAGGACAAAATCAGCATTGTACTTTTAATGAACAGATATTCAACCAATACATTATTTAATCTGGAAAAGATCTAATATTTTCAATCAGATGATTTATTTTGAGTCCAGGCTTAATAGCTATGTGAGCTAAGATAAATCATGCTACGTGTCTTAGCTGTAATTTCTTTACATATAAAAAGACACACAATAAGATTTATTTTACAATGCTCACAGTGTGGAAGCGAGGAAAAGACTTTGTAAAAATCATCTAGTTTTGCTAAATGGGAGTAGTTTTGTAATCATTCATTGTCTCAGTTCTAATGTACTATCTGACATTAAAAAAGTGAATAGATCACAGAAAGTATAAATTATAATAAGTTTGTAATGCATTGACTGACATCTTCAGTCTCTCCAAGGAACACATTTCTAAAAAATGAATCTGATTATGAAAAAAATCATTAATTGCAGTGGAATTTCACTGGAGCTCAGCAGGTCACATTTAAAATAAGCATGAGTTACTTGTGGTTGTCAAGGTAACAGTTACTTTACATATTCTGTAGGAAGGATCCTTCTAGGTTATCCTTGGGCACCCCACAGGTATTAGCCAATGTGTCATGTTTTCCTGCATAGATGCTTTGGAAATGGTATTCTCAGGAGAGTTAATCAATACATTAACTTGGATATAACAAAACAACTTTGAGATCAAGTTGGGAGAACAATTGATGACCTCATTCACTCTTCATCTCTCTTGCAAGCTAATTATGACAATAAGTCTAAGCATCTTTACTTGGGAATTAAGAGAAACCATAGAAGACAATAAGGATTGAGAACTGAACTCATGGAGAAAAGATAGAAAGCACAATAGAAATTCACCTTTTTTTGCATCTCCTTTTTATTTGACATTATATTAGTACATGTGGAATTGCTTAGAGTAGTGCTTCAGGCACATTCTTGTGATCTCTATTTTATTTGGGAGTTTAGAATGTGATGTTATATTTTTGGCTAAAAGACGGATATGAGTCTTTAATAAATGATAGTGTTATCATAAATTTTATAGAATAAATACAATTATTAGCTTATGGAGGGATTTTTTTCATAAAAATCTTTCATTCTATCACCAATTAAATATAGAATACTTATGTGTTTGTACTTTATTCAATTAAAAAAAAATAAATCGTCCAAAATAAAATGAAACACAGACAAGCAAAAATATGTTCTATATCCTCAAGGATCTTCGAGTATAACTAGGGAAAGATAGATAACACATCTGAAGCAGTAGCAAGTAATATGAGACAATCATATTTAAATGCTCAATAGTACAGAGTATATGTCTTATAATGTTTAAGGAAGGAGAAAGATAAATAGAAATAGATTCATTCACTATATATGTAGTGAATTCATGCAGGAGGTGGGACCTGAGCTGAACTTCAAAGGATAGCTAAGATTCAAGAAGATGAAGAACATCATAGGAAATAATATGAATAAAATTATAAATGTAGAAAAATCATAATGTGTTTGGTATAGAGGAAAGAGGTGAATCATTGAATGGCCTTTTTGACCTTAATAAAGTGATTGATAGTTCTGCTGTGTACATGGAATTTTTTTTCTTTTCTTATTATGTAGGTAAGTCTAAAATAAATTCAAATATAATGAAAAAAATAAGAAATCCATCTACTGAATATTGAGTATATAGAAGTCAATTGGACAATTTAGGTACATAGGCTAGATATAAGAATGTGCTCAAAGTTAGCTTATATGCATGGTTAATTTAGCTTATGTATTTTATGTAACATCAATTTTAACATGATATCTTAAAAGATCCAATTTGAATTTCTATTCTATTGCTAATTACAATGTAAAGCTATGGTTCTAGTAGTTTTCACCATTTTATACATTAGTATCATTTATCTTTTAATGGTATATTTTTTTGAAGAGTTGCAATTTTTTCTTTGCTATAAATAGCAGAATTTTCATATTTTATTGTTATTGCCATATTATTTGTCACAAGTACTTGTTTTTTCTACAAAGAGATAATTCAGTAAAATCTAAGTTTTATTTGTGTTTTCACTTCCCTTTCTTGACACAACTAGAGGATGTTCACATTGGGGTTGGATAAAGCAAATCTGTCACATAATAATGAACTAATTATTCAAATGCTATTAGAATTGGCTAAAGAATAAAAAACACATTAATTGTTGCAGCTTCTTTATTTCACTAAAAGTAACAGTTCTCTGTTAATTTTTCAGAATTCCCTTAAGAATCCTTTTGCTAATGAATTTTATATTCTAGATTGAGAATTTATTTCAGTACTTTCAACAAATAAATCCAAATATCTATTGCTGGTGTCAGCAAATAGAAAAACTGCAGAAAATTATGTTCAAGCTTTTATGTTCTCACAGACTCTAAATGGGAATCTTGACTAATTCATCATTTACTACTTATCTATACATTTATTCACTAATTTGTTATTATTTCTCTCCCCAAAAAAATAATCTGTGAATACATTCAATTTTCTTAATATCTGTTCAAAGTATGTGAAAAATATCTTCATAACTAAAATGAAGAAATAGAATCTATGCATATAAAAATTCAAAATATAAAGATATCTAGTAAAGAAAGCCAGGCATAATTGTGTTGAAGCAAAATTCATTTTCCCCCATTGGTAGATGTAATGTGACTAAAAATTGGTCTAACTTTAGAATAGATACCGGATCCTTTTCCTATTAAAAAAAAAATCACCAATTTGTCATCTTAACTTCCCAGTTTCTGTGGAGAACACATTCAACTTGTCTTGCATGGAAGATTAAAAACTCCATGTCAATGGCCCACACTTCCCCTAAAGCCCAGAAAAGCCGCCCCATCTCCTTTCCCATACAAGAGCTTCCGTGAGAGGATCATACCCTTCTACCCCTTCAAGTCACTTGTGGGAAAGGATGTGGTCGTGAAATTCAAGAATGATTTGAGCCTCTGTGGGACCCCGGGCTCTGTGGACCAGTATCTCAAAATGAAACTAACAGATATCAATTCATGTTAGGGACCCAGAAAATATCTTCACATGCTCTCTGTGAAGAACTGTTTTATCTGGGTCTCTGTAGTCAGATATGTGCAGCTGCCAGTGGATGAAGTTGACACCCAGCTACTACAGGATGTGATTTGGCTGGAGGCTATGCAACAGAAGCAGTAGTGACTGTCACTCCTACCTGTGGACATTTATGCCATTTACACACCCCATTCACCCAGTTCAGATTTCTGTTTTAAAAATGAGTGTGTTTGGGTGGCCAGGTAGCACACCGAGTAAGAGCACCGGCTCCAGTGTAGGGATGACCTGGGGATCGAATCCCAGGATCAGACACTTAGCACCCACCCAGAAACACCTGGCCGTGTAACCTTGAGCAAGTTATTTAACCCCAATTGCTTAGGGGCGGCTAGGTGGCTCAGCAAGTAAGAACACTGGCTCCAGTGTCAGGATGACCTGGGGATCAAATCTGGGCTCAGATACTCAGCACCACACCCAGAAATAACTGACCATGTAACCTTGAGCAAGTTACTTAACCCTGATTGCTTAAAAAAAAAAGTGAGAGTTTTTTTTTTTGTTTGTTTTTG
>NW_027186315.1:3179963-3191082 GCF_028583685.1 Petaurus breviceps papuanus | reverse complement strand
TTTTTTTTTTTTTTTGGAGTGACAGGGTAATTAACAAAATAATCATTAAAAGTGATAGTGCAGTAGAAAAATTATTCCCTGTAGTGACAGAAAGGATGGGGAGGGCAGGAGGGTCTTCTGAAAAAGCTTTCATCTTATATTCTTCCCAAACTGCTCTTTCTTTCTCTTTGCTGCAAAGGTGAAAAGTGGGGGGAACCTAATACGAGGGTAGAGATGTTTCTCAAAAGGGGGAGCAAAAAGAACCTGTACTGCATCGAGAATAATGTTTGAGCCTTGGGAGAAAAAAAAAACCCTCACTGTCACCTATACTCTTCCCTCTCCTTTAACCCCTATATAAAACTTATTGGAAATTCCTTCAGTTCTTCTTTGATCTCTTACATATGTTCCTTTCCATTTAAATGGGGAGCACTTCTATTTCTGGCCCTCATCACCATCCAACTATAATGAGCATGGGTGTCAAGGACTGCATTGACAATATAGTGAATTTTTTTTTTGCTTTTTTTAATGTATGCAATGCAATACATAGAATTCCAAAGATGGGGGAGGGCATTTTAATGAATCAATGTTATCCAAATATATTTTAAAAGAAAAAAAATCATTTCCCAAATTCTAAATTAGACACCATGTCCTAGATTTTTGTAATGACCTAGCAATTATCTGCACACTTGCAGTGTCTTTTTTGATTACCCATTGTACATATATACTTTACTAATTTAGAAACATAATTAAAACAGTAGTAACTTTGTTTTAATTTACATAAGAAAGTAGTAAAAGAGTAAAGAGTTTTTATCCCTTAAAGAGTGGGCAAATTAATGAGAAAATGATTATACTGATCTTAATAAATACTAAAATTATATTTTCCCACATTAATTTGAATTTTAGTTCTACTGCTCTCAGTTTTCTAACTTTGTGTTATCAATGCAGAAATCTAATCCAATAGGCCCAAAAATGATTTTGTGAACTTAGCCAATGATGTCTTCCTAGAAATCTAGAAAGTTGTTTGCCTTCTTTATTAAACACAATTTCAGTGAAATACAATATTGCAATTACAGGCTGTGCATGAAAATGTCTTTGCATTGTACACATAGCAATGAGTAATCTCCTGTTTGGGGCTATAAACATTTCTGTTCAGCTGTTCAATACATGTTTACATAAGATCAGATCATTCCATTCAAAAGCATTTCTAAAAGAGCACAGCTCAGGGAAAAACTGAAGAGAGAATGATGAGTGGAAAACAAGTCTATTCTTAACAATCTATAATCAAATCATTATATAAGTGTTTGTTCTTTTTTACCCACATTTGGTATTATAGCAGTGCAGCTCACAGAAAGGAAACAGAAAAAGAAGATTTCAAATAATATCACAATCGATGCTGAGAGTGAATGGCTCATAAAGATGCTGAGTTCACAAAAAAAGACAAACAACAACAAAAAATTTTAAGCACATTTGTAAAGGAATGTCCAAGAAGTTTTATAGAAAGAATATGTCCTCCAAATTTATTATTCCCATCCAATCTGTTACAAGTACTGAATCTTTAATAAATTGAACTCATTTTAATCACTGTTCATCTTCTTAAACCACTACTTAGAAGTAAAGAAGCTGGCCTGAATTCAGAAAATCAAATATTATTTAAATAGGAAAAAAGATGTTTATACTTAAAAACATTAAATCATAATTCTAGAGTTAGAAAGAGCCATGGAAATCATTTGTCCTCCCCTATTATTTTTTTAAAGCAGTTGGGGTTAAGTAACTTGATCAAGGTTACACAGCCAGTTATTTTTTTGTGTGGGTGCCAAGTTTCTGAAGCCGGAACCAATCCTCGGTCTCCCAACGCCAGGGTTGGCACTCTTATTCACTGCGCCACCTGGCTACCACCTCCCCTATTATTTTATAGCCTAAGCAAAGTATAAGAGACAAAAGGATCTGATGAAAGTCACATAACAAGTAAATCTAAGTCAGGAATAAAAGTCAGGCGTTTTCATTTCAAATCCATCAGTCTTTGTCAATAACTATAATGTTAACCTTTCTCCATATAAGGAAGAAATGAATCATCAGATTTTAAGAATATCCATTTTGCTTTTGGGGTAACAGTGTGTTACTCTAGAAAGCATTGAGCATTTCATTGTTGCTCCTTGCATAGCTCAGGGAATACAAATTGAACCATTCTCTTTTGCCAACTTATGGATGGGAAGATCTGACATGAGAAGAGCAGGTATGCAGTTTGGTCTATAATGGTCTAGATTTAGCCTCCAAAAGACTTGAAAGGAAAATGTACAGAAGCAGACACAAAATAAATTAGCTTCCTGAAGATACTTTGAGGCAGACCTGCATTATTCTAGGCCCATTTCCATAATGTTTCCCAGAACCAAACCAGAAAATGTGGGGAAAGGGAAAAGCATTGTTGGGGATATGTTAATATGGTATTCCAGGAGTCTCAAGAGAAGGCTTAAAAATATAAATTACTTTTAGACTTGTAGTAATTCTTTAGACTGAATCTTTCAAATGCACTTATTTTTTCTTTGTCTGAAAATAATTCCAGAATTTTAAGATATATCCTCATTGTTATTTTAATCAATATAAAACTTTTCATGTAATTATGTTGTTCTTCCAAACATTGTTTGAATCCTGAAATATTTTTATAATAATTTTAATACGGTTGGGTTATATGATGAATCTAACACATACATGATTGTATGGTATTTTGAAATGCATAATTGATATTACTTTTTAGATAAGTGAAAAGATTTGATTTTCAATAATAGTTGAAACTCTGGAATGTGTTTTCAATCATATATTTTTCTGTTTTTAAAAATTTAAAGGACAGATGATATTTTTGTTTTTGTTCTTTTGAAAGCTGTCACTATGCAAAATTATTTTAATGCAAGCCAAAATTCCAATACTCTCTGTACAAATTATGAGTTATTTCTTCCACTTTTGTTATAAAAAATTAACTATAAACATATAATATATAAACTATTTATATATTATATAAAGTATAAACTAATTGTATCCATCAGGTGTTTATGTTGCTCATCCTGATGTCTAGTTTATGATATGAGAAGGGCTTTTTAAACAAGGAATTATGCTTTTCCCTATGTTATTTTTATTTTCTAGTTTAGAGTGAAAGGTACACATTTTTAATTAAAATGTTCTCCTAGAAACTCATGAGTCCTTTCTGTCCATCTCTTCCTTCAATAATGATCTACCATACTTTGTGTAGTTGACAAAACATTACAGAAGAAATATGAATAAGCATGTCTTTGAACAGACATTATTTTCATTAATCATAATGAGGACATGTATAAGATAAAATAATACATAAATCATTAAATTAAAGAATTAAGCATAGATATTTTCAACATATTATCTTACTTCCATATAACTAAATTAAACGTATTGTTTTTCATGAAAAATGCAGCATTTTTTATTTGACATTTCTAATAAAAATTATAGGAATAGCTTTCATTTACAGATACAAGAATATATATATATACACACACACACACACATATATATATATATTTTAGGATACTTAGCTAACTCTGGTAAGAACATTGTGTTCACAGACTATAAATTTGAAGCTGAAAGACATTTAATGATAATAATCTTCTTGCCTTTCCTCATTAAAAAAATATATATACATGTATATATACATATACACATATGTATGTATGTGTGTGTGTATATGTGTGTGTGTATATATATATATATATATATGAAGGCCAGCTGGTTGGCACAGTGAGTAAAGTGCTGCCCCGGAGTCAGGAGGACCTGAGTTCGGTTCTGTCCTCAGACACTTAACATCCACACACACACACACACACACACACACACACAATAACTAGCTGTGTAAACTTGGACAAGTTATTTTAACCCAATTGCCCTCCAGAAGGCAAAAAAAAAAAAGATATGAAACTGCTTCACAGAAAAACAACATACTTTCTAAAAGTTACAGAGTTAGGAGGCAGCACAGTGAAGTTTTTTGTTTGCTTGTTTTTGTGTGTGTGTGTGTGTTTTCTAGTTAAAGTCCAATGCATTTTCTATGGTAACATTTTGGGATATAACTAGATTCATGACATTATCAATACTTAAAATCTTGGATGTTCCCTTTGGTTCATTTATTCATTATTTCTGGCAAAAATTATAACATCACATTTCTCTAATACTGTTTCTGGTCATTAATATTCATTATGAATAATAATCCTTTTTAAAGCAAGCGCCATTAACAGACTGTATCTTATCAAAGCTCAACATCAATACTGCATTATTGCACTCAGGATAAAATGCAGGATTACTCAGGATTATGAGACCACAAGATGTATGCTGATGACAGTAATGTAGAAATGTCTGTCTTTATAGGATAGGCAAAACCTAACTTCAAAGTTTCCTTTCCATTCTACCAGGTCATTTGTTTTGTGTGAAATACCAAGAGCCTACTGGAATAAAGTAAACAATAAAACTTTCAAATTTCCCAGACAAACTGTGATTCCTAGTTTCTGTATACATTGCCATCAACTTCATCGTGCTGAATTCTAAGAGTTCTGTATGTTCTTTCCAGGACTCATTCATTGTTTTTTCATTGATTTAAAGTGGAAAAGAGAGTAGATTGGTTTGAAATTATTAAAAGGTCAAGGAAAGGGAATGTGAGTGGCATCTTTGACCTTAGGTCAAAATCTCCCTGGCCCTTACCTAATTTCTGCTCCAATATACGATATTCAAGTAATAATTTATGGTGTGGATCTGGTACCATTTTTCCTTGACATAAAAGTTATTATAATGCTATCACTACTATACTTCAATTTATGTTCCATTGAGTTCTGCAAAAATTATTTCCTGTTGTACACTTTTCTCAGTTCAGATTGTTTTATTATTGTGCCCTTTTCAATTCAATAAGGACACCTTTACCTTCTGAAAGAAACATAGTTTCTTTAAAACATAAATGACTTAAATCTTGAAGAGAGTATTATATCTTTTCCCCAAGAATACTTCTTCTTTATGCAATAACTCTTGAGTGTCATAGCTAAGTTCAATAATCAGAAAATGAATTTTCTGTTAAGATGACCTATCTAATGAAAAGAGATTAACCATTAACTTTATCTTCTTCCTTTATTCTAAATACAAAATGGTGGGTAGAAAAACCTAGAAAATAAAAGGGTCTATGTTTTAGAAATTGGTTATAAACCTCAAACTTCTCATTTATAAAATGAGGTATTGGAAAACCATTCATCAATATCATTTCATTGCTTTCTGGAAAATAATATCCTTTCATTCACTGTTGAATTGATGGCTCAAAAGTTCCCAGGTCATTACTGTCAATATGTGCTTTGATATATTTTTTACCTATGCACAAAGATCTCAATATGATAATGAGGACTATTAGCTTATGGCACATGTATATGTATCAATAACATATAATATAAACATAATTCACAATTCCCAATAAACAATGGTTCTATAGAATATTGACTCTGAAGTCTTCTTGTTTTGTCCCCAGGGGAAAAAATGGCTTATATAAAGTTGCATTCTTTTTATAGATTGTTTCCAGGTTTCTTTCATTTATTAGTTTAAATTTTGTGTTTGTGCACATGTGTGCATATATGTGCTCTCTCACGGTGGATTACTATACAAATTGAAGTAATTGTTTATGTACCTGACTTTCTTGAACTTTTTATGCTTCTTAACAAATTTAATAATAACTTCAGTATATATCTTTTTATTACCTTTCATACTCAAATCTCATGGTCCTTTTTGGGTGCTTCCTTCTCTAGTTTCTATTTTGTCATCTTAATTTTTATCTTAGATACAGGATTTTCCAAGGTTTTGTTCTTAGCTACCCATGTCCCCTCTCATGCTCTCCTCTATCCTTTCCTCCTTTTCTTCTCTCTTTTCCTTTCCCTCCTTCCCCCTCCAATCTCAGTGTATTCATCTAGTGTGAGATCTAAACTTTCAGTTCTTTTGAATTTATTTCAACATTTTCCAGCTACCTCCTACATAGTTTGAATTTCCTATTTGGAACCTCAGAACTTCTATCCTTTTGTTGCCTCAAACTCTACATGCCCAAGATGAAGTTATAATTACCTTTCTCCTTTGCTGCTTTCTGTAATGTCTTTATTTCTGCTAAGGACACCACCACTTATATCAGGATTATTCTAGTGTCATATTTAATGGGGAAGTTTAAGAACTATACAATTTTATATGGACTTAGTTATTCATTATTTTTATATACCCACAAAGTTTGATATAAGTAGTGCAAATATCAATATCCCCATTTCATCAAGTTAAGAGAGATTAAATCAATTAATCATGGTTTTTGACAAACTTGCTTCCTGTATTCCAAGTTCAAGCCTTTTTTAATGCAATGAAATAATTTCTGAATTTGACATAGATTCCTAGGCCATTTCTTAAATAATAATTCCATCTACTGAAGTGAAGTACTATGTACTAAGGTAATAAATTGTGATAGCTTGAATTATAAAGAATATTCCTGACACCAAGACAAAATATGAGTGTCATGTGCTTCCCCCCATTTTATCTTTGGTTAGTTTTGCTCTCTGAGTTTAATAAAACAACTGTCTTTGAGTGATAACCATTAAAATACACAAAGGTAACAATTATGTTCTTTTTATAACTTCTCTTATCCAGGAAAAAAAACATTCATAAGTCTAGCAATTGATTAATATATGAGATGTTGCACAGTCTCTCACCTCCCCTATCATACTTCTTTAATCTTATATAATTGATATTTCAAATGTTCTTTTTAATTTTGACATGGAGAACTGAATGTAATGACATGATCTAATCAGAAATCTGCATTAGGAGCATTGCCTCCATCATTCTGAATACTATATCTTCATCAATTCATTGAAGATGTTATCAACTTTTTCACTAGCAGATCACAATGTTGACTTGCATATTGAGTTTAGAGTTTTCCATCACCATTGCTTTACCGCTGCTCTTTTGTCAATGCTTTCCCCGGCTTAGCTTCAACACAGGCTTCAGTGATTTAATCTTTCCTGGGTGATATGATGAGCATCTGACATGCCCTCAAGTCAACTAATTATACATATTGGATCATGTAAAGAAAGAGTAAATGATAGTTCTGAAGTTAGAAAGCTTGATGGTTGAGGAATTTATGATGTCCTCAATATAAATATAGAAATTAAGGGAAGGGATAAATTCAAGATAAAAATAATGACTCTGATACTGGGTCTTGAGTTGGAGAGCCCTACAAGACACCTAGAAGAAGTTTTGTAGGTATATGGAGTAATACTGGAGTTCCAGAGTGAGAATAAGCCTGAACGTACAGTTTTAGAATAATTTTATTATATATGATAGCTGAATCATGATAGGTGATGAGATTTCCAAAGAAGGGGGTATAAAACTAGAAAAGGGATAACGACAGAACATAGAGCTACGTCAATAACAACAGAATGACAGATAACAATAATTATTACTTTATAATTTAAATAGTAGTTTATATACATTTTTTTTTATTAGATTCCTACTACAAGTGTAGTAGGTAGGTCTTAGCAATAGTAACTTCACCTTACAAATAAAAAAAAAAGTTGACAGATTAAGCAATTTCCTACAAAAATGAAACTAGTAAATGTTGCAAGTGGGATTGAGACTCAGGTCTCCCTTAGTCTGTTTTCACCAGTCAATCACTTTGTAATACTAGACTATTAAATGTGGTGAAAGCAGGAGGAGGGAGTAGGAAGATGGAAGTCACAGAAACGTAACCATGTCAAAAATTTTGGAGAGTTAAAGCCATTACAATTCTAGCATTTTTCACTGAAAGCATCATATTTCAAAATAAAGAAATTATTGATAACTTTAGAGGGAACTATTTCATTATAATGGTGAAATAAGAATACAGAATGCAAGAATCTGATAAGTAAATTGGTGGTGGAAAAAGGATCAAGAGCAAACACAGATGATTTAAAGTGTTTGACAGTAGAAAGGAAGAGAAGGACGAGACAATGAGTTGAAAGGATAAAATAGTCAAATAAAGTTTATTTTCCCATTTTGTTTTGTTTTCCAGATAGAAATAAAGTTTTATATTTTTAGGAGGCAAGGAAGTAATCAGCTTTCAGAGAAAGTAGGATGTATATAACAAAGATAAATAATTACCTTAATAGAAGAAGAGATGGAAAGGGAGTGGGGGTGAGAAGATAGGGTTCTGGAAGTCACTGGAAAAAAATTTATAATGAAAAGATATGTACTCACACATATATTATACATGTATATACAAATACATAAACATACATGTAATATATTTTACATATCATCATTCTTTGATTTTCTACAATAGGTTTGTATAAAGATGTGTATGTATTTGTGCAAACACATGCCAGTAAATACACCTATTAGGGAAACTTTTTGAAATTCCAGGAGCAAATAATTTTTAATTAAAAGTAAACTATGGCTATTTAGACAGTCTTTATAATTATCTTCAATCGGTGCAGAGTTAAAATGATGGAATAGAAACAGGACTTTTTCAGGGCTCCTGCTCCCACCTCATCCAATTCATGTAAAAGGTGATACTGAAAAAAACTGTGGAGCTACAGAACCTACCAAATGACATAGAGAAGTTAACCTCCCACTGAGGAGGGCCCAGTAGGTCAGAAGCAAGTGGCCAGCCCAGTTCTCTGGGAGCCAAACCCAGCTGTAGATCTCTGCCCCAGGGTGGGCCTGACCAATAGCAGGCTGGAGGGACTTGAGGTCACCAGAAGCTATGGAGGTTTCCAGAATTATCTGGTAGGCCTTTATCCCCTGGAGGGAGAAGCTGCTGAGGTGCTGCAGCTGTGCAGCCACAAGCATGTGACAATGTCATCTCCTGGCCTACAGATTGTAGGGGGACTAATCTTGCAGTCTGAGGGGTAATTGCTCTTGCTTTAACCTGCTTGGATATGGATTGTGGTTTAGGGTGGAGGTCCTGGGATGTGTAACCAGCTTGCCAGATCATGTTGAAGCTTCAGTGAGGCCACCCAAATAATACTGTCAGCAGCTGATAAAACCCCAGCAATTGGGATGAAGGTCCTCTGTCTGGCAACAGAGTCCTACTGGGGCAAAAAGTCGAAAAGTCAAGTAATTGAGTGGGAACATGAGCAAACAAGGGAAACAAACAGAGCAATCTAACTTTACACTCTTATTTGGGGACAAAAAGGATCAAAGCATGGAAGAGGAGGAAGATAGTGAAGTCAGAACTCCTGCAACAAAAACTTCAAACAAAATATGAGCTGGTTACAGGCTATAGAGGACCAGAAGAAGGATTTTGAAAACCAAATAAGAGAAATGGAGGAAAAATTGGGAAGAGAAATGAGAATGATGCAAGAAAATTATGAAATAAGATTCAACTATCTGACTGAAGAAAATACACCTTAAAACATAGATTAACTAGAGGGGCGGAGCCAAGATGGCGGAGTAGAACCACGACCGTCCCATGGCGCCGGCTTCAACCTTCCCCAATCCATGTAAAAATGGGACTCTAAACAAACTTTGGAGATGCAGAAACCACAAAATGACACAGAGAAGCTAACCTCCCACTGAGAACATCCCGGCAGGCCAGCAGGAATCCAGCACAATGTTCTGGGAGCTGAGCCCAGCCCCATGACTAAGCTTTAGCCCCAGGGCTGGCCTGACCAGCCTTGGGCCAGAGGGATTCCAGATCAGCAGCAGCTGTGGCCATTTCCAGATTTATCAACACATAGATGCAAAGGACAGAGTGAGAGGTCAGTGCAGTCTGGACTTTGGGACCAGTAAGTGTGAGAGTATGGCTTTTACCCCCGGGGTGAGAAGCCAATAAGATGCCAGCACAGCCAGCCAGTGCCACGTGGCAGCTTCAGCTGTTGGCCTGCAGACTGTAGGGTGAACAAGCACCAGTCTGAGGGGTAATCTCTCTTGCTTTAACCTGCTTGGATCTGGATTGCAGTCTGGGGTGTAAGTCCTGGGGTGTGTGTCCAGCTTGCCCGAGCATGTGGAGACCTCAGAGAGGGTACCCATCTAATACCTCTGGCAACTGAGAAAACCCCAGCATGTGGAAAATAAGCTCCCCTGTCTGGTGGCAGAGTCCTACTGTGGCAAAAAGCCCAAAAGTCAAGTAATTGAGTGGCAAAATGAGCAGGCAAAGGAAACAAAAAAGAAAGGAGATTCCAACATTACACTGCTATTTTCGGAAGAAAAAGGGGCAAAGCATGGAAAAGGAGGAAAACAGTGAAGTCAGAACTCCTGCACCAAAAGCTTCAAAGGAAAATACGAGCTGCTTACAGGCCATAGAGGACCTTAAGAAGCAGACAAGAGAAGTGGAGGAAAAATTGGGAAGAGAATGAGAACAATGCAAGATAATTATGAAATGAGAATCAACAGCATGACTGAGGAAAATAATATCTTAAAAAAGAGACTGACTCAAATGGCAAAGGAGGTTCAAAATGTCAATGAGCAGAAGAATGCATTAAAAAGCCAAATTTGCCAGACGGAAATAGAATCTCAAAACCTCAATAAGGAGAATCATTGCTTCAGAATTAGATTGGAGCTAATGGAGAATAATGACATTATGAGAAATCAAGATGCTGTCAAAGAGATCCAAACAAACGAAACAATAGAAGGCAGTGTGAAAAAACTTCACCACTGACCCAGAAAAAAGATCCAGGACAGATAACTTAAAAATTATTGGACTACCTGAAAGCCATGACCAAAGTAAGAACCTAGAAATCATCCTCCAGGAAGTTATCAAAGAAAACTGCCCTGATGTTTTAGTACCAGAGGAAAAATAGAGGTTGAAAGAATCCACTGATCACCTCCTGAAAAAGATCCCCAAAAGAAAACTCCTAGGAATGTAATAGCCAGGTTGCAGAATTCCCAGATCAAGGAGAGAATATTACAAGCAGCCAGGAAGAAACAATTTGAATACTGTGAAAACAGAATCAGGATAACCCAGAATCTGGCAGCTTCTACACTGAGGGATTGAAGGGCTTGGAATATGATATTCTGGAGGTCAAAGAGCTGGGATTAAAACCAAGAGTCACCTACCCAGCAAAACTGAGTATCATGTTTCCAGGGAAAAATATGGTCATTCAGTGGAATAGAGGACTTTCAAGCATTCTTGCTGAAAAAAAAAAAA
>NW_027186315.1:3111210-3179563 GCF_028583685.1 Petaurus breviceps papuanus | reverse complement strand
GATTAGAAATATGTGTGTGTGTGTGTGTGTGTGTGTGTATATATATATATATGTATATATATATATATATATGTGGGTATATGGGCATATGGATACATATATGAATGTGTGTAGATACGTTTACAGGTATACATACATAGAGGGCATAGGACCAATTTAATAGGAAGGGATGATACTTAAAATGTCAAATTAAGAGCTGAGAGTAATATAATGACAGGAAATGGGAAGAGACAGATTGGGGTAAACTATCTAATACAGAAGAGGCAAGGGAAAATGATTATGTAATGGGAATGCAAATTTGGAAGATCTTCCCTGCCCCTAGGCTAAAGTGCACCTGAAGCCTGGGGTGGGAGGCTTGTTTTTCAGTAGATACTTCTTGATTGGCCAGTGAGTCAATAAGGTTGTTACATTCTCTGAGCCAGGAGAAGGCTATATAAGCCCTGATGTGTAGCTTTGTTTTGGGGCTCACTTTGAGAAGTGTTCTGTGATTTGATATGGATTCTAGGAAGCCGTTGTCCTGAGCCCCCCGGCTTTGAAAAAACCCAGATGTTGAGACCCAGATGTTGACTGGGTATGTCTGTAATGGTTGGACAGTTTGAAATCTGTCTACTAGATCTGTTTCTGTCATGATAATTCTGTCTGTGTACTTTGAAGTTCGGGGTGCTGACATTTTCCCCTGAACAAGGTAAACGATATATAGTCTGACTGATTAAAGTAAGCTTGTTAACCCGTTTTGAGTTGCTTTCCTTTATCAAAGCAGATCCAAGAACCTGTGGTGCCAGCAACCCTGAGGACGCTTGGGGTGCTTGCTGCTACAGATTACAATGGAGGGGAAGAATAGGAAGGCAAAAGGTAATGGGACAACCTTATTGCCATTGAATTTGGCTTGAGGAGGGAATAGAATACATATTAAATAGAGTATCTCACCCTCCTGGAGGGTAGGTGGGCAAGGGGATGAGAGGGGGGATGATGGAAGAGAGGGCAGGCTGGGGGGAGGGAAATTAGAAGCACCCACTTTTGAAAAGGGACAGGATCAAAGTAGAGAATAGAACAAGCGGGAGATGGGATAGGAGGGAGGGAAATATAGCCAGTCTTTTACAATATATCTAGTATGTTATTGTTTTGCATTAGCCACACATATACAACCTATACTGAATTGCTTATCTTCCCAGTAAATGTGGGTGACATGGAAGGAAGGGAATGAATTTGGAATTGAAAGTTTTAAAATCACATATTCAAATTTATATATATATATATACATATATATATATGTACATATACTATCATTAATACCATCTTTCATGTAATTGGGAAATAAGATATATAGGCACTGAGTCGAAATGAGCATTGGAGAAAATACGGGAGAGACCAGATTGGAGGAGGGGATATCCTGTGGGAATGCTATTTTGGGGCAGTGGGTAGGGGGAAAACGGGGAGAAAATTTGTAACTCAAAATCTGGTAGAAATGAATGATGTAAATCAGAAGTTAATAAAGCGTTAAAGAAAAAAAAAACATAGACTAACTAAAATGGCAAAAGAGGCTCAAAAGGCAATGAGGAGAAGAATGTCCTAAAAAGCCAAATTTGCCAGATGGAAAAGATTCTCAATAGCTCACAGAAGAGAATCATTTCTTCACAATTAGAATGGATCAAATAGAAGCTAGTAACTTTATGGGAAATCAAGATACTATTAAACTGATCCAAACAAATGAAAAAAAAAAAAAAAAAAAAAAGGCAATGTGAAAAATCTCATTGGGAAAACCACTGCCCTTAAAAATTGATCCAGGAAAGATAATTGAAAAATTATTGGACTACCCGAAAAGTGATGATCAATAAAAAAAAAAAACCTAGAAATCATCAACCTAGATATTCTCAAGTAATATTTCCCTGAAGTTGTAGAAACAGAGGGCAAAACAGAGGGTGAATGATTCCACTGATCATCCCCTGAAAAAGATTCCCAAAAGAAAACTCCAAGTAATATTATAGCCAGTTTCCAGAGTTCCCAGATCAAGGAGAAAATATTACAAGCAGCCAGGAAGAAACAATTTGAATATTGTGGAAGCACAATCAGATTAACACAGGATCTGGCAGTTTCTACACTGAGGGATTGAAGGGCTTGGAATATGATATTCTGGATTGCAAAAGAGCTGGGATTAAAAATAAGAATCACCTACCCAGCAAAACTGAGTATCATGTTTCAAGGGAAAATATGGTCATTCAGTGGAAAAGAGGACTTTCAAGCATTCTTTATGAAAATACTAGATTTGAATAGAAAATTAGACATTTACATACAAGAAAAAAGAGAAGCATGAGGAGGTAAACAAGAAAAAGAATTCATAAGGAACTTATGAAAGTTGAAATATGTACATCCCTTCATAGAAAAAATGATAATTATAATTGATGAAAGTTTTCTCAGAATTAGAATAGTTGAAGGTAATAAAATATATATTTATATGTATATGCATATATATACACACTTACATATATATGTCTATATAGGAGGGTATATGGTTGCATGAATATATATGTGAATGGGTATATATATATATATATACACACACATATATATGTATGTGTGTGTGAATAGGTATACATAGATAGAGGACACAAGAACAATTTATTAGGAAGGGATGATACTAAAAAGGTGAAATTAAGAGGTGAGAGAGGAATATGAAAGGAGATGGAGAGAGATAGAATGGGGCACACTATCTCATATAGAAGTGGCAAGGGAAAATGGTTACAAAAGGAAGAACAGGAACGCAAAAGGGAATGGTTCAACCTTTTCCTCAGTGACCTTGGCTTAGGCAGGGAATGAAATACACACTAAATAAGGTATCTCACCCTACAGGAGAGTAGGGGTGAAGCAGATAAGAGAGGGAAGGCTGGGCAGAGAGGGCAGGCTGGGCAGAGAGAGAAATTTGAATCAACCACTTTTAAGAAATACAGTATCAAAGAAGAGAATAGAACAAGTGGTAGGTGTTATGGAAGGGAGGGAAATATAGTCAGTCTTTTACAATATATCTACTATGGAAAGGTTTTGCATAGCTGCACATGTACAAGCTGTATTGAATTGCTTATCTTCCTATTAAGGCTGGGTGACAAGGGAGGAAGGGAATGAATCTGCAAATGAAAGTTTTAAAATCAAGTGTTTAATATATATATAGATATATATGTATATATACATATATAAATATGTATATATGTATATATACATATTTAAATATATACATATTTATGCTATTGTCAATATTATTTAACATGTAAATGAGAAATAAGATATGCAGGCACTGGGGCATAAAGATCCACTGTGCCTTACTTGGAAGTTGGATGATGTGTGGGAGAAGATCTGGGAGTGAACAGATTGAAGGATGGGATATCCAGTGGGATGACCAGCTTGGGGAGGTAGGTAGGGGAAAAATAGAAAGAAAATTTGTAACTCATAATCTTGTGGAAATGAATGATGTAATTAGAAGTTAATAAAGATTTTGATTAAAAAAAAGAAAAAAATATTTAGCTTCAATCAATCATACCTATAATGGGATGTAGATGAAAACTATTGCCAAGAAATTTGGCATGGGGGGAGTCAAGATGGAGTAGAGAAGCCAAGAAGTTCCCTGAGTTCTCCATAGCTTCCCATGGAAGCAATGTTAAATCTCTAAAAGTATTCTGTAGTGACAGTATTCAAAAAAAGACAAAATGAAACAATTGTCCACCTCGATATAACTTAGAGTTATTTCAGGAAAGGTCTGTCACACTTCAAAATAAGGGATATTCAGCCAGCACAGACATTGTCTAGAAAGGCCAGTGGAAGGCTCTTAGGCACAGCACAAATAAGGAACCATGTCCCTCTAGTTCTGGCCCATCAGGTTAATGCTAGAAGAAGTGATCTATGAGGCCTCGAGTCCCAGAAGAGCAAGCAAATTATCAGTAACAGAAACCAGGGCACAAGTGTAATAACTAGACATGGCCACCCTAACACAGTGAACAAGTTGCCAGTTCCAGAGATCCCAGCCGGAAAGACAGTGACAGGCCCTGGAACACAGAACAAGAAGGTTGAGGAAGTATATCCCATGAAAAAGGAGCAGAGTTCAATTTTAAAAATCATGAGCAAACTACAACAACAACAAAATAGGCCTACCCGCAGAAAGCTACTATGGTGACAGGAAAGAACAAAATACAATCTCAGAAAATGTCAATGTCAAAATGCAATTTTTCAAATCTTAAAAAGGAAATATGAATTGATCTCAAGTGCAAAAAGTCCTCTTGGAGAAACTCAAAAAGGATTTTAATAATTAAGAGTGGTAGAATAAAAAATGGGGGGAAAAGGAGGGTTTTTTAAAAGAATCATAAAAAGTCAATAATTTGCAAAAGGAACAACACTCCTTAAAAAATGGAATTGATAAAATGGAAAAAAATGCACTGAATTTAACAACTCTTTTAAGAGTAGAACTGGACAAATGAAAAAGGAGGAACAAATCCTAACTGAAGAAAACCAATCCTTACAAACTAGAATGGGCAAGTGTAAGCAAATGACTTTCAGAGATATTAAGAATAAGTCTAACAAAATCTAAATAAATAAAAAATAAATGAAAGAAAATGTAAAATATCTTATTGGAATAAAAATTGACCTGGAAATTAGATCCAAGAGAGATAGTCTAAGAATTATTGGTCTACCAGAAAGCCACATTGAAAGAAAGTGCCTGGAAAATATTTTCCAAGAAATTAACAAGGAAAATTGCCACAATGCCCTAGAACCAGAAGGTGAAATAGTCATCAAAGGAATTCAACAATCACCTCACAAAAGAGAGACCAAATTAAAAATTCCAAGCAATATTTAAGCCACATTGTAGAATTATCAGGTCAAGGAGAAAATATTGCAAGCACCAGAAAGAAATAATTCAAATATGATGGAACTACAGTCAGGATCACAAAGAACGTTGCAGTATTTACATTATGTAGGGATTGGGATATGATATTTAATAAGGCAAAGGAACTTAGAGTATGGTGAAGGATACACTACCCAGCAAAATTGAGCATAATCTTTCAGGCAAGGAGATGGTCGTTCAATAAATTAAGGCATTAATGCTTCATTAGTCCTTCAAGAAAAAAGGCCAGAACTCAAAGGTAAATTTGACCTTCAAATACAAAATTCAAGATAGGCATAGAAAAGTAAATAGGAAAAGAAAAGGTATACAATAAGGGCAAACTGTTTACACACATACATGGGAGGATGATACTTGTAAATTTTGAGAATTATATCTTTATTATAACCTTTAAAAGGGATATACATAGACAGATGGTGTGAAAGCACCCTTAATTCCTTAATTCAATCACAAATAACAAAAGGCAAAGTTCTCCACCCTAGGTCACAGTTAATAATAACCTTCTCAGTCAGTAGACAGCATCCAAGTAAAGTCTTCTTTCAGCTTGACTGGAGGTTGAATATCAGCTTCCATGGTTCCTCTTATTGTCTGATTGTCTAATTGTCTAAGCTCTAATTGTCACCTGGATTCAAAAGAAAGCATCTCTCAGTTCCTTGTCTGTCCCATTGTACAATTATTTTTTCTAGTTTCCCATTCCATATTGAAGTTCACAGTGTCCCATCCACCTCAAGTCCTTCAAAGTTACTGTTTCTTGGAAGACAAAGAGCCACAATAATATTCATTGCTGGCACCATTATCAATTCATTATCTGCCTGTGAAATCAACTCAGACCCACAAACAAGGTCTGATAACAACACAAATCATCAGATTAGAAATCAACACAGACCCACAAACAAGATCCAAGAGGTAAGCACAAATGACCAGTAAAGTCTGAGAACCTCCCAAATCCTCCTCCAGGATTTCTGTAAACATACAACCAGAAAATCCTCTTTCAGGGCTTCCAGTAATGTTCCAGGGCTTCTGTACAAAGTATCGCAAACAAACATGAATACACACAGACCAGACAAACAGAGTGCATGGATGCCATAAGTTTGTTGCTTCCTGACTGTGACACCACAAGAGTTCTTTTCACAGTTCTGTTGTCTCTAGCCTGAGCCTGTCCTTACATATGGTCATTATCTCCTCTCCTTCCTGTTTCAGGAGTTTCTGAGATCAAGTGGTTCGGTTAGAACTTTCTGTTTTTTTTTTTTTTTTTAACAGACAAAACAAGGATCAAAAGAAACTTGAACTGTAACCAGGTGACAATTCAATAGGTGAAAAAAGGTGTGAACTACTTCTGTGATTACCATTACATCCTTTTTTTCGAGACAAAAAGGATCAAAGCATGGAACTTCAGGAGGACAACATAGTCAGAACTCCTGTATCAAAATTCCAAAGTAAAATATGAACTAGTCACAGGCCATGGAGGAGATCAAGAAGTATTTTGAAAATTAGGTAAGAGAAGTGGAGGAAAAAAATGAGAACAGAAATGAAAATGGTACAAGAAAATCATGAAAAGTAAGTCATCAATCTGCTAATGTAGACCCAAAGAAATACTGAAGAAAATAATACCTTAAAAAGTAGACTAACTCAAATGGCAAAAGAGGCCCAAAAAGCCAATGAGGAGAAGAATGCCTTAACAAAGGTGAATTTTCTGGAGGGAAAAGGAATTGCAAAAACTCAACGAAGAAAATAATTCCTTCAAAATTAGATTGGAGCAACTAGAAGCTGATGATTTTATGAGAAATCAAGATATTCTAAACCTGATTCAAAGAAAGGAAAATATAGAAGGCAACATGAAATATCTCATTGGAAAAAAATGACATGGAAAATAGGTCCAGGAGAAATAATTTAAAAATTATTGCAGTACCTGAAAGCCATGATCAAAAGAAGAGCAGAGATACCATCTTTCAAGAAATTATCAAGCAAAATTGCCCTGATATTCTAGAACCAGAGGACAAAATAGAAATTGAAAGAATTCACCAATCACCTCTTGAAAAAGATCCCAAAAAGAAAACTCCTAGGAATATTATAGCCAAATTCCAGAGTTCCTAAGCGAAGGAGAAAATACTGCAAGCAGTTTGGGAGAAACAATTTGAATATTATGGAAATACAATCAGGTTAACACAAGACTGAGCAGCATCTACATTAAGGAATCAAAGGGCTTGGAATATGACATTCTGGAGGTCAAAGGAACTAGGACTAAAACCAAAAATCAACTACCCAGCAAAAGTGAGTATAATGCTTCAGGGTAAAATATGGTTATTCAGTGCAATACAGGATTTTCAAGCATTCTTGATGAAAGAACAAAACAGAGCTGAACAGAAAATTTGACTTTCACATACAAGAATCAAGAGAAACATGAGAAGGTAGACAAGAAAAAGCTATCATAAGGAACTTATTAAAGTTGAACTATTTACATTCCACCATGGAGCTACAATAGTAACTCTTGAGATTTTTCTCAGTATGAAGATAGTTGAAGGGAATATATATGTATGTATGTATGTATGTGTGTTTGTATGTATAGGAGGGTGTATGTCTGTATAAATAGATATGTCAGTGCATGCATATGTATGTACATGTACACATAGACAGAGGGCGCAAGATGAGTTGAATATGAAGGGATGATATCTAAAAATTAAATTATGTGGTGAGAGAGGAATATATTGGGAGGAGAAAGGGAGAGATAGAATATGGTAAATTACCTCATATTAAAGAGGTAAGAAAAAAATTTTTACAACAGACGGGAAGAGCAGGAAGGTGTAAGGGAATGTGTCAAACTTACTCTCATTGAATTTGGTTTAAGGAGGAAATACAATACACACTCAGTTAGGTATCTTACCTTAAAGTAAAGTGGGGGGAAGAGGATAAGAGTGTGGATGATAGAAGGGAGGTTACATTGTAGGAGTGGGTATTTAGAAGCAAACGCTTTTGAAAATGGACAGAGTCAAAGAAGAAAATAGAGTAAGTGCGGGGGCAGGATAGGATGGAGGGCAATATAGTTAGTCTTTCACTATATAACTACTATGGAAATTTTTTGTGTAACTACACATGTAGAACCTCTATTGATTGGCTTATCTTCCCAGTGAGGATATGTGAGGAAGAAGGGAAGAAGGGAAAGGATCTGGAACTCAAAGCTTTAAAAACAACTGTTAAAAAAAATTGTTTTTTTGTTTGTTTTTTAAATGCAACTGGTTAATAAGAGATATAGGCTCTGGGGTATAAAAACCCATCTTGACCTACTAGAAAGTTGGGAGTGGGTGGGATGAGGTAGCATGTAAGAGAGAACAGATTGAAGGAAGGGGTATTCACTGTTTTGGATGAGGGTAGGGGAAAGATGGGGAGAAAAATTTGTAACTCAAAATCTTGTGGAAATGAATGCTGAAAACTAAATATAAATTAATTAATTGAAAAAAAGAATAATACACTTTGATCAGGTAGGATTTACATCAGGAATTCAGGGCTGCTTCAATATTAGGAAAACTATCCACATAATTGATGATATTAACAACAAAAATAGAAGAAACCATATGATTATCTCTCTAGAGGCAGAAAAAAGCTTTTGAGAAAAGACAACTCTCATTCATATTTAGAATACTAGAAAGCATGGGAATAAATGGAGTCTTCCTTAAAATGATAAGTAGCATCTACCTAAAACCCTCAGCAAGGTTTATATGTAATGAATATCACCTAGAAGCATTTCTAAGAAGATTGGGAATGAAACAAGTACGACCATTATCACCAGAGTTATTCAATATTGTTCTAGATGTGTTAGCTTTAGCAATAAAAGAAGAAACAGAAATTAAAAGAATTACAATAGGCAAAGAAGAAATTAAGTTATTACTCTTTGAAGATGATATAATGATATACTTTGACATCCTAGTGAATCAAGTAAAAAACTGAAATAATAAACTACTTTAGTAAAGATGCAGAATATAAAGTAAAACCATATAAATCATCACCCTTTTAATATTTTAATAATAATGCCCACCATCAAGAGACAGAAAGAGAAATTCCATTTAAGTCACTGTAGACATTATAAAGCATATGGGAGTCTATCTGCCAAAACAAAAAAGGATCTATATGAACACAATTATAAAACAATTTTCACACAAATAGTCATATTTAAATAATTGGAAAAAATATCAGTTGATCATTGGTAGGCCAAGTTAATATAGTAAAAATGACAATTCTAAATAAATTAATTTATTTATTCAATGCCATACTAATCACACTACCAAAAATATTTTCAGAGCTAAAAAAAAGGCAAAATTTATCTGGAAGAACAAAAGAGAGAAAACAGAATATCAATGGAATTAAAGAAAAGAAGTACTAGGGAATGTTGCCAAGGCATACTAGATGTAAAACTGTACTGTAAAGCAGAAATCATCAAAACTACTTGGTACTGGCTGAAAAATGGAGTAGATCAAAGGAATAGATTAGGTACACAGTATACTCTAGTCAATAATTATAGCAATATGCTTTTTTGATAAACCCCAAGACCCCAGGTTCTGGGATAAAAACTCATTTTTTAATAAACCTCCAGGGAAAACTTTAAAATACTATGACAGAAACTGGGCATAGTGCAACTTCTGATACCTTATAGCAAAATTTAATCCAAATTGAGACATGAGTTAGGTACAAAGGCTGGTATTATAAAAATTAGGGTAGCAAGGAATAGTTTACCTGTCAGAAATATTGAGAATGATGCAATTTAAGACCAAAGAAGATATAGAAAACATTATGAAATGCAAAATGGATCATTTTGATTACATTAAATTGAAACTTTTCTGCAGAAACAAGGCTGATGCTACCAAGGTTAGGAGGGAAGCAGAAAACTGGGAAAGAATTTTAACTGGTGTCTCTGATAAAGGCCTCATTTCGAAAACATAAAGTGAGGTAAATACACAAGAATACAAGTCTTTCCACAATTGATAAATGTTCAAATGCTATCAATAAGGAGTTTTCAGAGAAAGAAATTGAAACTATCTATAGTCATATGAAAAAAATGCTCTAAGTCACTATTGATTAGAGGGGTGCAAATCAAAACAATTCTGAGGTACCACATCACACCTACCAGACTACCTAACATGACAAAACAGGAAAATGATATATGTTCAAAAACACATGGGAAAGTTAACTGTGAGCTAATCCAACTACTCTGGAGAACAATTTGGAGTTTTTCCCAATGGGCTATAAAAATCTGCATACCCTTTGACTCAGTAATACTGTTTCTAGGGTTGCATGCCAAAGGCATCATAAAAATCGGCAAAGGATCCATGTGTACAAAAAATATTTATACCAGCTCTTTTTATGGTGACCAGGAACTGGAAATTGAGATGGATATTCATCAATTGGCAGAACAAACTGTGGTATATGAATGTAATGGAATAAACTTGTGCTATAAGAAATGATGAACAGGATGATTTCAGAAAATCCTGGTAAGACTTATGTAAACTGCTGCTGCATGAAGTGAGCAAAACTAAGATAACATTGTTCACAGACATATCCACAGTGTCTGATGATTGATTTTGATAGACTCCGCCCTTCTCAGCATTACAAGGACTTAATAAAATTCCAAAGGACTAATTGTTGGTTTCTGCAGCCCCTCAAAGGCCTCAGGCAGCCTCTCTGACTTCATGTCTGGAAACAGAGCACTCAGTACTATGTGCATATCTTATCTGAACTCAGGGAGCCCTGACCTCTAGGAAGTACTAAGGCAACCAGATTGTGTGCTGTCATGCAAAAGACCCTGTTACCCTGATGTTTATCTCGGGGTCAAAGGGTAAGTGCATAGGAGTATGCAAGCTATTCTGGACACAGTCTCCCTTTCTCTGATTGGTCCCCCTACGTTCCCTCACGAACTCTCCACGAGCTCTGAAAGTGCACTTTGGGGGATTTAAAGGCTGAACCATGAAGGGGCTAGGGAGAGATGTAACAACATGCCTGTCTTGTCAATAAAGCTATACCTTTCTCCATTTTCAGTAGCTTGCCTACTCCTTTATGTGAACATGAGGTACGTAACCAGATGCACACAGAAGACCTGGGAGGGATAAGACAGAGCTAGAAATCCTAGGATCACAACAAATCACTACAAGTAGCACATGAACAGGGGACATTTTAGCTGAGCCCCCATGTTAGTGGGGAAGATAGAGGAAAAGCCCCAAGGAACCAGGGGAATTCTGGGGTTGACTCAGGATGAAAATGGGGAATCGTGTCCATATAATTAAGCCAGAGGAAACATAGATTTCTGTTAGACAGCTTTATAAGGCAGTTAAAGGCCAGGGAATGACCCTCCCACTTAAGTACCTGCAGAGATTTATTGAAAAAATGAAAGTGGTCTTTCCATGGATAGAAGACAGGGGCTTAGAGAAGCAGAAATGGAGCATAGTTGGGGAAGAAATGACAAGTTATGAGGACAGTACACTCAGGCACTTATAGGATAAAGATTTTGTAATGTATGGACAGGTAAAAGCAGCCTTTTCTGGGCCAAATCGGCCCATCCATCATTTTGAGTTGCAAAATCAAACTGAAAGTCCAGGGTTTGAAGCTGCCTCTGTGGAGGAGAGACATACTGAAGAAGAATCAGAGTCTAGAAGAGAAAAAGGAGAACATCATCAGAGCAGTGCTCCAAGTTACAAGGCCTTATACTCTGACTTACAGCAGTTCCATTTTCCTCCACCCCCCAAAGATGATGAGGATTGGATAGGCTCCCAAGAGAAATTCCTTCCTCCTTGTTTGGAGGTCACAGAACATTCCAGCCTGGAGAAAGCCTTAACCTTGGCATGGCAGAGGGGAGAGGACTTAACGGGTCTCTTTCCCCACTTTCTGAGGTAGATGATGCTGCCACTCTGAGAGGCTGTAGTTTTTTTGTGCACACACAAATAAATTGGAAACAAATAAAAGAATTAAAGGAGGCAGTGGTTAAATAGAGCCTTACAGCCCCTTTCACTATAGCCCAATTAGACAATTTATCTTCCTGATACACTTTTGTCCCCAATCACTGGAAAGCCCTTACTCGAGCCTGCCTGACACATGGCCAGAGCATAGTTTGGATGTCTGAATACAATGAGTTTTGCAGGGAGGAAGTTAGTCAGATAGAGGTTCCAATGGCTACTATATTTGCTCAATTCATGGGAATGGTGAATTACTGCACAGCCACTCAACAAATGAATTATCAGCTTGCTGATTATGTGATTATCACTCAGTGTGCTAATAAGGCTTGGAAAGGGTGGTTGCAGTCAGTCAGGGGGAGCGCCGGACCATGACTCAGATACGCCAGAGCACCCAGGAGCCTTTTGTCGATTTTGTTGCTCGAATGCAGGAAGCCATAGCTCATAGTATGGGTGATGTAGCCAGAGCAGACATAGTGCTTCAGCTCATGGTAAGTGAAAATGCTAACCATGACTGAAAAAAGGATATGATTGGGCTTCATAGGGATGCAGGGATAGAGGAGATGGTATGGCACTGTTGAGAGGGTAGGCTCCCAACTATACCAGATGCGATTGCTAGCTGGAGCAGTGAGTTCAGAACAAGGACCAGGAAGGCACAGAGAAAGGAAGTGTTTTGGGTGTGGCAGTAAAGAGTATTTAAAGAAGAACTTAAAGATAATCCTACTGGACTTTCTTTCAAGTGTGGAAAACCATTTTGCTAAATACTGCCACTTTGCTAAACCAGTGGGAAATGGGAGGAGGGGCCCGTTTAGGTGCCCAAATATCTTTTCTGCTCAGGAAAAACTTTGGAAACCCAGTGCAAGACTCCCTGGGGAAAAAAAAATTCAACTCAAAACTTCCCATATACAGCCTCAGTAAATTCTGAGTTCCCCCCACACAATGGTAGAGCTAGCCGGTTATCAAACGCCTCAGTCGAGAAGTTCTTGTACTCACCCATCCTGGGTATGTACCCAGTATTTATTGATGACCAAAGCTCTGTCACAATGGGTTTGTTCTTAGATCATTCAGCAAACCCTTATCTCAGCTTATCTCAAACAAGTGAATTGGAAAAACCATGGGCTACTATAGTAATATAAGGGCAACTGTTTCAAGGAATGTTTGATACAGGCGCCAATAGAACTGTAACAGTAGCCCAGGCATGGCCCTCGATATGGCTGTTAGCCTCAGCCACTCAGGCGGTGAGTGGGGTTGGAGGCACCCAGTGTGATTGGAAATCACAAAAATGGTTATCCTTGGAGTTCGAAGGGAGACAAGGCCTTATATAACCCCTAATAATTCAGGTTTGAAATATGAATTTATGGAGTCATGAAATTATGAAACATTTGAATATGAAACTAATAAATGAAAAATTTTCATCAGGGCCATTGGCATGAGAAGCATGTGTCCCTTGCTTAAATGGGAAAAAAAAAAAAGAACAAACCTGTGTGGATAGAACAATGGCCCCTTACTAAGGAGAAGCTCCTTGCTTTAGAATATTTAGTCCAAGCAAAATTGAAGCAGGGACATCTGGAAGAATCCTTTACTCCTTGGAATTCCCCCATGTTTGTCATAAAAAAGAAATCCAGTGCTTTTCTCTTGTGAATCTATGACAGGATGCACACTGAAGACCTAGGAGGGGTAAGACTCAGGTAGAAACCCTAGAATTGCAACAAGTTGCAGCACTAGTGATGGAAAATGTCATCCACATCCAAAGAAAGAACTATGGAGTCAGATTGCATAGGAGAGCAGAATATTTTATTTTTTGTTTTGCTTTTTATTTTCTTTCTTACAGTTTCTCCCTTTTGTTATAATTCTTCTATGCAATATGCCTAATATGAAAAATGTTTATAATAGCAATGTAGGTGTAAAACCCACATTAGATTGAATGCCATCTTGGGGTGTGAGGGAAAGGGGAATATAAAACTTATGGAAGTGAATATTGAAAACTAAAAAAAAAATAATTGAAAGAAAAATGAATTAGTCAAATAAAATTAAAACAAAATAGAAGAAATTGTAAAATACAGCATTGGAAAAATAATTAAACTGGAAAATAGATCCAGGAGACATCATTTAAGCAATACTGGAGGCAGGAGTAGGAACAGGACTCCCACCTCCTTTAATTAATTTAAAAAGTGATTCTGAAAGAACTTTGGAACTACAGAAACCACAAAATGACACAAAGAAGTTAACCTCCCTCTGAGTACACGCTGGCAGACCTGCAGGAAGCAGCCAGTGGAGTGCTCTGAGAGCCAACCTCAGGACAGAAAAAGTCATAGGTCTTAGCCCCACAGCAGCCTGACCAGTCACCAGCTGGATGGACTTCAGGTCATTAGCAACTGAGGCAGTTTCCAGAATTATCAACCCACAGATGCTAAGGACAAAGTGAAAGATGAGTGCACTGTGGCCTTTGGGACCCAGTAGTTTGGGAGTACATTCGCCTTTTAGCCCCTGGAGGGAGAAGCTGCTGAGGTACCTCAGCAATGCAGCCACTACCACATGGCAGCTTCAGGTCCTGGCATACAGATTGTAGGGGGACCACTCTTCAGGGGTGGAGTCAAGACAGTGTAGTAAAAGCAGGTCCTCTGTGTAGCTCCAGCTTCCACCTTACTAGATTCATGTAAAAGGGGACTCTGAACAAACTTTGGAGGTACAGAAACCACAAAATGACACAGAGAAGCTAACCTCCCACTAAGGACAACCTGGCAGTCAGGCAAGAATCAGCCAGAGCAGCTCTCTGGGAGCTGAGCCCAGCTCCACACCAAGATTTTAGCCCCAGGGTGGGTCTGACCAACTATTGGTTAGAGGGAATCCACATTACCAGCAGTTGTTGTTGTTTTCAGAATTATCAACATATAGATGGTGAGGACAAAGTGAGAGGTCATTGCACAGTGTACTTTGGGATGCAGTAGTTGGGAGTGCAACTGCTTTTGCCCCCAGGGCAAGAAGCCACTGAAGAGCTGTGGCTGTGGAGCTGCCGCCATGTGTCAGCTTCAACTCAGGCCTGCAGAGTGTAGGAGGACCAAGTAACCAGTCTGAGGAGAATCGTTCTTGCTTTAACCTGCTTGGATCTGGATTGCAGTGTAGGGTGGAGATCTTGGGGTCTGTGTCCAGCTTGCCAGAGCATGTGGAGGCTCCAGCAAGGTCACCCAATGAATACCTCTGTCAGCTGAGAAAACTCCACCATTTGGTACAAAGATCCCTTGTCTGGTACCAGAGCCCTACTGTGGCAAAAAGCCCAAAAGTCAAGTAATTGAGTGGCAACATGACCAGGCAAAGGAAACAAAAGAAACAAACAGAAGAACCCAACATTTTACTCCTATTTTGAGGATGAAAAGGATCAAAGCATGGAACAGGAGGAAGAAAGTGAAGTCAGAACTCCTGCACCAAAAGCTTCAAAGGAAAAGATGAGCTGGTTACAGGCCCTAGAGGACTTCAAGAAGGAGATAAGAGAAGTGGAGGAAAAATTAGGAAGAGAAATGAGGATGCAAGAAAATTACACAATTAGAGACAACAGTCTGACTGAGGAAAACAACACCTTAAAAAATATATTAACTCAAATGGAAAAAGAGGCTCAAAAAGGCATGTCAAGAAGGATGTCTTAAACAGACGAATTTGCAAGATGGAAAATGAATCTCAAAAGCTCACTGAGGAGAATCATTGCTTCAGAATAAGATTTAGCATATGGAAGCTAATGAAATTATGAAAAATGAAGATGTTAAACAGATCCAAACAAATAGAAAAATGGAAGGCAATGTGAAATATCTCATTGGAAAAACCAATGACCTGGAAAATACATCTGGGAGAGATCATTTAAGAATTATTGGACTACCTGAAAGCCATGATCAAAGAAAGAACCTAGAAGTCATCTTCCAAGAAATCCCCAAGGATAACTACCCTGATATTTTAGAAGCAGAAGTCAAAATAGAGGTTGAAAATATCCACTGATCACATCCTGAAAAAGATACCAAAAAGAAAACTCCTTGGAATATCATGGGCAGGTTTCAGAATTTCCAGATTAAGGAGTGAATATTACAAGCAGCCAGGAATAAACAATTGAATATTGTTGAAAAACAATAAGGATAACCCAGGATCTGGCAGCTTCTACACTGAGTGATTAAAGGGCTGGGAATGTGATATTCCAGAGGTCAAAGGAGCTGGGATTAAAACCAAGAATCATCAAAACTGAATATCATGTTTCAGGGGAACATATGGACATTTAGTGGAATAGAGGACTATCAAGCATTCTTGATGAAAAAAAAAAAACAGAGTTGAATAGGAAATTTGACATTCAGATACAAGAAGCAAGAGAAGAATGAGAAGGTTAAACAGGGAAAAGAAATCATAAGGAACTTATAAAAGTTAAAATATTAATATTCCTAAATGGAAAAATAATAATTTTAACTGATAAAACTTTTCTCAGTATGAAAATATTTGTAGGGAAGAGAAATAGGTGTGTGTGTATGTATAAGTATATGTGTATAGATATGTATATATGTATGTATATGCATATATAAATATATATACATATATATGAGAGCATATGGGCACATGAATACACATGTGAATGTGTGTATACATGTTTGATTGAGGGCACAGAACCAATTTAATAGGAAGGTATGATACTTAAAAGGTAAAATGAAGAGTTGAGAGAGGAATATAATGAGAGGAGATGGGGAGAGACAGAATGGGGTAAACTATCTCATATAGAAGAGCAAGGGAAAATGGTTACAAAGGAGGGGAAGAATAGGAAGGAAAAAGGGAATGGGTCAACTTTATTCTCATTGAATTTGGCTTCGGAAGAGAATGAAATACACACTATATACAGTATCTCACCCTTCACGAGAATAGGGGGTAAGAGGATGAGAGGGGTGATGATAGAAGGGAAGGCCCAATGCGGGGAGGGAAGTTGGAAGCACCAACTTTAGGAAAGGTATGGGAACAAAGTAGAGAACAGAACAGGTGAGAAGTGGGATAGGAGGGAGGGAAACATAGTCAGTCTTTCCAATATATCCACTGTGGAAATGTTTTGAATGAGCTAAACATGTACAAGCTTTACCCAACTGTTTATCTTCCCAAGTAAGGGTGGGTAACAAGTGTAGCAGCAAGCACCCCAAGTGTCCTCAGGGTTTGCTGCCAGTACGGGTTCTTGGATCTGCTTTGATAAAGGAAAGCAACTCAAAATGGGTTAACAAGTTTACTTTAATCAGTCAGACATATATTGTTTACCTTGTTCAGGGGAAAAGGTCAGCACCCCGAACATCAAAGTACACAGACAGAATTATCAAGACAGAAACAGATCTAGTAGACAGATTTCAAACTGTCTGACCATTACATCCATACCCAGTCAACATCTGGGTTTTTTCAAAGCCAGGGGGGCTCCGGACAACAGCTTCCCAGAATCCATATCAAATCACAGAACAATTCTCAAAGTGAGCCCCCCAAAACAAAGCCTCACATCAGGACTTATATAGCCTTATCCTGGCTCAGAGAATGTAACAACCTTATTGACCCACTGGCCAATCAAAAAGTATCTACTGAAAAACAAGCCTCCCACCCCAGGCTTCAGGTGCACTTTAGCCTAGGGGCAGGGAAGATCTTCCAAATTTGCATTCCCATTACAAAAAGGAAGGAAGGGAATGAATCTGGAATTCAATGTTTTAAAATAAAATGTTATACATACATACATACACACACATACACACACACACACACACACACACACACACACACACACATATATATATATTATATACATATGATTATATATATATATATATATATATATAAAATCATTAATACTATTTTACATGTAATTGAGAGATAAGATATGCAGGAACTGGTGCATAGAGGTCCACCATGCCCTACTGGAAAAGTCAAAAGTGGTATTGGAAATAATATGGGAGAGAGCAGATTGGTGGAGGTGATATCCTGTGGGACTGCTATTTTGTGGTGGTAGATAGGGGGAAAATGGGGAGAAAATTTGTAACTCAAAATATGGTGAAAATGAATGTTGTAAATCACAAGTTATTAAAGCATTTGAAAAGGGGAAAAACACGATTGTAGGGAGACCAAGCTTGTAGTCTGAGAGGTAATTTCTCTTGCTTTAAGCTGCTTGGATTTGGATTGTGGTCTAGGGTGGAGTTCCTGGGTTGTGTGACCAGCTTGCCAGTGTGTGTAGAGGCTTCAGAGATGGCATCCAAGTAATGCTTTCAGCAGATGAGAAAACCCCAGTGATTGGGATGAAGCTCCCTTGTCTGGTAACAGAGCCTTACTGTGGTAAAAAGTTCAAAAGTCAAGTAATTGAGTGTCAACATGAGCAGGCAAAGGAAGAAAATCAAGAACAGCAATGCCACTTTGGGCTCCTTTTTTGGGGACAAAAATGAAGGAAGCATGGAAGAGGAGGAAGGCATAAAAGTCACAATACCTGCACTAAAAGCTTCTAAGAAAAATACAAGCTGTTTATAGGCAATAGAGGATGTTAAAAAGGATTTTGAAAACTAAGTAAGAGAACTGGAGGACAAATTGGAAATAGAAATGAGAATGATGCAAGAAATTTTTTTAAAATAACTTAGCAACCTGCCTGAAGAAAATAACACCTTAAAAATAGACTAACTCAAATGGCAAAAGAGGCTCAAAAACGCAATGAGATGAAAATGCCTTAAAAAGCTGAATTTGACAGATAAAAAAAAGAATCTCAATATCTCACTGAAGAGAATCATTCCTTCAGAATTAGTTTTGAGCAAGTGGAAGCTAATGACTTTATGAGAAATTAAGATACTATTAAACAGTTCCCCCCAAAAAATGAAAAAACAGAAGGCAATGAGAAATATCTCATTGGGTAAACCACAATCCTGTAAAATAGATCCAGGAAAGATAATTTAAAAATTATTGGACTGCCTGAAAGCCATGATCAAAAAAAAACCTAAAATAATCTTTCAAGAAATTCTCAAGGAAAATTTCCCTGATGTTTTAGAACCAGAGGGCAAGATAGAGATTGAAAGAATCCACTGATCACCTCTTGAAAAAAAAAAAAAACCCAAACTCCTAGGAATATTATAGCGAGGTTCTTTAATTCCCAAATCAAGGAGAAAATATTGCAAGCAGCCAGGAAGAAACAATTTCTTTCTTTCTTTCTTTTTCTTTTTGCTTTTTTGAGGGTAATTGGGAATAAGAAACAATTTGAATATTGTGGAAACACAGTCAGGATAACATAGGATCTGGGAGGTTCTACACTGAGAGATAGAAGGGCTTTAAATATGATATTCTGGAGGGAAAGGAGCTGGGATTAAAACCAAGAATCACCAACCCAGCAAAACTGAATATCATGTTTCAGGAGAAAATGTGGTCATTCAGTGGAATAGATGACTTTTAAGTATTCTTGATGAAAAAACCAGAGTTGAATAGAAAATTTGACATTCAGATACAAGAAGCAAGAGAAGCATGAGAAGGTCAACAGGTAAATGAAATCATAAAAAACTTATCAATATTGAACTATTTACATCCCTACATGTTAAAATGATAATCGTAACTTATGAAACTTTTCTCAGTATGAGAATAATTTAAGGGGATAGAAATGTATGTATGTATATGTGTGTATATACATATATACACACATATACATACATAAGTCTATATAGGAGGGTATATGGATGTATGAATACATATGTGAATGTGTGTATATATGTGTGTATGTGTATATTATATGTGTGTGTGTATATATATATATATATATATATATATATATATATATATATAAAGATATACATAGATAGAGAGCATAGCACCAGTTTAATGGAAGGGATGATAATTATAAGCCAAATTAACAGGTGAGAGAGGAATTTAATGAGAGGAGATGGGGAGAGACAGAATGGGGTAAACTATCTCATACAGAGGCAATAAGGGAAAATTATTACAATGGAGGTAAATAACAGGAAGGCAAAAGGGAATGGGTCAACGTTATTCTCGGTGAATTTGGCTTAGGGAGGGAATGATGTACACACTAAATAGTGTATCTCACCCTACTGGAGTTTAGGGGGAAGGTGATGAGAGGGGGGATGATGGAAGGGAGGGCAGGCTGGGGGGAGGGAAGTTTGAAGCACCCACTTCTGAAAAGGGAAAAGATCATAGTAGAGAACAGATGAAGTGGGAAGTGAATAGAAGGGAGGGAAATAGTCAGTCTTTTAAAATATATCTACTATTTAAATATTTTTGTATAGCTACAAATGTACAAGCTATATTGAATTGTTTATCTTCCCAGTAAGTGTGGGTGATAAGGGAGGAATGAATGAATCTGAAATTAAAAGTTTTAATAACAAATGTTTAAAAAATAATTAAACATATATATATATATATATATATATATATATATATATATATGCTATTATCAATATCATTTTAAAATAAATAAAAATGAAATTATAGATAAAACCAATAAATACTGTGGGCAGCTAGGTTGAATAGTGAATAAAGCACCATCCCTGGTGTCAGGAAGATCTGAGTTCAAATCCAGTCTCAGACACTTAACACAAAACTAGCCATGTCACCTTGGGTAAATCACTTAACCCTAACTTCCCCTCCAAAGAAAAAAATATAACAAAAATCCTGAACTACCTGAAATTTGTGAGAAAAATTAAAAAAGCATGGACAGGTACTTTCAAGAAATTATCCGGGAAAACTTCTTGGATATCCTAGAATGACAGTGTAAACAAGTCATTAAAAGAATCCACCAACCAACTCAGGTAAGAATCTAAACATGAAAACTCTAAGGAAGAGTGTAGCCAATCCCAGAACTACCAGGTCAAGGAGAAAGTATTGAAAGCAGCAAGAAAGAAATAATTCAAATACCAAGGAGCTCGTACTGTAACACCAAGGAAAGGCAACTTCCCAAGGTTCAAAATACCAGCATAGGTGCTCTCCATTTTATTCAGTGACAAACCAAGAACAGAGAAGGTCAAAACATGACATCATTCAAAATACAGCATTTACTAAGTGTGATTAAATAATCTCCAAGTACTACCCCACCCCAGGACCTTCCAATCATTCAATCAATTACAAAGTCCCTGTTCTAAATACTACTCCACCCCTAGGCTGTACCTTCATTTAGTCCACCACAAAGCCCCTCTTCTCAAATGGAGATTAGTTTCCAAACATAAGTAAAGTACATTCACTTGTTCAACCATAGAAAACAAAAAGGTCAAAAGTTCCCCACCCCTGGATCACAATTGAATCTACCCCAGAGTTACATCAAGTTTAAGCACAGCACTTAATACCCAAATGGAGGTCTTTTCTTCATCTTGACATGAGGCAAGTTCTCAGCAATCTTAGTTCCTGGGGAGACAAGGCTTAGCAAGGTCATAAGATACATTGCCAGTCCCTTCATTAATTCATCCTCTGTCTGTAGAACAGTCCTAGAACCCCTGAAAACATTAGCAAAACCCTCTCCCAGGATTTCTGTAAACATACAACAAGAAAATCCTTCTTCAGGGCTTCTGAACCAACAGAAAGGTTCCCAGACCCCTGCAACAACAGCACTGTCCTTCACCAGTGGACAGTATTCACTCTCTGTCTGCAGGACAGCCTCAGGGCTTCTTAACCAAAAGCCAGGTTCCAGGACTTCTTCAACAACAGGACTGTCTTTCATCAGTGGACAAATCTGGCAAAACAACATCAAAACAGACAGACAAAGTACCAGCAAAACAGCCATGTCTCCTCAGTCCTTGGCAGCTCAGGGGGCAGGTCTCAAAAGTCCAGGGCGATTCAAAGTGTCCCCCAGCAATCCTTCTCAGTCTCTCTCTCTACCTCCACGAGGTGCTGCTTCCAAAAAGTTCTTCTGCCTCTCTCTTGTCTCTCCAAATCTACGTCACCAGCTCCTACCAGTTCAGGACTTTCTTTTCACATCAACAAGTCCATCCCACAGGTGGGATTAACAAGCTCTGGGTTTTAACACAATCAATTTGAAAACCAAGCCAATACAGGGGAAGCTTTAATTGCCATTACTATCACATTCCACCCCTCCAGGATCCTTGGCATTACAATCTCACAGAGCTACAGCCAGGATATTTGAGAGGGCAAAGGAGATAAGATTATATCCAACAATCATCTACCTAGAAAAACTAAGCACACTCCTTTAGGAGAAAAGACAAATATTAAATTAAATAGGACACTTTCAAACATTCCTGAGGAAAAGATCAGACTTCAGCAGAAAATCTAATCTTCAAATATAGAAATAAAGAGAAGCTTAAAAAGGGAACAAATAAGCAAGCATGTTATCCAATAAGGTTAAATAATTTGCATTTCTATAAGGGAAATTGACACCTGTAATTCTTGAGAACTATATTACTAATAAGACAGTTAGAAGCAGTGTAATTTGGCAAAGGATGTGGGTATAAATTGAAATTGATGTGATGATTCAAAAATATAAAAAAATGATGGTGGACAAAAGGGATTGTATTGGAAGAACAGGAAAGGGGGAGGCAGAATGGAATATATTAGGTCACAAGAAGAGGCATGAAGGACTTATTACTTCAGATGAAAAGAAATGGGAGGAGAACAAATAAAGCTGCCCTGATATTCAAGAAGCAGATGGTAAAATAGAAACTGGAAGATTCCACTGATTGCCTCTTCAAAAATATCCCAAAAGGAAAACTCCTAGTAATATCGTAGCTGAATTCCAGCGTTCCCAAATGAAAGAGAAAATATTCCAATCAGAAAGAAAGGAACAATTCAATTACAATGGAAATACAATCAGGATAACACAAGACCATATAGCTTCTACCATAAAGGATAGAAGAACTTGGAATATGACTGGGGTCAGAGGAGCTAGATTAAAACCAAGAATCACTTAACCAGAAAAACTGACAATAATAATGCAAGGTAAAAATGGAGTTCAATAAAATAGAAGACTTTCAAGCATTCTTTTTTTTATCAAGTGCTTCATTAATTTCTAGTTTACATCATTTATTTCTGCAAAATTTTGAGTTACAAATTTTCTCCATGTATTTCCCCTACTCAAAACACCAAAATAGTGATCAAATGGGAAATCAACTCCTTCAATCTGCTCTCTCCCATATTTTCTCCCATACCTCCTCCAACTTTCCAGTAAGGCATGGTGGATCTGAATGCCCCAGTGCCTGTATATCTTACTTTTCTTTTACATGTTAAATAATATTGATAATAGAATATATATACACACATGTGTGTATATATGTATGTATATAATATATATTAAACATTTGATTTTAATACTTTGAATTCCAGATTCATTCCCTTCCTCCCTTGTCACCCACACTTAGTAGGTAGATAAGCAATTTAATATAGGTTGTACATGTGTAGCAATGCAAAACATTTCTGTAGTACATATATTGGAAAATACTGACTATATTTCTGTTCCTCCTATCCCACCTCCCACTTCTTCTATTCTCTTCATTGATCCTGTCCTTTTTCAAAAATGGATGCTTCAAACTTCCCTCCCCCCAACCTGCCCTCCCTTCCATCATCCTCTCTCTCATCCTCTTCCCCCCTACTCTTCCGTAGGGTGAGCTACCCTATTTAGTTTGTATGTCATTCCTTCCATAAGCCAAATTCACTTAGAATAATTTAACCCGTTCCCTTTTGCCTTCCTGTTCTTTCCCTCCATTGTAACCATTTTCCCTTACCTCCTCTGTATGAGATAGTTTACCCCATTTTGTCTCTCCCCATCACCTCTGATTATAATCCTCTCTAACCTCTTAATTTCTGATTTTAAGTATCATCCTTTCCCATTAAACTGGTCCTGTGCACTCTATCTATGTACACCTGTACACATATATATGCATATTCACATATGTATTCATATGGCCATATACCCTCCTATGTAGACATATATGTGTGTATATATATATACATATATTCATACATTTCTGTTCTCTTCAATTATTCTCATACTGAGAAAAGTTTCATAAGTTACAATTATCATTTCAACATGTAGGGATGTAAATAGTTCAATTTTGATAAGTTCCTTATGATTTCTTTTCCCTGTTTACCTTCTCATGCTTCTCATGTGTCTTGTATCTGAATGTCAAATTTTCTCTTCAACTCTGTTTTATTCATCAATAATGCTTGAAAGTCCTCTATTTCAGTGAATGACTCTATTTTCACCTGAAACATAATACTCAATTTTTCTGGGTCGGTAATTCTTGCTTTTAATCCCAGTTCCTTTGCTATCGAGAATATTATATCCAATACCTTTGATCGCTCAGGGTAGAAGCTGCCAGATCCTGTGTTATCCTGATTGTGTTTCCACAATATTCAAATTGCTTCTTCTTCCCAATTGCCCTACAAAAAGCAAAAAGAAAGAAAAAAGATAGAAAAGAAAGAAGAAAGAAATTGTTTCTTCCTGGCTACTTGTAATATTTTCTCCTTGATCTCAGAATCACAGATCATGGCAATGATATTCCTAGAATTATTTTTTTTTGGAATCTTTTTTCAGGAGGTGATCAGTGGATTCTTTTGATCTCCATTTTCCCCTGTGATTCTAAAATATTAGGGCAATTTTCCTTGGCAATTTCTTAAAGGATAATTTCTAGGTTCTTTTATTGATCATGGCATTCAGGTAGTCTAATAATTTTTAAATTTATCTCTTCAGGACCTGTTTTCCATGTCAGTGGTTTTCCCAATGAGATATTTCACATTTCCTTCTATTTTTTCTTTTGTTTGGATCTTTTTAATAGTATCTTCCTTTCTCATAAAGTCACTAGCTTCCATTTGCTCCAGTCTAATTCTGAAGGAATGATTCTCTTCAGAGAGCTTTTGCTTTTTTCCCTGTGGCAAATTTGTTTTTTTTTAAGGCAATCTTCTCTTCATTGCCATTTTGAGCTTCTTTTGCCATTTGAGTTAGTCTATTTTTTAAAGTGTTATTTTCTTCAGTCATTTTTTGACTCTCATTTCATAATTATCTTGCATTGTTCTCATTTATTTTACCAATTTTCCTCCACTTCTCTTATTTTATTTCCAAAATTATTTTTAAACTCCTCTATGGCATGTAACCAGCTCATATTTTTCTTGCAAGTTTTGGTGCAGGAGTTATGACTTTTGTGTCTTCCTCCTGTTCTATGCTTTGGTCTATTTTGTCTCCAAAATAGGATTCTAACGTTTTATTCCCCTGTTTGGTTGCTTCCCTTGTTTATTCATGTTGTCACTCAATTTTTTAAATTTGGAATTTTTGCCAGAGTAGGACTCTTCTACCAGACAGAGGAACTTCATGCAAAATGCTGGGATTTTCTCAGGGGCTGAAGGTAATAGTTGGGTGCCCTCTCTGATACCTTCACATGCTCTAGCAACCTGGTCACACACTCCAGTACCTCTTGCCTGGGCTGCAATACAGATCCAAGTAGGTTAAAGCAAGAACAATGACCACTCAGACTTCAAGCTTGGTCCCCCTACATTCTGTAGGCCAGTAGCTGAAGCTGCCACATGGCAGCATCTTCAGGGCCACAGCGCCTCAGCAGGGTCTACCTTCAGGGGTTAAATGCTGACTACACTCGTCCCAGCTACTTGATGCCAAAGTCCAAAATGCATTGACCTCTTACTTTGTTCTTAGCACCTATGGGTTGATAATTTTGAAAATGCCCACAGCTACTGGTGATTTGAAGTCCCTCCTGCCATTGGTTGTCAGGCTCACCCTGGGGCTAAAACCTCCAGTTTCATGGGGCTGGTGTCAGCTTTCTGAGTGCTCTACTGGTTGCTCCCTGCCAACTGCCAGGCTCCCCTCAGCCGTAGTTTATGTTCTCATTGTCCTTTTGTGGATTCTTTAGCTACAAAGTTTGTTCAGAGTCACATTTTGCAGGAATTGGATGTGGTTGGAACTGGAGCCCAGATGACTTTCAAGCATTCTTTTTTTTTTCATGCTTTATTAACTTCTGATTTACATCATTTGTTTCCAACAGATTTTGAGTTACAAATTTTCTCCCTGTTTTCTCCTACCCACCGGCCCAAAATAGCAGTCCCACATGACATCCCCTCCTCCAATCTCCTCTGTCCCATATTTTCTCCCATACCCCTTTTGACTTTTCCAGTGGATCTCTATGCCTCAGTGCCTTATTTAATTACATGTAAAATGGTATTAACAATAGTATATATATATATATATATATATATATATATATATATATATATAGATATATACATACATACACACACACATTCCCTTCCTTCCTTGTCACCCACCCTTACTGGGAAGATAAGCAGTTCAGCATAGGTTGTACATGTGTGGCTAATGAAAACAGTAACATAGTAGATATATGGTAAAAGACTGACTATATTTCCCTCCCTCATATCCCACCTCCCACTTGTTCTATTCTCTACTTTGATCCCATCCTTTTTCAAAAGTGGGTGTTTCCAACTCCCCCCCCCCAAACCTGCCCTCCCTTCTATCACCTGCCTCTCATCCCTTTCCTCCCCTACTCTCCTGGAGGAAGAGATGCCCTATTTAGTGTGTCTTTCATTCCCTCATCAAGCCAAATTCAATGGGAATAAGGTTGACCCATTCCCTTTTGCCTTGCTATTCTTCCCCTCCATTATAACCATTTTACCTTGCCTCTTCTATAGGAGATAGTTTACCCCATTCTGTCTCTCCACATCTCATCTCATTATTTTCCTCTCTCACCTCTTAATTTCATCTTTTAAGTATCATCCCTTCCTATTAAATTGGTCCTGTGCCCTCTATCTCTATATACCTGTAAAAATATATACACACATTCACATATGTATTCATATGCCGATATACCATCATATATGTGTATATGTGTGTGTGTGTGTGTGTGTATTCCATTCAACTACAGAGAAAAGTTTCATCAGGTACAATAATTGTTTTTCCATGTAGGAATTTAAATAGTTCAACCTTATCAAGGTCAGTCAGCCTGTTGACACTCATTTCATAATTTTCTTGCATTGTTCTCATTTCTCTTCCCAATTTTTACTCCCCTTCTCTTGTCTGCTTTTTAAGGTCCTCCGTGGCCTGTAATAAGCTTGTATTTTCCTTTGAGGCTTTTGGTTCAGGAGTTCTGACTTCACTGTCTTCCTCCTGTTCCATGTTTTGCTCCTATTTGTACCTAAAATAGGAGTGTAATATTGGAATCTTTTGTCTGCTTTGTTTCTTTGCCTGGTCATGTCGCCACTCAGTCACTTGACCCCTGGGCTTTTTGCCACAGTAGGACTCTGCCACCAGAGAGGGGAGCTTTCATCCCAAATTCTGCATTTTTTCTCAGCTACCAGAGGTATTAGATGGGTGCCCTCTCTGAGATCTCGACATGCTCTGGCAAGCTGGACACAAACCCCAGGACCTCCCCCCTAGACTGCAATCCAGATCCAAGCAGGTTAAAGCAACAGCTATTACCCCTCAGACTGGTGCTTGGTCCCCCTACACCCTGCAGGCCAGGAGCTGAAGCTGCCACATAGCACTGGCTGGCTGTGCCAGTTTCTCAGCAGCTTCTTGCCCCCGGGATGCAAAAGCCATGCACTCCCACTTAATGGTCCCAAAGTCCAGACTACACTGACGTCTCACTTTGTCGTTCACATCTATGTGTTGATAAATCTGGAAATGGCCACAGCTGCTGCTGATCTGGAGTCCCTCCATCCAGCCTTGGGCCTAAAGCCTAGGTGTGGGGCTGGGCTCAGCTACCAGAGCGATTCACTGGCCAATTCCTGCCAGCGTGCTGGGTTGTCCTCAGTGGGAGTTAGCTTCTCTGTGTCATTTTGTGGGTTCTGCAGCTCCAAAGTTTGTTTATACTTCCCTTTTTACATGGATTGGGGAAGGAGGAAGCCAGACCTGCGTGGTGGTTGTGCTTCTACTCTGCCATCTTGGCTCCACCCCTACTTTCAAGCATTCTTGATGAAAATATTAGTACTGAATAAAAAAAAATTGATTTTTAAATGCAAGAATCAAAAGAAGCATGAGGGCTTTAATTTTTCCTTTGGAAAACTGCTTATTCTTATATAGTAACCATTTATCAACTGGTATATTTTAGAATTTTTGCTTATTTCCCTAAATATTTAAGAAATAAGTTTTTTTATCACAGTTGATTTATTTTTTTTCAGTTGCCTGTTTTCTTACTAATTTTGGTCACAGTTTGCATGTATGTGTGTGCAAAAATATGCAAATCAATGCAATGCAATTACATCAGGAGTTGTGCAATTTTATAATTATGTAAATAAAATTATCCTTTTTATTTCATAGGATTGTCTCTACCTCTCTTTTGTCAGAAATCTTCCCTAATCCAAATATATGATAGGAGCATATTTCCATTCTCCCCTAATTTCCTTGTAATGTTGCTCTGTAGATGTAAATCATTTAACCATTTTAACCTTATCTTGGTATATGGTGTGGGCTGTTGGTCTCAAAAAATCAAATTGATTCTTATTTCATTTTGTAAATGATTCTAATGTGTATCACCCCCAATATGGAGTAAAATTTCCTAATTAATTTTTTTGTCTCTAATTTACATTCACAGTTTCACATTACTTCTCTGACCTATGTGGAAGCATTGATCACCTTAATTCAAAAGAATATGTTATTTCTACACATCATATTTCCCATGTACAGATGAGAAAGAGCTTTTATATGAATCACAAGTTTTTCACAACTTAGTTGAGTACCAGGAAATCTGTTATTTCTGTAATAGTGACTGTCTTTCAGGAAAGTCTCTGCAATTATTGCTGAGACTCTTAATAATCAAGCAGTTTAATGTCACCAATGTTTTTTTTTTTTTTTTCCATAGCAACAAGAAAGAAGAAGGGATTAAAAGTCTTAAATTCCCGGCTTCCATTTAATCATGTTGTTTTCCTTTTCTATGATACTTCAGACTTTTTGAACAATCATATTATTTTATTTTCCCATTCTTTCTTCTCTTCAAATTCCCAAAATTATATAAAGGGCAGAAAGTCTTACATTGTGGTCTTTTGATGGAGTGAGCAGTCTAAATATCCCTTTTATTGGAAATTACTAGCCTTATGAATAAGTTGAATGTGCTCAGAATTTTGTGAAGCAGTTTTAATTACTTGCAATCACAACAGGTTTATGTCTTGTTTCTCCTAAACTGTTCTCAAGGTTTCCCCACATTTTATTTTTGTAAAATGGCAAGTTCTTACCTTAAAATCTTGGATATTGGCAGAAGCAGAGGCAGGCCCAGAAGACGTGGCTGCAGAGGAAGGCCCGGAAGGCGAGGCCCACAAAGGCAGTTCCCTGAAGGGCCCTGATCGACTTGGAGGGCAAGTCTTCCCAGGAACCACAAGGGCCACTACCAGGCCTATCACCAAAGGGCTGGGACTGGAAAGGGTAAGGTAAGAAGTAAAAACAGGGGCCCCTGTCCTGGACAGCAAACACTCCTGGGGCTACTACTACTTCGTAGCCCAGAATCTTTAAAAACAAAAGCCTCTTTCAGGACCTCCAAAGACCAAGATGATAGAGTGAACCTCACTTGCTCCATACCCATTCTCTGACTCTGAAAACGTAGTAACTCTTGCCCCAGGGAAAAAACCTCTACAGTAAAGCCTTGGGATCCTAGAGGAAGGGTGTGGCTAGGGCTCTGCCTCAAAATGGGTTAGAAAGCAGACTACAAAGACAAAGACTCTGGAGTCCTACTATCCTCAGAGGGAGGAACCAAACTCACAAGGAGACAATGTAGAATCCACACCCAAAATGAAACTTCCACAGGGAATGGGTCAGAAGCACAGAAAGCTCTCCTAGATGAGATCAAAAGGAGCTTTGAAATCAAAATGAAAGTGATAGAAGAAAAAATGAATAATTCTCTAAAAACCAAAATAGCAGAATTAGAAAACCTTAGAATGAGGAAAATATCTCTTTAAAAAAAAATGTATGATATGGAAAAGAAATTCCAAAAGTTACCCAAGGAAAATGGTTTGCTAAAAACTGGAATCAACAAAATGGAAACAAATAACTCTATGAGGAAACAAGAATTAGTCAAGCAAAACAACGAGAAAGAGGTAAAATACCTCAAAGAAATAACTGACCTGGAAAACAGATCCAGAAGAGATAATCTGAGAGTCATAGGCCTCCCAGAAAATCATGATGAAAAAATGAGCCTGGAGAACATTCACCAAGAGCTCGTTAGGGAAAAATGCCCTTAGATACTAGAACCTGAGGGTAAAATAGAAATTGAGAGAATCCACCGGACACCTGCTGAAAGAGATCCCAAACTGAAAAGTCCTCGAATTGCTGTGGCCAAACTCCAGAACTACCAGATAAAAGAGAAAATACTTTAAGCAGCCAGAAAGAAACAATGAAAATATCAAGCGTCCACAGTGAGAATTGCACGGGATTTGGCAGCCTCTACACTGAAAGATCGGAGGCAGTGGAATACAATTTTCCGGAAAGCAAAAGAGCTCTGGTTACAACTAAGAATCACATACACAGCGAGACTGAGAATATTCTTCCAGGCAAAGAGATGGTCATTCAACGATATAACAGAGTTCCAGATCTTCTTGATAAAGAAGCCAGAACTCAATGGAAAATTCAACCTCCAATTACAAGATGCAACAGTGACTTAGAAAGATAAACAAGGAAAAAACACACACACACACACACACACCATTCTATTTGATAAAAGCAAAATGGTTATAGACAAGTAGATGGTATGAGTATAAAATGAGCAAAATGACGATTAAAAAATCTTATTAAGGGATACAAACAGACTGCAATAGAAGAAAGGGAAAGAATAAAGTGGAAAACGGTAAATTGTGGCACACATAGAGGCATAAAAACTGTATAGCAGAGCAAAATAAGGGAGGCAGATGGGAATAATATGAGCTTTTCCCTCATTGGTTCTGGTACAAGGAGGGAATAACAACCAGTTAAGAATAGGACTATATGGAGAAGAAACACATAAAGTATCATTTTAGATGGAAAGAGGGCAGGGAGAGAAGCTTCCCATGAGATTTGTTCCTGTCACTCTTGGTGTCAAGAAGAAATAACATACTTCATTAAGTATAAAAATATCCTACAGGAGGGGGAAAGGGCTCCAAAAGGGGGGTGGGAGTGGTTTTTAGGGAGGGAAGAAGGGGAAAGGGGAGGAAAAGGGAGGGGGGCTGATAAGGGAAGAGTGAGGGAGGTGGTGGTCAAAAGGAAAATTACTAACAGGGGGAAAGGACAAGGAGGGGGGATAAGAATATTAACAGGGATGGGAATAGGATGGAGCAAAAGAAACAGATAACAATCATAACTGTAAATGTGAATGGAATGAACTCTCCCATAAAACGGAGATGGATAGCAGAATGGATTAGAAATCATAATCCTACAATATGCTGTTTACAAGAAACACATCTGAAACAGAGGGATACACAGGGTAAAGATAAAAGGCTGCAGTAAAATATACCATGCCTCAGCTAAATTTAAAAAAAGCAGGTGTAGCAATCCTTATCTCAGATACAGAAAAAGCAAAAATTGACCTAATTAAAAGGGATAAGGAAGGAAATTATATCCTGTTAAAAGGCACCATTGAGAATGAACCAATATCATTACTTAACTTATATGCACCAAGTGGTGTAGCATACAAATTCCTAGAGGAGAAGGTAAAGGAATTAGAGGAAGAAATAGATAGCAAACTGTACTAGTGGCACACCTCAATCTCCCTCTCTCTGAACGTGATAAATCCAACCTCAAAATAAACAAGAAAGAAGTTAAGGAGGGGAACAGGATTTTAGAAAGGATAGGTATGATAGATCTCTGGAGAAAACTGAATGGGGATAAAAAGAAATATACTTTCTTCTCAGCAGTTCATGGCACATACTCAAAATTGACCACGTTCTAGGGCATCAAAACCTCACAATTCTATGCAGTAAAGCAAAAATATTAAATGCATCCTTCTCAGATCATGATGCAATGAAATTTATATAAAATAAAGGGCCAGGGAAAGACAGACTAAAAATTAATTGGAAATTAAATAATTTAATCCTAAAGAATGGGTGGGTCAAACAAGAAATTAGAGAAACAATAAGTAATTTCATTCAAGAGAATGATCATAATGACACAACATACCAAAATTTGTGGGATACATTAAAGGCAGTTCTTAGGGGAAGTTTTATATCCCTGAGTGCATAAATGATTAAATTAGAGAAGAGGGAGCTCAACAAATTGAGAATGCAACTGAAAAACCTAGAAAAAGAACAAATTCAAAATCCCCAATTAATTACTAAATTAGAGATAATGAAAACCAAAGGAGAGATTAATAAAATTGAAATTAAGAAAACTATTGAATTAATAAATAAATCTAAGAGTTGGTTTTATGAAAAGACCAACAAAATTGATAGACCCTTAGTCAATATTTAAAAAAAAAGAAAGACAAAAACCAAATTATGAGTATCAAAAATGAAAAGGGTGAATCTACCTCCAATGAAGAGGAAAGCAAAACAAAAATTAGGAATTATTTCTCCCAATTGTATACACATAAATTTGACAATCTTAGGGAAATGGATGGATATTTACAAACATACAAGTTGCCTAGATTAACTGAGGAGGAACTAAATTACTTAAATAATCCCATCTCAGAAAAAAGAAATTGAACAAGCCATCAGTCAACTCCCTAGGAAAAAAATCTCCCGGGCCAGAAGGATTCACTAGTGAATTCTATCACACATTTAAAAAACAATTGATTCCAATACTTTACAAACTATTTGTGAAAATTAGTGAAGAAGGAGTCCTACCAAATTCTTTTTATGACACAAATATGGTACTGATACCTAAATCGGGAAGAGATAAAACAGAGAAAATAATTATAGACCAATCTCCCTCATGAATATAGATGCAAAAATTCTAAATAAAATGCTAGCAAAAAGACTACAGCAACTTATCTCAAGAATAATACACTTCCAACAGGTAGGATTTATTCCAGGAATGCAAGGATGGTTTAATATTAGGAAAACCATCAGTGTCATTGATCATATCAACAATAAAAGTAGCAGAAACCACATGATCATCTCAGTAGATGCAGAACAGGCTTTTGACCAAATGCAACATCCATTCCTATTAAAAACTTTAGAAAGTATAGGAAAAATCTTGGATCTTTGGATTTATGAAACATTAGATTATCATTGTCATTTGCTATTTTATATTTTGAACCATATTTATTACACTTTTCAATCTCTCTATTTCTTAGCCAGCATCACATTATTTTGCTGAATACAGCTTTATAATGTAGTTTTAAATCTGGTACTGATAGACTGGCTTTCTTTCCTTTTTTTTTTTTCATTGATTCCTTTGATATTCCTGATGTATTTTTTTCCAGATGAATTTTGTTAATTTTTTTTCTAGCTTTATATATTAATTCTTTGGAAGTTTATTAATGTGGCACTGAATAAATAAATAAATTTTGGGAGGATTGCAATTTTTATTATATTGACTCAGACTACTCATGAGGAATTAAAATTTATCTAATAGTTTATCTCACTTTATTTCTATAATAAGTGTTTTTAAATGGGTTCATGTAGTTCTAGGTTTGATCTTGGCAATTAGATTCTGAAATATTTTGTATAGTCTAGAGATATTTTAATTTGAATTTCTCCTACCTCTTCCCATTGTGTTGATTTTTCCCCCCAGGTACTTTTGTAGTTGATTTTGTAGGATTCTCTAAGAATACTAGCCTATCATCTTCAAAGAGTGATATTTTTGTCTACTCCTTGCCTATTTTTATTCCTCTTATTTCTTTTTCTTTTCTTATAGCTATGGATAGTATCTCTAGTACAATATTTAATCATTGTCATGAAGCTGTATATCTTTGTTGTATAACTCATTGTATTGGGAAGGTTTCAAATTTATGTCTTTCATTGACAATGCTTACTCTTGGTTTTATAGAGATACTACCTTTCATCTTGAGAAGCGTCCATTAATTACATTGCTTTCTTTTGTTTTTAATAAGAATGAATATTGTATATTTTAAAGCGTTTTCTGATTATATTGATATTATGATATGAATTGTTTGTTTAATTATTGATATGATAAATTATGTTGATAGTTTTCTTAATATGCAATTAGTTTTGCATTACTGGTATAAATCATAACTGGCAATAGTGCGTGATCTTTCTGACATATTCTAGTAATCACCTAGCTAGTATTTTACTTAAATTTTCACATCAATATTTAAGGAAATGTATTTCTAATTTTCTTTCTATATTTTTAATCTCCCTGCTTTAAGTATCAGAACCATATTTTTGTCATAAAAGGTAATAGTTAGGAACAATTATTTGACTCTTTTTTCAAACAGTTTAGACAAACTGGGGATTGATTGTTCCTTAATTGTTTGATAGAATTCACTTGTAAATCCATCTGGTCCTAGGAAATTTATTTTAGGGAGCTCAATGGTTTTTGTTTGTTTGTTTTCAATTTATTTTTCTAGAATTTTATCGAGTACTTTATTTCCTTTTCTGTTAATATGGGCAATTTATGGGGTTTTTTTTGCCAATATTTACCAAACATTCTTAAAAGTAATGTCCTTATTTAAATTGAAGACATAAATTCTGAGCTATGTGACAAGGAAGCAGTTTTAGAGCTAATTATATTGAGGTACCCCTCGGTAGGCACACAGACATCAGAGACAGATTTAAAAGAATTTTTAATGCATTTACAATTTAATATTTTTAGAATATCTATTTTTAGAATCTAGGAATTTAGGAGATTTCTGGAATTAAAAGGTACTGATTTCTTGTGTACACCTGCCTCCTACAAAACAATTTGGTGACTTTCCAAATTAGGAGGGAGAGTTACTTCTTGATTTTCTAGAATTTACATTATTTATGGAAAAGTTAAACTTTACTTGAGAATATGAAACTAAATTCCAGCAACTATACAAAAAGTCGACAATGGTTCAAAATGCATTTATTTTGTTTAACACAGTAGATTACATTAAAATGTTTAATTTACAAGGCCACACATTTAAGATGGGTGCAACTAAATGACTCAATAAAATATGATCTGCTTCATACACAATTGCCTAAAAACAACATATTTGAAGTTTCCTCCCATAATTATATTTAGTCAGCAGGTTTGTATATTTAGATGAGACTTTGAGTTTTTACACCAAATTAGGAAGCAGAAAAGGATGGCATCTAGTTTTTTTTTTTACAATTTAACAGATAATTATAGTTTTTATTTAATTAAATTAAGACATTCTACAAAAATTAATGGTAAAATAAATTTATTTTCCCACACCATTTTTATGAGGTATCTGAAGCTATAATCATAATGGTTTATTGGAAGGAAGTCCATAAGATAAAAAGGAAGAATAAACTAATAATAAAAAATTCATCTTGCACTAGTAGGAAGTCATGCCTGTTGTAATCAGATCATAACAATAAGGAAGATTTATGGAGGAAAAAAGAAACCCCTAAAATACTAGTATATACCTTCCTTGAGGGCAAGAGAAGAGAGACTTTATGTTATACTCCAGTGTCTTTCACAATCTAGTATAATGCTGAGAGATTAGCAAATATTTCTTATTTGAATGAAGTGTTACCTTAATACTTTTCTTCAAATAATTAGCCAAAATTCAACATGAGTGGCAATCCTGCTCAGTGGAATTTTGCTTTGAAAAACAGGTGATTGACTTAATTTTTAATTACCTTATTTTTGGCATGATATATGATTTTGTTGGTTTAGTGGTCTCCCTTTAAGGAAACTATTTCCTTATGATCAAGAACAAAAACTATTTTGGAAGTTATAATCTTCTACTTTCCTGGGGAAATTTAGAGTTTTAGTCATGTGTCCAGGATCACACAGAAGTATGTGTAAAAAAAAAATTGAGTCAATTTTTTTTTGGGCTTAGAAGACTTGTTTCTTTTCCCAATACCAGATTGTAATCATGAATAAATAATAATAAAAGTAGAAGTACTACATACAATTGCTATTTAAGTAGAAGTTTAAGATTTGTCAAATATTTTGCATATACCATCTTCATTGTTACATTGGGGTAGATATTATTAGCACCATTGTACATGTAAAGAAACAGATGCTGAGAAAGTTAGGTGATTTGACATTGACACCTAGTAAGAGACAAGGCTAGGAAAGATTCAAACTCAGATTTTCATAAACCTAAATTTTAACATATCAGCCAGAGAAGAGAAAAAAATCAGCTTGCAAAATGAATACATCTTAAAATTTTGATGACTGATATTTCTAAAATACTCAGAATTGTGTATAGTTAGAAAAAAAAAAAGAAACCTTCAAGATCATATATCCTAGCATTCAATTTTTTAGATGAGCACCCTCAGATTTAAGGTTGAACAGATATTTTTTTTTCTTTCACAGGTTGCAATTGCATTCTTTATTTTTTAATGTGTGAGATATTTTGTCTTTTGTATGTTTTTTTAAAATTCTGAGCCCTTCCTCCTTAGGTGGCTTCTCTGTTTTGACTTTTCCAACTGAGTCATTTTCTGTGTGACAATGTGGAACCCAGTGTTCCCTTCACACACTGTTCCTTCTGACTTTGCTATTCAAGTTTACTTCCCATCTTTTCAGTGGTATTTTTTTTTTCTGGTTGATTGTCAAAGTGATCTTGTCCAAGGTCTTTCTCCCCCACAAAGAATACACACCTCTAAGAGATAAACTTGCAGATACAACTAGGGTGCTGATTTCCTTGTGTAGGAGTGTTAAAAGGTTTTAAAGGAATTCCCTTTATCTTCTCTCATTGTAGCTTTTACTGAGGAACCAGGATCCTGGAGGAGGAAGTACTTCATATTTCCTTCTCAGAATTATTTTCATCACTTATTTTTTTAACCCCTTTAAAATAGTTAAAATCCTTCCCCCTCAAATCCTCACTGGGCAATTTCTTCTACGATATTGATATTTCGCTCTTTCCTTTGCTGCCAAGGTTCATTTTTAAATATCGTTTTACAATGTATTTTTTATAATGGCTTCCTATATCTATTTTATTTGCTTGCCATGTCTCTGCTTCATTAACTTTTAGAATGTAAAGATATAAAATTACATGATAATATATCATGCATAACAATATGTTATTATTTTAGCATCTAGAAAATCTTAAGTACAATAATATTAGCAAATAATAACATAAAGATGATTTTATTTTATTATTGAATTTTTATTCTTCAATTTTCATGATATGTGGACAGGGAGAACCACTTATACATCATGTGTCTAACATAATCTATAGTGAAGCCTTTTTCTCTTTTATATAATTATGTTTTACAAAACTTAAGGTTTTGTTATTGTATTAATATGATCTTATTCTGGAGCAAGATATTGGTCCTGACTAATGATGAGTTTTTGTTTTAATTTCCTCCTTAATAGTACTTTATTTTTTGTAATAATTTATAAAGGTATTTTTCATCATTAAATTTTATAAAATTTTGAGTTCCACATTTTTTGCCCTCCCTCCTTCTTCTAAGAAAACAATCTGATATAGGTTATATGTGTACACTCATTTTAAAAACATTTCCACATTAGTCATATTGTAAAGAAGAATAAAAACCAAAGAGCCAAAGCACAAGAAAGAAAGAAAGAAAAAAGAGAGAGGCAAAATAATAGTATGCTTTGATCTGCATCCTGGCCCCCCAGTTCCTTCTCTGGATGTGGATAACATTTTCCATAGTGAATATTTTGTAATTGTCTTAGGTCATCACATTGTTAGGAAGAACTAAGTAGCTATGAGAAATGATGAGCAGGTAGGCTTCAGAAATACCTGGAAAGACTTGTATGTACCAATGCTGAAGGAGTGGAGCAGAATCAGACCATTGTACACAGTTATAGACACATAGTATAATGACTAACTTGAATATATTTGATTCTTCTCAGAAATGCAAGGTTCTAAGACAACTTTGAAAGGTTCAGGAAGGAAAATGTTATCAACATCCAGATAATGAATTATGAAACACGATGCAGATGAAAGCATACTATATACTCATTCTCTTTTGGTTTAGTTTATTCTTTCTTTTTGTTCATTCCATTGTTCATAATTCTTTCCAACAAAACTAACATGAACATATGTCTAATTTGATTCTTTATGTAGAACCTATTTCAGATGGCATGCCATCTTGGGGAGTGGGGAGTGAAGGGGTCTAGCAGCAAGAACCCCAACATCCCCAGGTTGGCTGCCAACACAGGTTCTTAGATCTGCTTTTCTATAGGAAAGCAACTCAAAATGTGGTAGCAAACTTGCTGTAATCAATCAAACATATATCATTTACCTAGTTCAGGGGGAAAAGGTCAGCACCCTGAACTTTAGAATATACAGAGGTTACAAGCATAAGTTACAAGACAGAGAAACATTTCAGCAGACAGGCTTCCAAATTATCCAACCATTCCATACATCCATACCTAATCACAGTTACCAGAGAGAGAAGCATCAATATCTGGGTTTTCAAAGCCAGGGGGGCTCTCAATGGTTGCCCAGAGGCTCATCTGGTCAAATCACACAACACTTCTCAAAGTGAGCCCAAAAACAACACCTCACATCAGGGATTATATAGTCTTCTCCTGGCTCAGATATATAACAACCCTCTTGACCCACTGCCTGATCACAAAGCACCAAGTTGTGGGCATTCCTGAAAAACAAGCCTACCACCACAGGCTCCAGGTGCAGAGAAGTGCTTAACTTAAGGGCAGGGAAGATCTTAAAAATTTACATACCTACAAGAGGAGAAAAATTAAAACTCAAAAGTTTGTGGAACTTAATGTTGTTACTAAAAATAAGTAAATAAATTTTAAAATAAATAAATAAAGGACCAGAGATCATGTTTCCCAGCATCTAAGTATTCCATAAAAAAATAAAATTAAAAAATTCAAATTAAAAAGGAAAGAGTTAAGTTGATTAAAACTTGTCATCACACAATGTTGATGCTGCTGTCTACAGAGTTCTGGTTATGCTTACTTCACTTAGCATCAGTTCATGTAAGTCTTTCCAGTTTTAGTGAAATCTACCTGCTAACCACTTCTGGTGGAAAAATAATATTCCATTACATTTAGATACCACAACTTGTTTAGTTATTCCCCAATTGATGGGCATTCCCTCAATTTCCAATTCATTGCCATCCATAAGAAGAGCTGCTATATATTACTTTTTTGGACTTCATTCTTTTACCCCTTTTAATGATCTCTTTGGGATACAAAACTAGTAGTGGTATTGTTGGATCAAAGAGTATGCACAGTTTTATAACCCTTTGGGCATAATTCCAAGTTTTTCTCCAGAATGTTTGGATCAGTTCACAATTCTACCAACAATACATAAGTGTTCCAAGTTTCCCACATCTTCTCCAACTTTGATTGTTTTTCTGCTTTTTCATGTTAGCTAATCTTAATAGATGTGAGGTGGTACCTCAGAGTTGTTTTATTCTGCATTTCTCTATAATAAAAAGTGATAAAGAACATTTTTTTTCACATAACTAGAGATAGCTTTAATTTCTTCATCTAAACACCCCTTGTTAATATATTTTGATTATTTATCAACTGGGGAATGACTTGTTTTCTTAGAGATGTGATACTTTTCTATATATTTTAGAAATGATGCCTTTATGAGAAACACTGACAATAAATATGTTTCCTAGATTTCTGCTTCTCTTCTCATCTTGATGATAATGGTTTTATTTGTGCCTAAAACCCTATTTTAAAAATATTATATAATCAGAATTATCTATTTTTTTCATTTCATAGTGTTCTCTATTTTTCATTTGATCACAAATTCTTCCCTTCTCAATAGATCTGACAGGTAAACTCTTCCTTGTTCTTCCACTTTGCTTATGGTATTACCCTTTATGTTGAAATCATATACCATTTATATCTTTTCTTGGTATAGGGTAAGAGATGTTGGTCCATGCCTAGATGCTGCCATACTGTTTTCTAGTTTTCTGAGCAATATTTGTCAAATAATGACTTATTATCTCAGAATTTCAAGTCTCTAGGGTGATCAAACAGAAGATCGCTATAGTCATTTAATAACATATCTTGTTTACCTAGTCTATTCCACTGATCCATCCCTCTATTTCTTGGTATCAAATAGTTTTGATGATTTCCCCATTATAATATAATTTTTTATGTGGAATACCTATGCTAGCTTCATTTTCTTTAGTTTTTTTCATTAATTCTCTTGATATTATTGAATCTGTTATTATTTTCTAGCTCTGTGAAATGATTTTTGGTAGTTTGATTTGGTATGACTCTGAACAAATAAATTCATTTAGGTAGAAATTTCATTCTTATTTTATTAACTTGACCCACTCATAAGCAATTGATATACTTCCAATAATTTATGTCTAACTTTATTTGTGTGAAAATTGTTTTGTAATTATATACTTGTAGTTCCTGGGTTTGTCTTGGCAAGTATACTCTCAAATATGTAATATTATATATGTATATATATATATATTACTTTAGATATATATTTTTTCTTTTGATCTCTGCTTGCTGGGCAATGTTGGTAATATAGAGAAATGATTATTTATGTTGGTTTACTTTATATCCTGCAACTTTGCTAAAGTTAATTATTTCAAGTAGTTTATTTTGTAGTTAATTATCTATGATTTTCTAGGTTTACCATTATATCCTCTTCAAAGAGCGACAGTTTGGGATCCTCAAATGACTAATTCCTTAAGATGATATTTTTTGATGAAGCTATAATTTTTAGTACAATATTAAATAATAGTGGTGATATTGGGAATCTTTGTTTCACTTCTGATCTTACCAGGAAGGACTCTAACTTAATCACATTAGAGATAACATTTGCTGATGATTTTAGGTAGATACTACTTGCATTTTTAATGAAAGCTCCATTTCTTTCTATACTCTCTAGTCTTTCTAATGCTAATTAGATTTTGTCAAAAAATATTTTAACATCTACTAATATAATCATAAGATTTCTGTTGTTTTTGTTATTGATATAATCATTTATGCAGATCATTTCCCTAATATCGAATGACTCCTTGTATAAGGATATATAAGAATGTATATATTTATACATTCCTTGTATAAATCCCACCTGGTCATTGTATATTAGCCTGCTGATAAATTGCTGTAGTCTCTTTGTTAATATTTTACTTCAAATTATTAAATTAACATTCAGTGGGGAAATTTTCTTTCTATGTTTAGGCCTTTCCTGGTTTAAGTATCAGCATGATATTTATATCATAAAAGAAATTTGGGCACTTCTAGGGCTACATTCAAATAGATCATTAAAATGAGAAAAAGGACACACGTGTTCAAAAATATTTATAACAGCCCTCTTTGTGATGGCCCAAAACTAGAAATCGAGGGGATGCCCCTCAATTGGGGAATGGTTGAACAAATTGTGGTATATGAATGTAATGGAATATTATTGTGCTATAAGAAATGATGAACAGGCAGACTTCAGAAATTTGGAAAGATTTATATGAATTGATGCTGAGTGAAGAGAGCAGAACTTGGACACAATTGTACAAAATAACAGCAACATTCTGTGAGGACTGATTTTTATAGACTCGGGCCTTCTCAACAATGTAGGGACCTAAAACAAATCCAAAGAACTCAAGATGAAAAACACCATCCACATCCAGAGAAAGAACTGTTGAGTCTCAATGCAGAGAGAAGAAGACTTCTTTTATGTTTTGTTTTATTTCTTTCTCGTGGTTTCTCCCACTTGTTATAATCCCATATACAAGATGAATAATGTGAAAATATATTTAATAGGAATGCATATGTAGAGATTATATCACATTGCAAGTCATCTTGGGGAGGGGGGAGGGAGGAGGAACAAATTTAAACCTATGCAAATGGATTTGAAAACTAAAAATATATTAACTAAAAAAAAAAGAAATTTGATAGTACTATCTTTTCCGATTTTTTCAAATAGTTTATATAGTATTGCAATTAATAGTTCTTTAAAAGTTTGATGGAATTCACTTGTAAATCCATCTCATCCTGGAAATTTGAAAAGGGACAAGGTCAAAGAATAAGATAGAATAAATGAGAGACAGGATATTATAGAGAGATATATAGCTGGTATTGAACAATATGACTACTATGGAAATGTATTGCATAACTACACATATAAGCTATATTGAGTTGCTTGTGTTCTCAAAGGTGTCCCTCAAATGAGGAGGGAAGAAGGGAGAAAATATGGAACTCAAAGTTTTAGAAGCAAATGTAAAAAAAGGTTTTGCATGCAGCTGGGAAAAAGATATACAAGAAATGGGATAAAGAAATCCATCTTGCCCTATGAGACAATAAGGGGGATATTAGTAAGAGGGAGACATAAGGGAGGACAAACTGGGGGAAGGAGTAATAAGCATGCTTGCCATGTTGAGGTAAGAGTTAGGGGGGAAATGGAAGAATATTTGGAGCTCAAAACCTTGTGGAAATGAATGTTGAAAACTAAAAATAAATAAATAAATGCTGGGGAAAAAAAAGAAATGCAAAGTCCCTTGTCTTCCAGAATACCATATTCCTAAGACCTATTATTGTTTAATATAGAAGCTAGTCCTCTGTAATACTGGCTTTGACTCTTTGATTTTTGATCTGTGTATTTCTGGTTTCTTGTAGTACTTTTTCCTTGATCTGTAAGTTCTGGAGTTTGGCTACAATATTCCTTTGGTGTTTTCCTTTTGGGATGTCTTTCAGGAGGTGTTTGGTGAATTTTTTTTTTCAATGATTATTTTACCTTTTGCTTATAGGTACGCTAGACTGTTTTCCTTGCAAAATTTTGGGAAAGATGGTGTTCAGGATCTTTTATTTATCATGGCCTTCATGTGACTCAATAATTCTTTAATCATCTCTCCTTGATCTATTTTCCACATCAGTTTCTTTTTTTTTCTAATGAGGTATTTCTCAATTTTACTTTATTTTTTTATTCTTTTGATTTCATTTCACTGATTCTTGATGCCTCACAGATTTATTACCTTCTACTTGCTCAATTATAATATTTAAAGAATTATTTTCTTTACTTACTTTTTCTACCTCTTTTCCTTTTGAACAATTCTCCTTTTAATAGAATTGTTTTATTCAATCGATTTATTTTCACCATTAGAACAATTCTATTTTGGACGTGTTTTCTTCAGTCAATTTATTTGCTTTCTTTTTCAAACTGCTGACTCTTCCCCCCCACCCACCATAATTTTCTTGCATCATTCCAATTTGTTTCCCAAATTTTCCTTCTACCTATACTACTTGATTTTTGAAATACTTCTTGATATTTTCTAATATTATTATTTTTGGCTTGAAATCAATTCATTTTATCCTTTGAACCTTCATGTTGATATTGTTGCCACTTTTGAGTTTGTGTTAGATCTTTCTGATGACCATATTAGCTTTCTGTGGTCAGGTTCTTTTTCTTTGTTTTCCATTTTTTTTTAAGTTGAGTTCTGCTCCTGGGCTTCTGGGATTACCATCCCAATTTTCTTGTGCTATGAGTCAGAAAACTGGACAATGGATTTCTGTGATGGAACCTCAGGTGCTGGTCGCTGGTCCACTTCACTGGGGTGACCTGGCCTAACTGGTCCTGTATTCTTTGGGTTCTGGGGCTGGAAGTTTACCCTCTGTTCTCTGACTGGAAGCTTTAGAGCTGGGCTGCAGTGTCAGGAGGCTACTGAACCAGAATAGAGTGGCATTGGTGGTTGATCTGTGCTGTGCTTAAGAGCCTCCTACTGGATTGCCTGGGCACCACATAAACAGGACTGCACTCGCCTTTTGCAAAAGTAAGACATATCTTTCTAGAAATCCTTCTCAATTATCTTGGGCTAAAAATTTGATTGACTCTTTCTTTTTGTTGATTCTGTCACTCCAGAATTTTTTTTAGAGATTTAAACATTGTTTCTAAGGGTAACTGGGAAACCTAAGGAAGCTTCCTAGATTCTCTCTGCCATCTTGGCTCTGCATATGCTTAGTTCTTTTGAATGATTTCAGATTTCATTTCGTATATTCCATAGTATTACAGGGATTTTGCATAAGGTGATCCACAAATATACAGAAACTATTCATCTGGAATCTCTCTTTTATTTGTAGAAAGCTATAGAATTTTTTTTCCTATGAATCAAATCCTCCTATAAAATAAAATTTAAAATATCAAGCATATATTAGACCTTTTGCTTCTACTGTGTGTCTATGTGGTCTTATTATAGAATATCTTTTTTGAAAACCTATCTTTTCTCATTTGCTCTTTGGGGATCCATAAATGCTGTTTTTTTCTTAATTTTCATGCAAATAGTTTAGATAACTCTGCAAAATGTCTGAGTGAAGAATTATAATATAATAATACAACATAATAAACTAGGGATATTTGCAAAAAGTCAAGTTTTTTCTAAACCCTCTATTCTATAGTCAGGTTGCCTTAAGCTTTGGTTATCAGTTTGATTCTCCAAGCTACACATTTAAAGAACAATAAATTCCCACATTATAGACTATTTGGGAAAATAGGCAAAGGAGTCCTTCCAAATACTTTTTATGAGACAAATATGGTACTGAAACCTACCCTGCGAAGAGTCAAAATAGAATATATACCAATTTACCAATTATATCAACTTCCCAAGGGATATAGATGCAAAAATAATAATAAAATATTAACAAAAAGATTACAACAACTTATGAGGAAAATAATACACTATGAGCACATAGGATTTATACTATAAATACAGGGCTGGTCCAATATTAAGAAAATTATCAACATAATTGATCATATCAAGAGCAAAACTAAGAGAACTTATATGATTATGTCAATAATTGCAGAAAATACTTTTGACCAAATACAACACTCATTCCTATATAAAACACTATGGAGCATGGGAATAAAAGGTATCTTCCTTAAAATGATAACTATTATTAATCTAAAGCAATCAGTAAGTGTTATATATAATAGTGAAAAGCTAGAAGCATTTCCAATAAGATTGGGGGTGAAACACAAATGTGCATCTCCCCACAGTTATTCAATATCTTACTAGACATGTTAACTTTAGCAATGAGAGAAAAAAGTAATTGAAAGAAATAGAATAAGTGAAGGAACAAAGCTACCACTCTTTGCACATGATATAATGATACTTTTAGAGAATCCTAGAGAATCAAGTAAAAAAAAACTACTTTAAATAAGCAACAAATTTGCAGGCTATAAAATAACCCCACTGTAAAACATTAGCATTTCTATATATTACAAAAAAAAGCCCAAAAGCAAGAGATAGAAAGAAAAAAAAGTCACTTACAGTCACTGTACATATTATAAAATATTTGGGAGTCTACCTGCCAAAACAGCCTGTCAACTATTTGAACAAAATTAGAAAACATTTTTCAAACAAATAAAGTCAGATATAAATAATTTTTTAAAAGTCAGTTGGGTATAGTTAGCTGTAATGGCAAGGAAAGAATTACTTAGCACCTTGCTTTATCTAATTAATTGTTTATCACCCTGTTTCAGTTCAAGTTTCTTTAAGCCTTGCCCATGATTATATTGTCTTTTTAATATACAGAACTTGTGAACCCCACAACTTTTTAACCCCAGAACATGTGAACCCCATGTTGCTAATGCAACAGGAAAAGGTGAAGCAAGGAGGCTTTTAATGACCATAATATAAGGACAAGCCCAATCTGAGAAAGAGTAGAAATGAGAAGAGAGTACTTTTGGTTGATGATTGAATTGAGAAGGGGAACTTTATGGTGGCCAGCACTCTGTCTGCTCTGTTTGTGTTGATTTTGGTTTGTGATACTTCATACAGAAGCCATGGCACCTTATTGGATTGCTGAAAGAGGATTTCCTTGTTGTCTGTTTAGGGAAGCCCTGGAGCAGGGTTTCAGAAGTCCTGGTACTGTACTGATTATTTTTGTTGAGTTCTCAGACCTTGTGTGTGGGTCTGTGTTGGTTTCAAAGGCAGATAGTGAATTGATGATGGTTCTGGCAATGTGAATGAATGACGTTTTGGCTCTGTTAAGCTTTGTCTTCCCAGAAACAAAAACTGCAAAGGACTTGAGATGGATTGGGCAATGTGAGCTTCAGTATGGAACAGGATCTGGTCAAAGAGCTGGACAAGGATTTGAGAGAATCCAGGTGACAGTTGGGTAGATTCAGGTAGGAGCTGGGACCATGGGACAGTAACCATGGAATCTGAGAACCAGCCTCAAGTGAAGATGAAAAGACCTCTCCTTGGGTAATTAGTGATGACTAAGAAGATGATGATTTACTATGGCTTAGGTGTGGGAGAATCTTGTACTCTGTTCCTTGTACCTCTTAGGGATGATTGAGTAAGGATGTTTTGAAGTGAATCTCCAGTTAAGAAGAAAGAAGCCTTTTTGACTAACAGATTAATAAATGTGACCTGGAGAATTTTGGCTTTTGTACTTTTTGTCCCTTAAGGAGGCTTGATCCTTAAGGAAAATTGAGTTGAGGACTTAAAGAATGATGAATTTTTTAAAAAAAGTATATGGCCATATTGGTGAAAACTATGTGGCCACTTTAGTGATAAGTTGTTAAGTTATAATATTTTGAATGATTTACATTGGTTTCTGTGAATATTTTGCTTTAATTTACTGCTAAGTAAATAGAGTTCACTACACTATTTAATGAGAACCCTAAAGCTATTCAGAGCAACAGTCTTCTGGAAAACTATTCTTGTTAGTTCTTAGTTCTTGGCTTTACAATAGGCTGAGATAATATGACAAAAATAAAAATTCTATATAAATGAATTTACTTATTCACTATCATACTAATCAAACTAAATAAAAAATTATTTGATAGTGATAGAAAAATAATTGCAAGATTCTTCTGGAAGAGGAAAACTTCCAGAATGTCAAGGGAATTAATGAAAAGAAATGCTAGCGAAGGTGGCCTGAACATACCAGATCTCAGATTGTATTATAAAGTAGCAACCATCAAAATTACTTGGTACTAGTTAAGAAATAGAGGGATAGATCATTGGAATAGTTTAGGTACACAATACAGAGTAGTCAATGAGTATAGTAATCTACTGTTTGATAAACCCAAAGATTCCATTTTTCTGGGATAACTCAATATTTGACAAAAAAACTGCTGAAAAAGCTGGAAAACAGCATGTCAGAAACTACACATAGGCCAACATTTTGCATTGTATACCAAAATAAAGTCAAAATGAGTACATTATTTATGCATAAAGGTTGATATTATAAGCAAATTATAAGATGAAAGAATAGTTTACCCATCAGATTTATGGAGAATGGAGGGATTTATAACCAAGAAAGAGAAAGTGAATATTATGAAATGTAAAATCAATCACTTTGATTATGATACATTGAAAGGTTTTTGCACAAACAAAGCCAAAACCAACAACATTAGGAGGGAAGGAGAAATTTGAGAAAGAATTTTTATAGCCAGTGTCTCTGATAAAAAAAAAATCTTATTTCTAAAATAAATATTGAAATGAGTCAAATTCATAACAATACAAGTCATTCCCCCATTGATAAATGGCCAAAGGTTATGAACAGGCAGGTTTCAGAGAAACACATTAAAACTATCTATAATCATATGAAAATATTCTCTATATTACTATTCACTAGAGAAGTGCAAATCAACATATCTCTTAAGTACTAAATCACAACTATGAAGTTGGCAGACATGACAAAACAGGAAAATTATAAATACTGGACAAGATGTGAGAAAACTGGAACACTAAATCTTTGTGTTTGGATTTGTGGACTGATCCAAACATTTTAGATCGCAACTTGGAACTATGTCCAAAGGTCTATAAAATACCCTTTGACCCAGCAGTACCACTTCTGGGGCTGTATCCCAAAGAAATCATGAAAATGGGAAAAGTATCCACAGTTAAAAAAAATTTGTAGAACTTTTTATGGTGACCAAGAATTGGAAATTGAGGTGATGCCAATCAACTGGGGAATGATTGACCAAGTTGTGATATATGAATGTAACATAATTGTATTGTGTTATAAGAAATGATGAGGATGTGTACTTCAGAAAAACCTGGAAAGAATTACTTGAAATGATGCTGAGTAAAGTGAGCAGAAACAGGAAATGATTGTACACAGTAATAGCCACATTGTGTTATGATTGGGTTTGATAGACTTAGCTCTTCTCTGCAATGAAAGGATTTAAAACAACGCCCCCCCCCCAAAAAAAAAAAAAAAACTCATGATGGAAAATGCTTTCCACATCCAGAAAAAGTACTATGGAGTCTGAATACAGATCAAAGTATGCTATTTGCTCTCTTATTTTGTTTGGTTTTTCCTTTCTCATGGTTTCTCCAGTTTATTCTCATTCTTTTTATACAACATGACTAATGTGAAAATAGACTTAATAAGAATATATATGTAGATCCTTTATCAGAATACACAACATCTTTGCGGGAGAAGAACAAGAGAGAGAGATGGAGAAAATTTAAAACTCAAAAGCTTATAGAAGTGAATTTCAAAAGCTAAAATTTAATAAGTTATTTTAAAGGAAAAAATAATGGAATAAAATTGGAAGAAAAAAGAAAGAAAAAGGCATGTCATGTACACAGTAGAACATAAGAAAGAATTAAAAATATGCAAAAATACCATTTAATTTCAAGAAAGCCAGTATGATAAATATTTCACTTTGTTTTGAAAGCTGTTCATCTTTTCTTTGTTTCCTTGTAAATTGTCTTTTTGTAACACTGCTGTGTACTTTTTTTACCTTATTCTTTTTCCCCTTCCCTCCCTAGAAGGCTAAATTAAATGTGAATATATTTCTCTATAGTTATATATATATTTATAACATATACATGTAAACATGCATATATAGACATAAACTTTTCCTAAAATATTCTATTCCTGATGTTTGTTTTTGTACTTCTTTATATATTTTGTTTTCTATTCCTCCAGCCTCCCCTAGCCTATTTTACCCACAACCTTGCCCTTCTATTACTTTCCTGTTCCCTTCAGAGACTCACACTTTTATGCTCCAATTCCCAAAAATCTAAATATCCCTCTAAAGTCCCCTATAACCTATCCTCTTACCCTGCCCTTTAAAGATTCCCCCATCTCCTCTCTCACCTACTTCATTCTTTTGGTTTTATTTTATTGCTTCTTGGGTTCTCATGAAGTCATTAGCTTCCATTTGCTCCATTCCAATTTTGAAGGAATTATTATCTTCATTGAGCTTTTGAACGTCCTTTTCCACTTGGCCAAGTCTGCTTTTTAGGATATTCACCTCATTAGCTTTTTGGAGATATTTTGTCATTTGGATTAGTCCATTTTTCAAGGTGTTATATTCTTTTTTTAAAAATTAATGTGTTTGTTTCCTTTTAGTTTACAGAATTCAATTGCACAATTCCTTGAGTTTCACATTTTGTCCCCCTCCCTCCACTCCCCCCATGGCGGCATATAGTCAAGTATAAGATCTGTAAATACTTTCACATTATACATTAGTCAGGTTATAAAGATGGATTGTGTCAGTTGGAATGAAAAATGATAAAGAGGACATAAAACCAAATAAGAAAAGGAAAAAGATCAGGTATTTTGCTTCCACCTGGATATAAACTCAGTTCTTTCTAGTTCTTTCTCTAGATGCACATATTACTCTCATCATGAGTCTTTTGGGATTGACTTATATTACTGTATTGCTGAGAGGAGTACAGTCTATCAAATTTGGTCATCACAAATACCTTGTGTTTATAATTGTGTACAAATTTCTCCTGGATCTACTCTTCTCACTCAGCATCACTTTGTATTAGCCTCCCCAGGTAAATATGAAGACTGTCTGCTCATCCTTTCTTATAGCACAATAGTACTCCATAACATACATAAACCACAAATTGTTCAGCCATTAGCTAATTGATGGGCACCCATTAATTTCCAATACTTTGCCACCACAAAAAGAGCTGCTATAAATATTTTTGTACATATGGGCCTTCCTGCCAATTCTATGATCTCTTTGGGATATAAATCTATGAGTGGTACTGCTGGATCAAAGGGTATGAAAGTATTTATAGCCCTTTGGGCATAATTCCAGATTGCTCTCCAGAAAGGCTGGATCAGTTCACAACTCCACCAGCAATGCATTAGTGTTCCAATTTGCCCACATCCTCTCCAGCATTTGTCATTTTCCTCTTTTGTCATCTTAGCCAATCTGACTGGTGAGATGTGGTACCTCAGAGTAGCTTTGATTTGCATTTCTCTAATCAATAGTGAATTAGAGCATTTCTTTATGTGCTTATAGATAGCTTTAATTTCTTTCTCTGAAAACTGCCTGTTCATATCCTTTGACCATTTATTAATTGGGGAATGATTGTGTTCTTATAACTTTGACTCATTTGTCTGTATATTTTAGAAATGAGTACTTTGTCAGAGACATAGGTTGTAAAGATTCTTTTCCAATTTCCCACCTCCCTCTTAAGCTTGGTTACATTGGCTTTGTTTGTACAGGAGCCTTTCAATTTTATGTAGTCAAAATTATCAATTTTACATTTTATAATGTTCTCTAATTCTTGTTTAGTCATAAAGTCTTTCCTCACCACAAGTCTGATAGATAAACTATTCCTTGTTTTAGGAGACTGCTTACAGTATCAACCTTTATACCTAGATCATGCACCCATTTAGACTTGATTTTGGTATACGGTGTTAGATAATGGTCTATGCCCAGTTTCTACCATACTACATTCCAGTTTTCAGACAAGTTTTTGTCAAATAGTGAGGTCTTATCCCAAAAACTAGGATCTTGGGTTTATCAAACAGTAGACAACTATAGCCGTTGATTTCTGAGTCTCGTGTGCCTAATCTATTCCATTGATCCATTCCTCTATTCCTCATCAAGTACCAAGTAGTTTTGATGACTGCTGCTTTATAATACAGATTGAAATCTGGTATAGCTAGTCCACCTTCCCTAGCATTTCTTTTCATTAATTCCCTTGATATTCTGGACCATTTATTCTTCCAAATGAATTTTGTTACTATTTTTTCTTTCTCTATAAAGTAGTTTTTTTGGTAAATTAATTGGTATGGCACTAAATATATAATTTAATTTAGGTAAAATTGTCATTTTAATTATATTAGCTCAACCCAGCCATGAGCAATTGACATTTTTCCAGTTAGTAATTGATATTTTTTTTTCTAATTAGCTAGATCTGACCTGATTTGTGTGAAAAATATTTTGTAGTTGTGGTCATATAGGTCCTTGGTTTGTTTTGGCAGGTAGATTCCCAAGTATTTTATAATGTGTACAGTATATTTCAATGGGATTTCTCTTTCTATCTCTTGATGATGAATTTCATTTGAAATATATAGGAATGCTGAGGATTTGTGTAGGTTTGTTTTATATCCTGCAACTTTGCCAAATTTATTTATTGTCTCAAATAGTTTTTTACTTGATTCTCTAGGACTCTCTAAGTATATCATCATATCATCTGCAAAGAGTGATAGCTTGGTCTCTTCTTTGCCTAATTTGATTCCTTTGATTTCTTTTTCTTCTCTAATTGCTACTGCTAACATTTCTAGGACCAGTTTGAAAAAGTAATGATAGGGTGATAGTAGACACCCTTGTTTCATGCCTGATTTTAAGGGAAATGCTTTTGCTTCTCCCAATTATTTATAATACTAGCTGATGGCTTTAAATAGAAGCTACCTATTATTTTAAGGAAAGCTCCTTGTATTTCTATACTTTCGAATGTTTTTAATAGGAATGGATGTTGTATTTTGTCATAAGTTCTGCATCTATTGAGACGATCATGTGCTTTCTGCTAGTTTTATTGTTGATATGATCAATTATACTGATAGTTTTCCTAATACTAAAACATCCTTGAATTCCTGGAATAAATCCTACCTGATCCAACTGTATTATTCTTGAGATAAGGTGCTGTAGTCTTTTTGCTAGTATTTTATTCAGAATTTTTGCATCTATATTCATGAGGGTAATTGGTCTATAATTTTCTTTCTCTGTTTTACCTCTTCCTGATTTAGGTATCCGTACCATATTTGTGTCATAAAAAGAATTTGGTAGGACTTCTTCTTCACTAATTTTCCCAAATAATTTGTGAAGTACTGGAATCAATTTATCTTTAAATGTTTGATAGAATTCACTAGTGAATCCATCTGGCCCTGGGGAGTTTTTCCTAAGGAATTGACTGATGGCTTTTTCAAGTTCTTTTTCTGAGATGGGTTTAAGTAATTTGCTTCTTCTTCAGTTAATCTTGGCAACTTGTGTTTTTGTAAATATTCATCCATTTCCTTAAGACTGTCAAATTTATATGCATAAAATTTTGAAAAAATAATTATTGTTTTGCTTTCCTCTTCATTGGAGGTAGATTCACCCTTTTCATTTTTGATACTCATAATTTGTTTTTTTTTCCTTTTTTTTTATCAAATTGACTAAGGGTCTATCAATTATGTTGGTTTTTTTCATAAAACCAGCTCTTAGTTTTATTTATTAATTCAATAGTTTTCTTAATTTCAATTTTATTAATCTCTCCTTTCGTTTTAAATATTTCTAATTTAGTACGTAATTGGGGATTTTGAATTTGTTTTTTTCTAAGTTTTTCAATTGCATGCTCAATTCCTTGACCTCCCTTTTCTTTACTTTAATCATGTATGCACTCAAGGATATAAAATTTCCCCTAAGAACTGCCTTTAATGCATTACACAAATTTTGGTATGTTGTCTCATTATTATCATTCTCTAGAATGAAATTACTGATTGTTTCTATAATTTCTTGTTTGACCTACTCATACTTTAGGATTAAAATGTTTAATTTCCAATTAATTTTTATTTTCTTTCCATCGCCCTTTATTGCATATAAATTTTATTGCATCATGATCTGAGAAGGATGCATTTAATATTTCTGCCTTCCTGCATAGAAATGTGAGGTTTTTATGCACTAGAATGTGGTCATTTTTTTTTTTTAGCATGTTCCATGAACCGCTGAGAATAAGCTATATTCCTTTTTATCCCCATTCAGTTTTGTCCAGAGATCTAACATACCTATACTTTCTAAAATACTTTTCACCTGCTTAACTTCTTTCTTGTTTATTTTGAGGTGGTATTTATCAAGTTTAGAGAAGGGGAGATTAAGGTCTCCCACTAGTACAGTTTGCTGTCTATTTCTTCCTCTAATTCCTTTACCTTCTCCTCTAGGAATTTGGATGCTATACCACTTGGTGCATATAAGTTAAGTAATGATATTGCTTCATTCTCGATGGTGCCTTTTAACAGGATATAATTTCCTTCCTTATCCCTTTTAATTAGGTCAATTTTTGCTTTTGCTGTATCTGAGATAAGGATTGCTACACCTGCTTTTTTTTTACTTTAGCTGAGGCATGGTATATTTTACTCCAGCCTTTTACCTTTACCCTATTTGTATCCCTCTGTTTCAGATGTGTTTCTTGTAAACAGCATATTGTAGGATTATGATTTCTAATCTGTTCTGCTATTCGTCTCCATTTTATGGGAGAGTTCATTCCATTCACAATTACAGTTAGGATTGTTATCTGTTTCTTTCTTTCCATCCTATTCCCGCTCCTGTTAATGTTCATAGTTTTCCACCCTTCTCCCTTCCCCCTTTTATTAGTTTTCCTTTTGACCACCACCTCCCTCAGTATTCCCTTATGATCCCCCCTCCCTTTACTTCCTTTTCCCCTTACTTCTTCCCTCCCTACCAATCACCCCCCTTTTATAGCCCTTTCCCCCCTCTCCTGCCTGTAGGATATTTTTATTATTAATGAAGTATATTATTTCTTCTTCGAATCAAGAGTGACAGGAACAAATCTCATTTGAAGCTCCTCTCCCTCCCCTCTTTCCCTCTGAAATGATACTTTTTTGCATTTCTTCTTCATAGAGTCCCATGCTTAACTGGTTGTTACTCCCTCCTTGCACCAGAACCAATGAGGAAAAAGCTCATATGATTCCCATCTCCCTCCCTTTTTTTCATCTGCTATACAGTTTTTATCCCTCTTTGTGTGGCATAATTTACCCTTTCCCACTCATTCATTCCCTTTCTTCCTTTGCAATCCTTTTGTAGGCCTTAATAAGATTTTTTTAATCATTATTTTGAGTATTGCTTACTCATACTCTCTATTTGTCTATAAAGAGTTTGCTCTTATCAAATAGCAATGTGTGTGTGTATTTGTGTGTGTGTGTTTTCCTTGTTTACCTTTCTAAGTCACTGCTGCATCTCATAATTGGAGGTTGAATTTTCCATTGAGTTCTGGCTTTTTTATCAAGAACGTCTGGAACTCTGTTATATCATTGAATACCATCTGTTTGCCTGGAATAATATGCTCAGTCTCCCTGGGTATATGATCCTTTGTTGTAACCCGAGCTCTTTTGCCTTCCAGAAAATTGTATTCCACTGCCTCCAAACTTTCAGTGTAGAGGCTTCCAAATCCTGTGCAATCCTCACTATGGACCCTCAATATTTGAATTGTTTCTTTTTGGCCACATGAAGCATTTTCACTTTTATCTAGTAGTTCTGGAGTTTGGCCACAACATTTAGAGGACTTTTCAGTTTGGGATCTCTTTCAGCAGGTGTTCGGTGGATTCTCTCTATTTCTATTTTACCCTCAGTTTCTAGTATTTCAGGACAATTTTCCTTAAAAAACTCTTGGAGAATGTTGTCCAGGCTCCTTTTTTCATCATGATTTTCTGGTAGGCCTATGATTCTCAGATTATCTCTCCTGGATCTGTTTTCCAGGTCAGTTATTTTTTCTTTGAGGTATTTTACCTCTTTTTCTAATTTTTCATTCTTGTTGTTTTGTTTGAATAATTCTTGGTTCCTCATAGAGTTATTTGTTTCAGTTTGGTTGATTCTAGTTTTTAACAACTCATTTTCCTTGGTTAATTTTTGGAGCTCCATTTCCATGTCCTACACTTTTGTTTTTGGAGAGATGTTTTCTTCATTATAATGTTTTTCTAATTCTGTAATTTTAGTTTTGAGAGAATTTTTTATTTTGTCTTCTATCTCTCTCATTTCTTTTCCAAAGTTCCTTTTGAGCTCATCTAGGAGAGCTTTCTGTGCTTGGGACCCGTTCCCTGTTGATCTTTCAGCTGTGGGTGTGGAGTCCACCTTGTCTCCATCTGAGTTTGGTTCCTCCCTCTGAGGATAGTGGGACTCCAGAGTCTTTGTCTATGTAGTCTGCTTTCTACCCATTTTGAGGCAGGGCCCTAGCCATGCCCTTCCTCTAAGGATCCCAAGACTTTACTGTAGAAGTTTTTTCCCTGGGGTAAGAGTTACCATGTTTTTGGGGTCAGAGGTTTGGAGCAGGTGAGGTTCACTCTTTAATCCTGGTCTATGGAGGTCCTGATAGGAGCTTTTTTTTTTTTTAATTTCTGGGCTATGAAGTGGTAGCCCAAGGGGTATTTGCTGTCCAGGACAGGGGCCCCAGTACTTGCTTCTTACCTTGCTCTTTCCATTCCCAGCCTTTTTGTGATAGGCCTGGTAGTGGCCCTTGTTGTTGGTGGGATGACTACTCCCCCCTCAAGGTGTTATATTTTTCAGTATTTTTGGGTGTCCTTTAGCAAGCTGTTGATTCAATTTTTATGATTTTCTTGCATCACTCTCATTTCTCTTCCCAATTTTTCCTCTACTTCACTTTACTTGATTTTCAAAATCCTTTTTTGAGTTTTTCCATGGCCTGTGACCAATTCATATTTTTTCTTAGAGGTTTTGGGTATAGGTGTTTTGGCTTTGTTTTCTTCTTCTGCCTATTTGTTTTGTTCTTCTTTGTCACCAAAGTAAGATTCTATACTCTGAGTTTTTTCTGCTCTTTGTTCATTTTGCTAGCCAATTATTTGACTTTTTTGTAGGATGTATTGTCAGATGCTTCAGAGCTTTTATGTAGCTGTTTTTGGAGATACTTCTAAGAACCTACACATTTTCAATTCTAGGTGTTACTCCTCTCCTACATTGTGCTGTGGTCTATGAGTGGCCACAAGATCTCACTTCTGCCTTGGAACTGTGAGGAGGATACTTTCTCCACTACCGCCAAAGTCTCTGCCATGCCAGCTCTTGTTCTAAACCCAAGACTACTACCCAGAACTGAGACTCATATCTAAGCATGGACAAAGCACCAGAATCCTGGCTCAGTGCAAAAAGAGAAATCCCTACAATCCTCCTGTGATCAGCCACTTGAGCCCCCACAGTCTGTGGACTGAAAGTTTTGGAAGCATTCACAGCCACTCCCACCACTACTACAGCCCAGGGGTTGGGTGGGACTATGCTCCTCTCTCATGCAAGTCAGACAAATATTTACCACTGACCTTCTTAGTTGACTTTGGCATTTATGAGTTGAGAAATCTGGAATCTGCCAGAGTCTCTAGTAATTCAATCCTATGGGGCCTGCTCTGGTTTCACTGTGGCCAGGTTTGTGTTTGTGCATTTTGTGTTACACTGAGCTGCTTTCTCAGACTGATTCAAAAGACCTTCCTTGTCAACCTTCTCTTCAAAGTCTTTGTAGTGAAGCTATAAATTTGCTTCCCTCTGTCATTTTGTGGGTTCTGCTGCTCTATAACTCGTTTATTCCTTTTTTTACAGGTACTTGGAAGGGTTTCAGGGACAGCTCTAGCAAGACTTTGCTTTTACTCTAACATCTTGACTCTGCCCTTAAAGACTCTTTATTATTATTATTATTATTATTTTAAGCAATCGGGGTTAAGTAACTTGCTCAAGGTTACATGGCCAGGTGTTTCTGAGTGGGTGCTGAGTATCTGAGCCCGGGATTCTATCTCCAGGTCATCCTGACACTGGAGCCAGTGCTCTTACTCGCTGTGCTACCTGGCCTCCCCTAAAGACTCTTATTATTAAAAGAAAATCAAGTAGACATCTAATACCTCAGAAAATATTATATCCTTTTGCAGAATTATATTATAACAGGTTCAACCAGAATTTTTCATCTCAAATAATTAGAAAATTGAACTCTGCATGATGAGTAGTAAAAGGATAAAGGGACAAAACAGCAGAGATACTAAGAAAATGATCAAAAAAAGAAAAATAAATAAAAACCTTGATATAATAAATAAATAGGACACGCTCTGAAATTTTCAGGATAAAATTCCTGAAGAGAGTAACTCTGGTATAGCATAAAATGAAGTTACAGAAAACATATATTTGACCAAGAAAATACTAGGGTGTTTAAAGGTCTAATAAAAGTTGAAAGAAAAGACAAAGCATAAAGTCAAATATTTAAATGAAAAAGAAACAGCATGTGAAAAGAGGATTAGCAACTTAGAAGTAAAAGTAGAAAAATTTGACAAAGTAGTCAAGACCTTAAAAAGAAAAAGAATCAGTTATTTAAGAAGACATCTTTCAACAAAATTGAGGGACACTAAAATTGGATAGACATATGAAGTGTTTATTATCACAAATAACTGACCTTGGAAACATGGTGCAGTGAGATAATCTAAGAATCAGGATCTGAGAAAAGAATGATGAAACAACATAAAGAGCAATATTAAAATTTGGTAACCACATTCCAACAAATCATAAAATAAAATTTTACAGGGTGGCTAGGTGGTGCAGGGAATAGAGCAGTCCGGAGTACCTGAGTTCAAATCTGACCTCTGACACTTAACACTTACTAGCCATGTGACCTTGGGTAAGTCACTTATCCCCAACTGTTCTGTCCTCCACCCTGCAGAAAAAAAAACAAAAAAATAAATAAATTAAATAAAATAAAATTTTACCATAAGTATTGGAACAAGTGTTCAGATTGCAGATGAATAGAACCCTAAGTTAGAAGTTAAATACAATTTTGTGTTCTTGTCCAATCCCTTCATTTTATAAAGGAATAAAAAGGTATCCAGGAAAGCTAAATGTTTCAACTCAAATCCAGGTATTACTGAAAATTCAGTAATCACCCCAGTCCCCACTAAAACAAAAATTAAAATTAAAATCTCCACAAATATAACTTGTCTAGAGTTATAATTAAAAAATTCCCAAACTCTCATGTGATATTATACATATGTATATACACACATGTGTGAATGTGCATGTATGTATAGAACAAATGAAGACACAAATAACATATTAAGAAGCTCTATTATTAGTCTTGAAGTATTATGAATTAATTGTAAGAAGACAAAGAAATAATACTAATATACTTTTGAAGTATATATTTATTTCATATATGTGATAATATGTGATGTTAATTTATGCATTAAGATGATATCAATATAGTATAACATACAAAATTTAATGATTAAAGATGCATAAGTGAAGACATTGGAAACCAGATGTCATAAAAAAACTAAATTGTTTTAGATTAAGAAAATACATATCCCTTTCTCCTTAACTCTGAAATATAGATTTGAAAGTTATATATACAGTCACATACTTTTTCAGACAGTTCTACCTAAATTTTATTTTGTTGCATGAATTCATTCATCTATCCATGCATTCAATCTTGTTTATTTTATGGGAAAGCAATATAGATAGAATGGTGAGTGATGGGTGTGGAGGTGCATCAATATATCAATTAAAAATATTGACCAAAAATACAAACTGTCACTTCTAAGAACTATGAATTTGCATTATCACTCTAAAATCAACAAAAAATGCATTAAGTATGAAAAAGGATGTGGGTGTATTTATATATGTATGAATATGCTTGGAATTGGGATTAAGTGACTTGCCCAGGGTCACACAGCTCATGAGTGTCAAGTGTCTGAGGTCATTTTCATAACAAATTAAATCCAAGACCCCTCAGTAGGCACATAACTATCCAGTTAAAGTTTACTTATATTCAATTATGGGTAACCAATCAACTTTTACAAATTGGAGAAACATAAGTGTTTTCTATTTGATTGACCAGACTTTTTTTTTTAAGCAATTGGGGTTAAGTAACTTGCTCAAGGTTACACAGCCAGTTATTTCTGGGTGTGGTGCTAAGTATCTGAGCCCAGATTTGATCCCCAAGTCATCCCAACACTGGGGCTGGTGCTCTAACTTGCTGATACACCTGGCCACCCCTAAGCAATTGGGGTTAAGTAACTTCTTCAAGGTTACACGGCCAGGTGTTTCTGGGTAGGTACTAAGTGTCAGAGCCTGGATTTGATCCCCAGGTCATCCCAACACTGGAGCCGGTGCTCTTACTTGCTTGACCATTCATTTTTTTTTTTTTAAGGACAATTGGGGTTAAGTGATTTGCCTAAAGTCACATTGCTAGTGTGTCAAGTGTCTGAGGCCATCTTTGAACTCAGGTTCTCCTGACTCCAGTGCTGGTGCTATATTCACTGCTCCACCTAGCAACTCACCAGAGTTTTATAAATCTTGTTGTTATTTCAAGAATATTCTGGTACATCAAAAATATTTATAGCCATTTTTTTATAATGGAGAAGAATTGAAAATTGTGTTGATACTCCTTCTTTGGGGAATTGCTTAACAAGTCGTGTTATATGATTGCAATGGAATATCACTGTGCTATAAGCAATTATGAGTGAGCTGATATAAGAACCTGAAAATATTTTATAAACTGATTCAAAGTGAAGTAAACAGAAAGAGGAGAATATTTCACAAAGTAAGAGGAATACTATACAATGACTAACTGTGAATGACTTAGGTATTCTCAGCAATATAATGATTCCAGACAATTTCAAAGGATTGATGATGAAACATGTTATTCACTTCCAGAGAAGATGTGATGGAGCGTGAATGCAGATTGAATCATAATGTTTTTTTTTTTTTTCATGTCCCCTCACCACCTCACACACACTTTGGGTCTATATCTTCTTTTTCAAAGTGACTAATATGGTAACTTGTTTTGCATTATTGAACTCAAATAATCTATATCAAATTGCTTACAGATTCAGGGAGGGGGAAAGTTAGGGAGGAAGAAAGAAAATTTGGAACTCAAAAAAAAAATTAAAGATGGAAGCTAAAATTGTCTTTACATGTAACTGGGTAAAATACAATATTTCAGAACAGGAAAATAAAGACTTTTTTGCTGTCTTTGTATCCTTAGCACTTGTTATATATTATAAACATTTGATAATTATTTTTAAATGGAAAGAAATTAAATTGTGCCTCAAATAACAAGTTCTTACTAAATGCTAGTATACTTGAAAAAAAATAACATCCTGTGGTTATTACAAAGATATGCAAGATGTATGGAATATTTTGTAGTCAAAACACACTATCTATAATTTCCCAAAATTATATTAATATTTCAGAACCACATAATTATATGATTTACAGAAAAGCAAGGTCTAGCTCAAAAAAATAAGGATAATTGCAAAATGGAAAAAAATAAACAATATGGAGTTACAGAATGATAGTCTCCTGAAAGAGTCAGTTTTAGGGAGTGAGACCCTTCATAACAAGGAGAAATGCTTACTATGGTAAAAAAAAAAATTAGCATTCATTTTTAAAATTATTTTTTCATTATCATTAATTTCTTTGTTCACTTTAGTTTACAATATTCAATTCCACTATTCCTTGAGTTTCACATTTTGTCCCCCTCCCAACCCTCTCCCCCCATGGCATCATACAGTCAAGTATAGGATCTGTAGATACTTTCATATTATACTTTAGTCCGGTTATAAAGATGGATTGTATCAGATGGAATGAAAAATGGAAAAGAGGATGTAAAACCAAACAAGAAAAGGAAAAGATCAGGTATTTTGCTTCCATCTGTATATAAACTCAATTCTTTCTTGTTATTTCTCTGGATTCACACATTTCTCTGTATCATGAGTCTTTTGGGATGGACTTATATCACTGCATTGTTGAAAAGAGTCCAGTCTATCAAAGTTGGTCATCACAAATACATAGTGTCTGTAATTTTGTAAAGATTTCTCCTGATTCTACTCTTTTCACTCAGCATCAGTTCATATAAGCCTCTCCAGGTAAATATGAAGTCCATCTGCTCCTTGTTTCTTATAGCACAATAGTATTCCATAACATGCAAAACATGCATATACCATATATCATGAACATATACTTGTTCAGCAGTTCCCCAATTGATGGACACCCATTAATTTCCAATTTTTGCCACCATAGAAAAAGCTGCTGTAAACATTTTTGTACATATTGGTCTTCTGCCCAATTCTATGATCTCTTTGGGATATAACCCTAGGAGTGGTATTGCTGGGTCAAAGGATATGAAATAATTTATAGCCCTTCGGGCATATTTACACATTGCTCTCCAGAAAAGTTGAATCAGTTCACAACTCCATCAGCAATGCACTAGTGTTCCTTCATCCTCTCCAACATTTCTGATTCTCCTGTTTTATCATCTTATCCAATCTGATTGGTGAGATGTGGTACCTCAGAGTTGTTTTGATTTGCATTTCTCTAATCAATAGTGATTTAGTGCATTTCTTCATGTGCTTATAGATATCTTTAAATTTTTTCTCTAAAAATTTCCTGTTCATATCATTTGACCATTTATCAATTGGGGAATGATTTCTATTCTTATAAGTTTGACTCTACTCTTTATATATTTTAGAATTGAGTCCTTTGTCAGAGACATAGGTTGTAAAGATTCTTTCCCAATTTCCCACCACCCTCTTAATTTTAGTTATATTAGCTTTGTTTGTTACAGAAGCTTTTCAACTTCATGTAGTCAAAATTATCCATTTTACATTTTATAATGTTCTCTAATTCTTGTTTAGTCATGAAGTCTTTCTGTCTTCACAAATCTGCAAAGTAAACTATTCCTTGTTTTCAGAGACTGCTTAAAGTATCAACCTTTATACCTAGATCATGCACCCATTTAGACTTGATTTTGGTACATGGTGTTAGATAATGGTCTATGCCCAATTTCTGCCATACAATATTCCAGTTTTCCCAGCAGTTTTTGTCAAATAGTGAGTTCTTATCTCCAAAACTAGAGTCTTGGGGTTTATCAAACAATAAATTACTCTAGTTGTTGATTTCTGAATCTTGTGTGCCTAATCTATTCCACTAATCCACTACTCAATTCCTCAGCTAGTACCAAGTAGTTTTGATGACTGCTGCTTTATAAGACAGATTGAAATCTGGTACAGCTAGTCCACATTTCCTAGCATTACTTTCCTTATTTCCCTTGATATTTGTTTTCTTGCAAATGAATTTTGTTACTATATTTTCTAGCTCTATAAAGTAGTATTTTGGTAAATTAATTGGTATGGCACTAAATATATAATTTAATTTAGGTAAAATTGTCATTTTTATTATATTAGCTCGACCCAGCCATGAGCAATTGATTTTTTTTCTAATTAGTTAGATCTGACTTTATTTGTTTGAAAAGTGTTTTGTACTTGTGGTCATATAGGTCCTCAGTTTGTTTTGGCAGGTGGATTCCCAAATATTTTATAATGTCTACAATATCTTTCAATGGGATTTCTCTTTCTATTGAAATTCATTGGAAATATATGGGAATGCCAAGGATTTGTGTGGGTTTATTTTATATCCTGCTACTTTGCCAAATTTATTTATTGTCTCTAGTATTTTTTACTTGATTCTCTAGGATTCTCTAAGTATATCATCATATCACTTCAAAGAGTGATAGCTTGGTCTCTTCTTTGCCTAATTAGATTCCTTTGATTTCTGTTTCTTTTCTAATTGCTGCTGCTTACATTTCAAGTACCAAATTGAATACGAGGAGTGATAGTGGACAACCTTGTTTCATTTCTGATCTTATGGGAAATGTGTCTAGCTTCTCCCCATTACATAGAATATTTGCTGATGGTTTTAAATAGATGCTGCCTATTATTTTAAGGAAGGCTCCATTTATTCCTATACTTTCTAAAGTTTTTAATAGGAATGAATGTTTTATTTTGTCAAAGGCCCTTTCTGCATCTATTGAGATGATCATGTGGTTTCTGCTAGTTTTATTGTTGATATGATCAATTGTACTGATGGTTTCCCTAATATTAAACCATCCTTTCATTCCCGGAAGAAAACCTACCTGATCAAAGTGTATTATTCTTGAGAAAAGTTGCTGTAGTCTTTTTGCTAATATTTCATTTATAATTTTTGCATCTATATTCAGGAGGGAGATTGGTCCATAATTCTCTTTCTCCGTTTTTTCTTTTCCTGATTTAGGTATTAGTACCATATTTGTGTCATAAAAAGAATGTGGTAGCACTCCTTCTTTACTAATCTTCCCAAATAGATTGTAGAGTATTTGAATCAAATTTTCTTTAAATGTTTGACAGAATTCACTAGTAAATCCATCTGGCCCTGGAGTTTTTTTTCCTAGGGAGTTGACTGATGGTTTGTTCAATTTCTTTTCTGAGACTGGGGTGTTTAAGTAATTTACTTCTTCTTCAGTTAATCTGGGCAACCTGTATTTTTGGTAAATATTCATCCCTTTCCCTAAGATTGGCAGATTTATGTGCATACAGTTGGGAAAAATAATTCCTAATTTTTGTTTTGATTTCCTCTTCATTGGAGGTAGATTCACCCTTTTCATTTTTGATTCTCATAATTTGGTTTTCTTTCTTTTTTTATCATATTGATTAAGGGTCTATCAATTTTGTTGGTTTTTTCATAAAACCAGCTCTTGGTTTTATTTATTAATTTAATAGTTTTCTTAATTTCAATTTTATTATTCTCTCCTTTTGTCTTCAATATTTCTAATTTAGTATTTAAATGGGGATTTGAATTTTTTCTTTTTCTAGTTTTTTTAATTGCATGCCCAATTCGTTGAGCTCCCTTTTCTCTTATTTAGTCACGTATGACCTCAGGGATATAAAACTTCCCCTAAGAAGTGCCTTTAATGCATCCCACAAATTTTGGTATGTTATCTCCTTATTATCATTCTCTTGAATGAAATTACTGATTGTTTCTATAATTTCTTCTTTGACCCACTCATTCTTTAGGATTAAACTGTTTAATTTCCAATTAGCTTTTAATTTGTCTTTCCATGGCCCTTTATTGCATATATTGTTTATTGCATCATGATGAGAAGGATGCATTTAATATTTTTTGCCTTACTGCATAGAATTGTGAGGTTTTTATGCCCTCTAACATGGTAAATTTTTCAGTATGTACCATTGTTAGGGGGTGTACCTGCAGTTCCCCTGGAGGCAAGAGACCTGGCACATACTGATTCTGCAGTGATAAAGTACATGCCAACCTTGACCAAAGCACTGTGGATGAGACTTAGACATTCTGTGTGATATGCTTTGTTTCAGGACAAGAGCTCCATTACCTCCTGACTCGTGGCTTTGGGTTTAGCTCAGACTTGGTCCTATTGCAACTTCTGCCTTAGGAGAAGGGGTGCGAAAGGGGGATAAAAGTAGGGAAGCTCAAATAGGAGGGAGGAATCAGGATGTAATTGCAAAAGAAGGTGCTGAATAAAGTCTTGCTACTCTTTGACTCTCCTGGCTCCTGACTCCGTCCTTGGAGAATGTGGCTGGCCCACGTCTTAATGCGCACAGAAGTAGCGGCAGAAGTATGGTCCAGCCGCCCCAGACCCTCAAGGGTTGGAACATGCCATGAACTGCTGAGAAAAAGTATATTCCTTTTTATCCCCATTCAGTTTTCTCCAGAGATAATACATACAATCATACATACCCTCTCTAAAATTCTGTTCACCTCCTTAACGTCTTTATTGTTTATTTTGAAGTTGGATTTATCAAGTTCAGAGAGGGGGAGATTAAGGTCTCCCACTAGTATAGTTTTGCTATATATTTCTTCTTCTAATTCCTTTACCTTGTCCTCTAGGAATCTGGATGCTATGCCACATCGTGCATATATGTTAAGTAATGATATTGCTTCATTCTCAATGTTGCCTTTTAACAGGATATTGTTTCCTTCCTTATCTCTTTTAATTAGGTCAATTTTAGTTTTTGCTTTATCTGAGATAAGGTTTGCTACCCCAGCTTTTTTTTTTTTACTTTAGCTGAGGCATGGTATATTTTGCTCCAGCCTTTTACCTTTACACTGTGTGTATCCCTGTTTCAGATGTGTTTCTTGTAAACAGCATATTGTAGGTTTATGATTTCTAATCCATTTTGCTATTTGTCTCCTTTTTATGGGAGAATTCATTCCATTCACATTTACAGTTATGATTGTTATCTGTTTCTTTCCCTCCATCTTATCCCCTCCCCTGTTAATGCTCATATTTTTCCTCCTTTTCCCTTCCCCCAGCTTAATAGTTTTCCTTTGAAAAAAAAAATTTTTAAGTAGTTTTCCTTTGGACCACCACCTCCCTCAGTGTTCCCTTATCAGTCTCCCTCCCTTTTCCTCCCCTTCTCCCTTATTTCTTCTCTCCCTACTAACCCCCCCCCCCCATTTTGTAGCCCTTTCTCCCTCCTACTGCCTATAGGATATTTTTATACTTAATGAAGTATGTTATTTCTTCTTCACACCAAGAGTGACAGGAACAAATCTCATGTGAAGCTCCTCTCCCTCCCCTCTTTCCCTCTAAAATGATACTTTTTGCATTTCTTCTCCATACATAGAATCCTATGCTTAACTGGTTGTTATTCCCTCCTTGCCCCAGAACCAGTGATGGAAAAGGTCATATGATTCTCATCTCCCTCCCATCTTTTCCTCTGCTATACTGTTTTTATGTCTCTTTGTGTGTCATAATTTACCCTTTTCCACTTCATTCATTCCTCTTCTTCCTTTGCAGTCCTTTGTAGGCCTTAATAAGATATTTTTAATCATCATTTTGTGTATTTTGTAATCATACCCTCTACTTGTCTATACACAATTTGCTCTTATCAAACAGTAGGGTGTGTGTGTGTGTGTGTGTGTGTGTGTGTGTGTGTGTGTGTTTTCCTTGTTTACATTTCTATGTCATGCTTTCATCTCATAATTGGAGGTTGAATTTTCCATTGAGCTCTGGCTTTTTCATCAGGAAGGTTTGGAACACTGTTATATCCCTGAATGACCATCTCTTTGCCTGGAAGAATATGCTCAGTCTCACTGGGTATGTGATCCCTAGTTGTAACCTGAACTCTTTTGCCTTCCGGAAAATTGTATTCCACTGCCTCCGATCTTTCATTGTAGAGGCTGCCAAGTTCTGTGTGATCCTCTCTATGGACCCTTGATATTTGAATTGTTTCTTTTTGGCCACTTGAACTATTTTCTCTTTTATCTGGCAGTTCTGGCGTTTGGCCACAACATTTCAGGATTTTTCAGTTCGGGATCTCTTTCAGCAAGTGTCCAGTGGATTCTCCTGATTTCTATTTTACCCTCATGTTCTAGTATCTCAGGGCAGTTTTCCTTAATGAGCTCTTGGATAATGTTTTCCAGGCTCCTTTTTTCATCATGATTTTCTGGTAAGCCTATGATTCTCATGTTATCTCTCCCTGATCTGTTTTCCAGGTCAGTTAGTTTTCCATTGAGGTATTTACCCTTTTTTCTAATTTTTCATTCTTGTTGTTTTGTTTGACTAATTCTTGGTTCCTCATAGAGTTATTTGTTTCAGTTTGGTTGATTCTAGTTTTTAGGAAATTATTTTCCTTGGTTAATTTTTGGAGTTCCTTTTCCATGTCCTACACTTTTCTTTTTAGAGAGATGTCTTCTTCCTTATAATGTTTTCCTAATTCTGTAATTTTGATTTTGAGAGAATTATTCATTTTGTCTTCTATCTCTTTCATTTGTTTTTCAAAGTTCCTTTGAGGCTAATCTAGAAGAGCTTTCCTTTCTTGGGACCCATTCCCTGTTGATGTTTCAGCTGTGGGTGTGGATTCCACATTGTCTCCCTCTGAGTTTGGTTCCTCCCTCTGAGGATAGTGGGACTCCAGAGACTTTGTCTTTGTAGTCTGATTTCTACCCATTTTGAGGCAGGGCCCTTGCCATGCCCTTCCTCTAGGGATTCCAAGCCTTTACTGTAGAGGGTTTTTGTTTTCCCTGGGGCAATAATTACTGTGTTTTCAGTGTCGGAGGAGGGGGGTTGGAGTAGTCAAGGTTCACTCTGTCATCCTGGTCTTTGGAGGTCCTGATAGGGGCTTTTTTTTTTTAATTTCTGGGCTATGTAGTGGTAGCTCCAGGAGTATTTGCTGTCCCAGATGGGGGCCCCTGCATTTGGTTCTTACCTTGCTCTTTCCAGTCCCAGCCCTTTGGTGATATGCCTGGTAGTGGCCCTTGTCATTTGTGGGATGACTTCCCCGCCTCCCCATTTGATCAGGTCTCTTCTGGGCCTGCCTCTGCAGGCCGCTCATCTTCTGGGCCTGCCTCTTGGTCAAAAATATTTAATTGAAACATAAAAGCTGCTGGAAGAAAATAGCCATTCTCCTAAATGAGTGTTTTTGCATTGTGCTCTTCCAAAGCAGTCTCAAGAGGAAGCTTCCTTACTCCAATTTCTGGTGTACAAATTGATGGAAAGAGTACTAAGTTCAGCAGTGTTTATCACTTGCCCTCATGGCTCTGGCACATCCTGGTATTTCCTTTGGTTCTGTTGGCTCATTTCTTTATATTTCTTTAACCTGATTGTCCAACTCAATCATGAGGCTGTTAATAGTCAACTCAATTACTTTGAAGCAATGTCTATTTTTGTTGTGTGGTATACTCATCCCTTTCACTAATAATCTTTTTGGCACACTGATTTCCTCATTTTACTTCATTAGCTTCATAAGGGAATCCTGAAAGTTTCCAGTATATTTATTATCAAATTTCAAGAGGGCCTTCTCAATAACGAGGAACACCTTTCATCCTATCCTAATTAATTTTCTATTAAATTCTCCATAGTTATTGTTTCAGACTTTCTCCTGTCTCTTCATACTTCCACATTATTTATTCCAGTCAATCATAGCACACTCTGCTATATATTTAAATGTGGAAATAGAGGTTATTCAATTTGCACTCCATCTTTATCATTTCTCTATATCTTAAAACCTTTGTTATAATATTCCACTAACTTCTTTGCTCTGGAAACTGATGAAAAAAAGTTTTCATTTAATCTGTCTCCAAATGACTTTGATTCCATGCCCTCTTGTTTTCACCAGCATGATTATCCATTCTTATCCTTTCACTCATCTTTAGTCTCTTCATTTCTGGTTGGTTCTTTTCCTCTCACTACCTACAAAGAAGCCTAGATATTGCCTATCTGAAAAAAAAACACAACAAAACAAAAAACAACAAAGACAAAATCTCACTTAACTCTATCATCCATTAAAACCAATATATTACATCTGTTTTCTCTTTAAAAACCAAATGCCGAGAATCAGCTGTCTACTTTCTTTACTTACAATTTCTTTTCTCTCACTCACTTCTCAGTGTCTTATGACATCAGCTCACAACTTAAACTGCATTCTTTTAATTTACCAGTAATGTTTAAATTTCCTATTCCAACAGCTTTTTGTCAGTCTCTAACTTTCATGACCTCTACATATCAATGATGCTATTTATTGCCTACTCCTACCTGATACAATGTAGTTTCTGTGATGTTGTGACTGATCACTCTCCGTTTGTTTCACCATTTTCTGATTTGCTTTTGCCTCCTACTTTTATGGTTGTTACTTCTCAGTCTAGTTTGCCAATTATTATCCACATTCCATCATCTAAGAGTGATTATATAACAGAACACCCCCCCAACTCTTTCTCTGTCTCTCTCTCTCTCTGTCTCTGTCTCTGTCTGTCTCTCTCTCTCTGTCTCTCTCTCTGTCTCTGTCTCTCTGTCTCTGTCTCTGTCTCTGTCTCTCTCTCTCTGTCTCTCTCTCTCTGTCTCTCTCTCTGTCTCTCTCTCT
>NW_027186315.1:3102054-3111110 GCF_028583685.1 Petaurus breviceps papuanus | reverse complement strand
TCTCTCTCTCTCTCTCTCTGTCTCTCTCTCTCTCTCTCCCCTCTTCTCTTTTCATCTTTTCTCTTGCATGCACATGCACACGCACACAAACACACACCTTTAAAAGATGAGAAATTCTTAGCCTCTCCTACTTCACTAATCCTCAGATATTAGTGTTCCTTGAAAGGAGAAAAAAATATATATTTAGAAACTCACTGGCCTCTGATTTCTTGATGCACATTCCTCAAATTAGAAGGACATAAAAAGCAAGGCTTCCCATTCTTGGAGGTTACCTAAGATAACACAAGTCACCATACCTAGATGATCAGAAATGTTTCCATGAAAAGCCAAAGCTAAGAGAATCTACCAAATATATAGCTAAAGTATATCCACATATGTTTCCTATGCTTTCAGGATTAAGTAAAAATAGCCTTTTTTCAGTTCTTTTGTTCAAGACTTACAAGTATCTCATTTTATGCCAAGATCAAGCCTAAACTAGTAAAGTACTGACATTAGAACCATCACTTAACAGTTACCAATGAAACTAAATTCCTTATCACCTCTTTTTTGATTGGCACATAAAGAATTTTCAATCTGATTCCATTACTTTTCCCCTTCTTGAACATCGCAGTTCAATCAAACTTGCCTTGCTTTTCCTGAAATATGACTTTCTATATTCTATCTCTATCAACATATTTTATTGTACCTTTTCCTAATTACTCCAACTGGGAAAGACACCTTTCTAAAAAACAAAAGCAGGTATTTATTTTGTAAATGTCTAACGTGTACTTACATATGAACAGTGTTATTTCTCCACAGTAATTGCAAGTTCCTTGGGTTTGCTGTTTCAAAACTGTTTCATATTTGACTTTTTAACCTTAGCCTAGTATAGTATGTAGGGCATACAACATACCTGATATATCAGTACTGATTGAATTCATTCACATTCACTCACCCACATCACACTTTGTAGAGTCCTTGAACCTTATAGATCCTAATGAAATGGGGATGAGTGACACAAAACAAGAATGTGGAGGCTTCCTTTCACCCTGTTATATACAGAAGCTGAATAGTAAAGGTTTGAGAATACTGTTATAAGAAGAGTTTGGAGCTCCAGTAAAATTTATTTCTTATCCTGGCCTAATTTCTTCAGGACAAATCATACCTCAACAATAGTCACATCCATCAGACTAGACAGTTTTATAATTTTCAGTAGAAAGACTAAAGACTTGGAGGGACAAGTTACTGGATTAATTTCTAAGTATCAAATATATTTCTACCCAATTATTACTGGGCCTATGTGAATTAATCTGTACTGAAAGTTCTATTTGAGATCTAGGGAAAATTAACTTCTCTTGCATACATCTGAGATTTTCTATAAACCCAATTTTCTGAATATATTGAAATGGTATTACTAAAGAATTTTTAACAGAGTGACTTTTCAGGAACTTTTCTACAGAAAGCAATATTAAAGAGGTTATGGTAATTAGGAAGAATTCAATAGTGCAAAATAGAAGAAAAGAGTTTACATCTTTCCCATAAATAATAGTTACTAAGTATTATGGTGGTATGAGAAATAAATGTAAAAGGGAATAAATTCCCTTTTAGAGAAAAACAATATTTCTGGAATAAAAAGATTAGCTAAATTGTATATGAATGAGAGTGGAGTTTTGTTTTCATTAAAACACACAGTAAAAGAGAGCAAATTACTATTTTTTAACATTTTATTTTTCACCAGTTACATATAAAATAATTTTAACATTAGTTTTTAAAACTTTGAATTCCAAATGCTCTCCCTTCCTCCATCCTCACCTCTCCTTCATGAGAAAGCAAACAATTTGATATGTTATATATGTGTAGTCATACAAAAGCTATACATAATAGTAATGTTGTGAAACAAAACATGGACATTTTTTTTAAATAAAGTTCAAAAAAAGTGAGCTTCAAACTGCAATCATACACCATAAGTTCTTCCTCAGTAAAAGAATATCATTTTTCATCATAACTCCTTAAGAGACATTTTGGATATTTGTATTGCTGAGACTATCTGGCATTTACGACTGATTGTCTTACTATATTGCTATTACTTTGGAATATTACAATTCACTTTTCATGATTCCATGCAAGTCTTTCCACGTTTTCTGAGAGTATACTGCTCATCATTTCTTATGGTATAATCAATCATATTCTATCATAATCAAATACCATAACTTGTTCAGCCATTCTCCAATTGATGGGGATGACCATAAATTCTAATTCTTTACTCCCAGAAAAGAGTTACTATAAATATTTTTGTACATGTAGGTTCTTTTCTTTTTCATCTCATTTGGGATACAGACTTAATAGTGGTATTGCAAGGGCAAAGGGTGAGCATGGTTTTATAGTCCTCTCAGCATTCCAAATTGCTTTACAGAATGACTGAATCAGTTCATAACTCCACTGTCTATTAAAGTCTCATTTTTACCATATTCTTTCCCAACATTTGTCATCCACCCATTCTATGCTATTAGCCAATCTAATAGGTATGAGATTATACCTAAGAACTGTTTTAACTTGTATTTCCCCAATCAATAATAAGTTAAAGATTTTTTTAATATGGCTGTGGATAGCTTTGATTATATCACCTGAAAACTGGTCATATATTTTGACCATTTATAATTTGTGAGATGGCTATTAGTTTTACAAATTGTACTCAGTCATCTATAAGTTTGAGAGATGAAGCCCTTATCAGAGTACATTGTGCCATTGTTTCACATTTGCTACTGCTACTTTTATTTTCCACCATCCTTTATACCATCCCATTGTTTCTATTATCTCTTTTCTTTCACTGTCTTTCTCCTCAAAAGTGTGTCACTTCAAATCATTTGTTGCCCTATCTAAACTAGCTTCTATCACCCAACCTCTTCTCTTATCCTCTTCTCCATCTACTTTCTTGGAGGGTAAGATAAATTTTTATACCCAGTTGACTGTGTATGTTATTCACTCTTTGAATCAATTCTGATAATATTAAGGTTAACTCCATCCCCCTCACGACCACCCTCTTCCCCTCCTTTTTAAAAGCTTTTTTCTTGCCATTTTATGTAACATAATTTACCTCATTCTACCTTTCCTTTTTTATTTCTGCAAGTACATTCCTCTCACACCCATTAATTTTATTTTAAAGAATCATCCATTCATATTCAACACACACCTATGCCCCCCATCTCTGTCTGTCTGTCTCTCTCTGTCTCTCTCTCTATATATGAATGATTGTATGCATATGTATACACATATATATGCTTATGTGTATATGTGGGTATATATATATATATATATATATATACACTTAGATAATTTTCTTCTAATTAACCTAATAATGAGAAAGTTCTTATGAATTACAAAAATCATCTTCCTATGTAGGTATGGAAACATTTTAACCTTATTGAGTTCCTTATGTTTTCCCTTTCTTGTTTACCTTTTAGTGATTCTCTTGACTCCTGTATTTCTTATTTTTGAAGTTTACTTTTTTTTTGTTTTTTAGTTTACACCATTCATTTCCATAAGACTTTAAGTTGCAAATTTTATCCCCATTTTTCCCTACCCACCACCCCAAAACTGTGATCAGACTGAGTATCCCCTCCCTCAATCTGCTATCTCCTGTATCTTTCCCCATTCCTCCTCTGAATTTAAAGTAGGGCATGGTGGATCTCTATGCCCCAGTGCCTGTATATCTTATTTCCAAGTTAAATGTAAAATAATAATAATAATAATAATAATATATTTTAAACATTTGATCTTAAACCTTTGAATTCCAGACCCTTTCCCTACCACCCTCATCACCCACCCTTAATGGGAAGATAAGCAGTTTAATATAGGTTGTAGATGTGTAGCTTTGCAAAACATTTACATAGTGGATATACTGTGGAAGAATTACTACATTTCCCTCCATCCCAATGCACCCCCTCACTTGTCCTATCCTCTACTTTGACCCTGTCCTTTTTCAAAAGTGGGTGCTTCCAACTTCCTTCCCCCTCATCCTTCCCTCCCTTTCATCATACCCCATCTCATCCCCTGTAGCAGCAAGAACCCCAGCGTCCCCAGGGTAGCTGCCAACACAAGTTCTTAGATCTGCTTTTCTAAAGGAAAGCAACTCAAAATAGGTTAAAACACTTACTTTAATCAATCAAATATATCATTTACCTTGTTCAGGGAAAAGTTAGCACACCAAACTTCAGAGTGTACAGACAGAAGTTACAAGAAAACAGAAAAACATATCTAGTAGACAGGCCTCCAAACTGTCCAACCATTACATCCATACAAAATCATAGTTACCAGAGAAGAAAGCATAAACATCTGGTTTTTTCAAAGCTGGGGGGCTCTCAACAAAGGCTGTCCAGAGTCTCAATCGGTCAAATCACAAAACACTTCTCAAAGTGAGCCCCAAAGCAAAGCTTCCCATCAGGGCTTATATAACCTTCTCCTGGCTCAGAGAATGTAACAACCTTCTTGACCCACTGCCCAATCAAAAGTATCTCTCGAAAAAGAAGCCTCATACCAGAGGCTCCAGGTGCACTTAAGGCTAGTGGCAGGGAATATCATAAAAATTTACATTCCCATTACATCCACTTCCCCCCTACTCTCCTTTAGGGTGAGATACCCTATTTAGTGTGAATGTGATTCTCTCCCTAAGCAAAATTCATTGAGAATAATGCTGAACCATTCCCTTTTTCATTCCTGTTCTTCCGCTCCATTATAAATTTTTCTTTGCCTGTTCTATATGTGATAATTTGCCCCCACTCAATCTCTCTTCCACTCCTCTCATTATATTTCTCTCTCACATCTTAATTTCATTATTTATGTATCATCCCTTCCTATTCAACTGGTCCTATGACCTTTGTCTATGTATAGCTGTACAATATATACACATTCTCACATATGAATTCATATGCAAATGTACCATACTACACACACACACACATATATATATATATATTTCTTTTCCCTTCAACTATTCTCATACTGAGAAAAGTTTCATAACTTACAGTTATTGTTTTTCCATGTATGAATGCAAGTAGTTCAACTTTGATAAGATCCTTATGATTTCTTTTCCCTGTTTACCTTCTCATGTTTTCTTTTTTTTTTGCTTCTTGTATCTGAATGTCAAACTTTCTATTCAACTCTGTTTTTTTCATCAAGAATTCTTGAAACTCCTCTATTCCACTGAATGACCATATTTTCCCCGGAAATTTCATACTCAGTTTTGCTGGGTAGGTGATTCTTGGTTTTAATCCCAGCACCTCTGACCTCCTGAATATCATATTCCAAGTCTCTCAATCCTTCAATGTAGAAACATTGATATTCAGAGGGATCACTGTTTTGGGGGTAGTGGGTAGAGGATAAATGGGTAGAAAATGTGTAACTCAAAATATTGTTTAAATGAATGTTATAAAGTAAGAAATAATTAAAAATATTTCCATTGAAAAAGTCATATTTTCTCTTCAGTTCTGGTCTTTTCATCTAGAGTGATTGAAAGTCCTCTATTTTATTGAGTATCCATTTTTCTCCCAGAAGTATTGTACTCAGTTTTGTTGGGTAGGTGATTCTTCATTTTCATCCTAGCTCCTCTAGCCTTTGGAATATTGTATTCAAAGGACTTAATTTTCTTAATGTAGAAGCTGCTGGTTCTTGTACTATCCTGATTCTGTTTCCAGGATACTAGATTTTTCTCTTTCAGACTGCTTGCAATATTGTCTCCTTGACCGGGGAACTCTGGAATTTCGCCCTAATATTCCTGGGAGTTTTGTTTTGGGAATCTTCCTCAAGAGTTGATCAGTGGATTCTTTTCATTTCTATTTTACCTCCAGTTCTAGAATATTGGGGAAATTTTCCTTGATATTTTTTTTCAAAGGATGATGTATGGGCTCTTATTAGGATCATCACTTTCAGGTATTCCAATAATTTCTAAACTCTCTTTCTTAAATCTATGTTCCAGGTCAGTGGTTTTTCCAGTGAAAATTTTCAGTTTACATTCTCTTTTTTCATTTTTTCTGTTCTGTTTTATAATTTCTTGATTTTCATAAATCAAGCTTCCATTTGCTCAATTCTAATTTTGAAGGAATTGTTTTATTCACTGACCTTTTGTACCTCATTTTCAATTTGACCAATTCTGCTTTTTAAGGCATTCTTCTCCTCATTGACTTTTTTTTTTACCACTTTTGCCATTTGGGTTAATCTCTTTTTAAAGGTGTTATCTTCTCCAGTATTTTTTGGGTCTCCTTTATCAAGCTGCTGACTCATTTTTCATTAATTTCTTGTATCATCATAATTTCTCTTCCCAGTTTTTCCTCTACTTCTCCTACTTGATTTTCAAAATCCTTTTTGAGCTCTTCCAAGGCCTGGGACCAATTCATATTTTTTTCTTGGAGGCTTTGGATGTAGGAAATTTGACTTTGTTTTCTTCTTCTCATTGTATGTTTTGATCTCCTATGTCATCAAAGTAAGATTCGATAGTCTGAGATTTTTTTACACTGTGTGCTCATTTTCCTATCCAAATATTTGACTTTCCTACACTTTTGCAAGGCAGGAATCTGCATCCAGTGCGGTTTGGGGTGAGTGTGGGTGTAGTGTTCCAAGTTTCAGGGGTTTGATGCAGCTACTTTTAGGGACCTGTAAATACTCAACTCTTCCATGGTGATCAAAGGAGAGTGGTTTACTACTTTCCTGGACTGTTCTCTGGTCTATGAGTGACCACAAGCACTGTTTTCTGCCTTGGTAATATGAGGAGGCTTCCCTTTCTACTGTGTCACAAACTCTACCACATCAACACTCCACCCTGTTTCTATACCACCACACAGAACTTTGACCCAAATCCAAGCAGGGTAAAGAAAGTAAGTCTTGCCTCAGAAAAAGCAAAGATATCCCTCAATTAGCTGCTGATCATCAATTGTATAGTCTGTCCACCAGGATTTCCAGAAGCAGATGCTGATGCTATTGAGTGTCAAAACCAGTAAAAGGTCAAATTAAACAATCTTCTTGTCAAAAGCTAAGAGTATGACAAAAAAGGTCTTTCTAATCAGGATGGGAATGAGGCCCAGGCCCCCATGGTAAACAACATGGGGAAAGGGGACTGCATTGGTAAAGGCAGCAGTACCATCTCCTAGATTTCTCAGCTCATGAACAGTTGCAGGGTTAGAAGGCAGTCAGACAACTGGTAGAAAGGAGATTGTAGGTGGCTCTTTGGTGACACTGGGTTAATTGTCTGTTATATTGCCCAAACATAATTCCAGTTTGGAATCTCAGATACTAGAACAAGGCAAGCATTCAAATGACATTAACCAAACAAGGTTTGGTATTTTTTTTGTTTGTCCTACACAGCTACAATTAAATTAGGAATAAAGGAATTATTCTGCCAGTGGGGAGCAAAGACTCAGACAGTTCTATCCCCAATTAGGTCACCATTAAATTTTATTTGAATGCATGCTGCTACTTTCCCAACTATCTCTGCCAAGATTTGAACATGGATTTGAATGGATGCCCTATTTAGCATGTTCAACATAATCAGAGTCAGGGTTCATAAAAATTTATTAAGTAACTTCTATGTGTCCATGGAATTACAGAACTGTACCAAACATTACGTACACAAAGAAGAGCATCCAACAGTTTTTCCCCTCAGAATTCTCACAAATTTTCCTTGACCTAATTGTTCAGGTGTACCATATACTCCTGAACCTCAAAGCAGTATGATACACAAAACAATGTGTTAGAAAAGATAGATGCACAGTAGTCATCCTCCACAACACCACAGAGGTCAAATCCCCGCCCCATGTGACCTCTGCTCAGGAGGCAGAATTAATAGTACCACCCAGAGCTCTAGAGATATGGGAGTCTTAGGAGCAGCATTTTTTGTACATTTTCTGAAGTTTTCTTTGGAGTAATATACAAAATCAAAAATATTAAAACTTCATCAAAAGAGATCAATAAAACACATCTCTATGGCATGATATCTTGTACTCAGCAGACAGAAAATTAGCTGGAGATGACTAATCCATTTAAATTCCACTTAATGTGCTTAAAATAGATGTTCTGTGTTATCCTAATGTCAATAGGGACAGTCACATGACCACTGTTTAACAACAGCAAGAAAAACACCATGAAGTCATATTGTAATTATGTCTTGTCCATGGTAATTCACATTTCTTTGTACTTTATTTTTGTAACATGAATTTCTGTTATATTTGCAAACAGTAAACTTGTGTTTCCTATCATTCTTCTGAGATAAAGAGGCAAAGAGAATTTAGTCTTATGAAAACCATTACGTTCTTTGTCTCACTATCCTCCAAATTCAAACAACTAGAAGAGAACTTGTTGTCCTTTGATTATTTTGCATATTGCAAAGGATGTTTCTGATATGTTCTCTCTTACAGAGACTGGGAATTAACTTAGTATAGTGGTATAAGTATATAACTCAGTATAGAGTTATAAACCCCTCCGATGGGACAGATGTTTCCAAAGAAGGAAAGAAACACAAAATAGGAATGAAAGAGAGAGAGAGAGAAAGAAAGAAAGAAAGAGAGAGAGAGAGAGAGAGAAAGAAAGAAAGAAAGAAAGAAAGAAAGAAAGAAAGAAAGAAAGAAAGAAAGAAAGAAAGAAAGAAAAAAAGAAAGAAAGAAAGAAAGAAGGAAAGAAAGAAAGACAGACAGAAAGAAACAAAGAAAGAAAGGAAGAAGGAAAGAAGAAAAGAAAGAAAGAGAAAGAAAGAAAGAAAGAAGAAAGAAAGAAAGAAAGAAAGAAAGAAAGAAAGAAAGAAAGAAAGAAAGGAAGGGAAGGAAGGAAGAAAGAAAGAGACAGAGAGAAAGAAAGAGAGAAAGAAAACAAGAAGAAGTAAAGAAAGAAAGAGAGAGAAAGAAAGAAAGAAAGAAAGAAAGAAAGAAAGAAAGAAAGAAAAGAAAGAAACAAAGGAAGGAAAGAAGGAATGAAGGAAGGAAAGGAAGGAAGAAAGAAAGAGAAAGAGGGAAAGAAAGAGAGAAAGAAAACAGGAAGAAGCAAAGAAAGAGAAAGAAAGAAAGAAAGAAAGAAAGAAAGAAAGAAAGAAAGAAAGA
>NW_027186315.1:3062206-3102044 GCF_028583685.1 Petaurus breviceps papuanus | reverse complement strand
AAAGAAAGAAAGAAAGAAAGAAAGAAAGAAAGAAAGAAAGAAAGAAAAGAAGGGAAGGAAGAAAGAAAAAAGAAGGGAAGGAAGGAGAGAGGGAGGGAAAGGGAAAAGCAGGGAAGGGATGAAAAAAATCACTCATGAAGGCTAGTCAGGAAACAGACTTCTACATGCACTTGTGGATGTTTATTTATAGACAGATGTGAATACCTCAATGGAATCTGCTATTATTTTAACTAAAGTGGACAATACTCTTGAGGCCTACATTGGACAGTGGCTTTCATATATGTATATGTGTGTATGTGCATGTATTTCTGTAGATATGTGTGTATTTCTATATATACACACATGCATATACATACACACATACACATATATTTGTATATGTATATACACACATATACATATAATTTTTTAAATCTTGCTTTTTTGGAAAAAGCTCACAAATACCTATCCTGATACCATAACCAATACTGTGAAAGAAAATCATGATGCTTTAAGTTATATAAACTTTGATTTTGTTTCTCTCTACATAACTTTGTCACTTTCCTAATAATTTACAACAACTTTCTATTCAAATTCCTGCAAACTTTCTCATGCTTCTGCTTTGCTGAACTTTTACAGTTGTTTTTTTTTTTTTCTTTTCTGGCTATTCTGTTGTATTTTTACTACATATTAAACTACTTAGAATTTCACAATTTTCTGTTTGGTACAAAAGCAATCAGCAATTCTTCCAATACTCTATGAACCCAGACACAACCTGCTAAATCCCCTTGTTCACACAAAATAACCTCAGAATTTTCTTTTACATACATGAATATATAAGTTCATCATGCAACCTGTCATACTGAAATATCTAGCATGCAATGATATCAGAGAGCTTACAATGTAGGCTCATCATAAAAATTTACATTTAGAATGTACTCCAGTAATTCAAAAGAACTTTCCTGAACATATTCAAATACAGATGATGCAAATATTTTTTTTCTGTTTTACACAAAAGGAAACTAATAGTAGGCCAAGCACCTACAGTTAGTGAATGCCAAAGTTGGGATAAATAAATACATCTCTCAGGACTTTTCATCTTTTTTTTTCCTAAATCATCTTGCACAACTGTATAGGTTGGTGCCATGTGAAGTATTGTGAAATAGAGTTAGATGAATTTTACTCTTATAAATATATCAAGATTTATATTATACTAAATTTTTTCATAACATTTTGTTCAAAAATTATAAACATTTTTAGGATGTTTAATACAGAGATAAATCCATAAACATTTCAAATTTATTCTTTAACTTTGTGGCATTTTATTAGAAAAATGTAGTTCTTAGGGGTGGAGTTAAGATGGAAGAGTAGAAACAGAACTTCCAAGGGGCTCCCACTTCCACTTCCTCCAATTCATGCAAAAGGTGACCCCGAACAAACTTTGGAGGTACAGAACTAACTAAATAACACAAAAAAGCTAACCTCCTATGGAGGACAAACCGCCAGGCTGGCAGGAAGCATCCAGTGCAGGATTCTGGGAACAGAGCCAAGCACCGAGCCAGACTGAGGATTGATCCTCAGGGTAGCCACAACCAGTCACTGGCTGGAGGGACTTCAGATCACCAGCAGCTGTGGTTGCTTGCAGAATTGTCAACCCACAGATACAAAGGACAAAGTGAGAGGTCAGTGCAGTGTGGGCTTTGGGACCTAGGAGTTTGGGAGTGTGGTCCAGCCTTTACCCCTTGGGTGAGATGTGGCTGTGGCTCTACAGCCATGCAGCCACCTCCACCATGTGGCTGCTTCAGAGCTCCTGGCATGCAGATTGTAGGGTTACCAAGAGTGTATTCTGAGCAGTAATCACTCTTGCTTTAACCTGCTTGGATCTGGATTGAGGTCTATGGTGGAGGTCCTGTGGTGTATGACCAGTTTACCAGAGCATGGGGAGACTTCAGAGAAGGAAAGCAACTTATATCTCCAGCAGCTGAGAAAACTCCAGCAATTCAGAGAAAGCTCCCCCTATATTAGAACATTTCTACTGTGACAAAAATGGTCAAAGTCAAGTAATAGAATGGCCACAGGAGCAATCGAGGGAAGTAAGGCAAACACAGCAATCTGACTTTGGATTCCTTTTCTGGGGACCAAAAGGAGTGGTTCATGGAAGAGGAGGAAGACAATGAAGTCAAAATTCCTCCAGCAGAAGCTTCCAAGAAAAGAATAAGCTGCTTAAAGGCCATAGAGGACCTTAAGAAGGAATTTGAAAACCAAATAAGATAAGTGAAGGAAAAATTGGGAAGAGAAATGGGAATAATGCAAGAAAAGTATAAAATGAGAGTCAACAACTTGACTGAAGAAAATAACACCTTAAAAAATACACTAACTCAAATGGCAAAATAGTCTCAAAAAGGGAATGAGGAGAAGAATTCCTTAAAAAGCTGAATTTGCCAGATGGAAAAAAAATCTCAAAAACTCACTGAATAGAATCACTCATTCAGAATTAGATTGGAGCAAATGGAAGCTAGTGACTTTATGAGAAATCAAGATACTATTGATCAGATCCAAACAAATGAAGTAGAAGGCAATATGAAATATTTCATTGGAAAAACCACTGAACTGGAAAATAGATCCAGTACAGATAATTTAAAAATTATTGTACTACCTGAAATTCACGTTTTAAAAAGAACCTTGAAATCATCCTTCAGGAAACCGGTGGGACAAATAGAAATTGAAAAAAATCTACTGACAACCTCCTGAAAAAACATCCCCAAAAGAAAACTCATAGGAATATAATAGCCAGGTTCTGGAGTTCCCAGATCAAGGAGAAAATATTACAAGTAGCCAGGAAGAAAAAAATTGAATACTGTGGAAACACAATCAGTATAACACAGGATCTGGGAGCTTCCACAATGAGAGATCTAAGGGCTTGGGGTATGATATTCTGGAGGTAAAGGGAGCTGGAATTAAAATGTAGAATCACCTACCCAGCAAACCTGAGGGGAAAACATGGTCATTCAAAGGAACAGAGGAGTTTCAAGCATTGTTGAGCAAAAAATTAAAAAAAAAAACAGAGTTGAATAGAAAATTTGACCTTCAGATACAAGAAGCAAGAGAAGCATGAGAAATTAAACAGGGAAAATAAATCATAAAGAACTTATCAAAATCGAGTTACTTACATGAACTACATGGAAAAATGATTATTGTAAATGATGAAACTTTTCTCAATATGAGAATAGTTGAAGGGAATAGAAATATATGTATATACACACATATATGTGTGTATATACATATGTATATATACACACATATATGTGTGTATATATACATGAATATATATACATGCCTATATGTGTATATATATATATATGAATTTCTATATAGGAAAATATATGGGCATATGAGTACATGGGTTTGTGTGTATATATATGTGTACAGGCATCCATAGACAGAGGGCACAGGACCAATTGATTAGGAAGAGATGATGCTTAAAAGGTCAAATTAGGAGATGAGAGAGGAATATGATGAGAGGAGATGGGTAGAGATAGAATGGGATAAATTATCTCATAAAGAAGAGGGCAGGGATAACTGTTACAATGAAAGGAAAAAACAGGAAGGTAAAAGGGAGTGAATAAATCTTATTCTCATTGAATTGGGTTTAGTGAGGGAATTACATAAATACTAAATAGTGTATCTCACCCTATAGGAGAATAGCGGACATGGGGATTAGAGGGGGAACAATCAAGGAGAGAGCAGGTTGGGGGGGAGGGAAGTGGATGCACCCACTTTTGAAAAGGGACAGTGTGAAAGTAGAGAATAGAAGTAGTGGGGGTGGGATAGGAAGGAGAGAAATATAGTCAGTCTTTCACAATATATCCATCATGGAAATGTTTTGCATAGCTACAGATGTACAACCTGTATTGAATTGCTCATTTCACAGTATTGGTGGTAAATGAGGGAGGTAAGGAAAGAATCTGGAATTCAAAGGTTTAAAATTAAAGAAGGTACATATTATTATTATTTTTATTCAACATGCAACTGGGAAATAAGATATACAGGCACTGGTGCATAGAGATCCACCGTGCACTACTGGAAAGTCAGAGGGGGAATAGGGGAAGATATGGGAGAGAGCAAATTGGGGGACAGAATATTCAGAGGGATCACTGTTTTGGGGTGGTGGGTAGGCGAAAAATGGGGAGAAAATTTGTAACTCAAAATCTTGTGGAATTGAATGATGTTAACTAAAAAGTTTGAAAAATATACTGTCAGCCCTCACTTTGGGCCTTTGGCCATTTGCAAAAAGATGCAAGAGACCCAATCTTTCTGGTTACTGCTATCTTAATAAAATAATTGGTCATGCTTATGTCCCTGACATTTGATGAAGTGTGACCCATGTTACTAACAGTTTACATGCTACTGTTTTAATAAGTTTATCTTGCCCTGTAGAAAATTTTGCATTGGTAACAATTTTGTTCACCACAGGCCAAAGTCTAAGTATTTTTCTGTAAACAGTAAAAAAAAAAGAAAAATGCACTTCTTGTTATTTTAACCAGTTATAATGCATTCACATGTATTCATTGAACTAGCTGACATCCATTTCAACTTGGCAGTTCCATGACTCTGACTTTATGATATAGTTTGTCAGCAATGATAATTTTAGAATCTTATATACATATAAAAAGCTTTCAAATGTACATTGATGAATAGATCTGAGCAAGTGATTTCATTTCATCTATAGCTGCCAGTTCATGAAAAGTCACAGGACAATTCAACAAAACAATTTCTGAAATTAGAAGCTTCAATGACATCTTTCTTTTTTTCACATACTTTGTTTTTACTGGAGGAGAGGTACAAATAGTAGGATTAGGAGACAATAGACTGTGACTTTCAGAAACCGTTAGCTTTCTCAGTGACTTGAAAGATTCTCTTTTATTTGATCTTTGGACTTTTAAAAATCCAGTCTATCTTATATGCCACACTTTCTCATCTCTTTGTGATGCCTTTTACAGGCTCATTATGAACACAATTCAGCATGATTCAAGCCTCCTCTGACTACAGTATACTTTCAATCTCCATCAAATCTTACTGCCTTTAGGTGTTTTACTTAGGCAGGTTTTCTTTTAAAAGTCTTTCAATAAGCATAGATATATCTAACATTTTTAAATGAAACGTATGTTATTTCATTTTGCCATGTGAAGGAGTTTTGCAAAGTGAATGTGTGTATTCCCCTACTCACACTGCTCTGAATTAGCCAGCTCAAACATTATAAATATATGAAAAATCTGAGACAGATATTTCAAGTTAGATTTGAGTATATGGTACTCATCATGAAGGGTACTTGAGCTGGGGCAGGGAGCGCAGAGTAAAGTATCATAAAACCATATGTATTTTTATTTTATTAGTCAATAGAATCCTCATTTCCATTTTATTTTAATTGCCAGCTTCCAAACTATCAAATGATGTATATTACATTAACTCATAACCCTAAAATTTAGCAAGCAAGTAAAATTAATATTTAATTATGCCATTTTAATAAGCTGTCAGAGGTTATTTATTATAAGTGGAAATTTTAGGCTATTTTTTACACCATAATACTTCACTTCTGGATTGCATTAAATATGTGCTTCTCTAAACTTTTTAAAGGAAATGTATTTAGAACAAGATGAATGAGGGCTTTATAACAGTTAATGACATATTAAGCAATGGTAATCATAGGTAAGCCCTATATAGTTCTCCCTCAAGTAAAAAAAAAAAGAGGCAAGCATGACTTTTACTATGAGAATAATTTGATGTTTTAAAAATTGATAAGTACTTCATAATACATTAATTTAATATAAAGACTGGTCAACTTATACACATTTTAAAATTACCTTTATAACACTATAATAACATTAGAAGTCAATGTTTTGAAGCATCAATTCCAAAATGATATTACTAGAATGCTCCCATTCCAAATATATTATTTCCTGCCTGTTGCATCACTTTTAAGGCAATTAAGGCAAATATAATAATAGTTTGGTTATTTAGATCCTGAGGGGTAAGTATATGTAACTTTTAGAGAAAATGTAGCAATAATATTATTTGGGTGAGTTTGGAGTGTTTTCTAAAAAGCAATTATTTTAGTACTTTCTTTAGATTGTGGCTTAACTTTACTTGCAGTCCTCAGGAAATAAATGTTAACTTCCTTTTTTAGGAATATAAAGGGCAGAGGGAGCATATAAAGACATAAAAATGTAAGAACTCCATAAAATAGCATTTCACTCTCAAAAGTGATTCCGTTTAATAAAATAAGTTTATATTTAACATGATCCAGAGGATGAAAATGTAAATAGATGTAAACAATCAGGTATAGTATTTGCAAATACTTTCACATTAGGCATTAGTCAGATTATAAAGAAGGATTGTAACAGATGGAATGAAGAATGAGAAAGAGGAAACAAAACCAAATAAGAAAACGAAAAAGGGCAGTTAGTTTGCTTCAATCTGGGTTCAATCTCAGTTCTTTCTCTGAATGTAAACATCTCTCACCATCATGAGTCTTTTGGGGTTGACTTATGACTCTGGATTGCTGAGAAGAGTCCAGTTTATCAAAGTTGTTCATCACACATATATTGTGTCTGTAATTGTGTACAAATTCCTCCTGGCTCTACTCTTCTCACTTAGCATTAGTTAGTATAAGCCTCTCCAGGTAAATATGAAGTCCATTTGCTCCTCATTTCTTATTGCACAATAATATTCCATAACATGCATATACCACAACTTGTTCAGCCATTGTAATGTGAAAGTATTTGCAGATACTATACCTGATTGTATGCTGCCACCGGGGGTGCGGGTGAGGGGGGGGGTGGAGGGCAGGAGAGAAAATGTGAAACTCAAGGTATTGTGGTAATGAATCTTATAAATTAAAAGTACACAAATTAATAAAGACAAAAAAAGAAAATATAAATAGATGAAGAGTGGAAAGTTTTCAAATCAAAAATGGGATGATAAAGATTTGACACTCAATGACTTGGTAGCATTTTGTACCATTAGTAGAAATTAGGCTTGTTTGTACCATACACTTAATATTAAAGATAACAATAATTAGTTTCTATTCTTTGTTGCATATGTCCATTACTGATCCCATTTTTATGATGAGTATGATCATTTTGGTCTTTAAAGGATATAGAATTTTTACAAATTCTACACTTACTTTTTAGTATTTTATCATATAGTATATTTATTAAAATGCCATATGATACAGGAAAATAAGTTTACATGTCGAAATTTGCACTTATTAGCTGCAAAAGACCTATAATATGAAATTTTCAAACATTTTATTCAAATTCCCTTTTCCTTTAATTAGATTTTTTTTAATCCTGAAAGAGAGAAGTCAAGATGACAGAGAGAAGTCAGGAAGTTGCCTGAGCCATCCCCAGTTTCCTTAAAAAGCAATATTAAATAGTCTCTAAATGGATTCTGGAGCAACAGAACCCACAGAAGGATGAAGTGAAACAGCGTTCTAGCTTAAGATAAATTAGGAGTTCAGCACATATTTTTCTCACATTAGGAAAAGGAGAATACAACCCAATGAAGATGGTGTTCAGAAAAGCCAAAGGAAGGCTCTTAGGTATGGAACAGATAAGCAACTGAGGCCTCTCAGTCATGGCTCAGCAAAATAATGGTGCATCAGGCAAGCTATAAAGCCACCAATAACAGCAAAGTAGACAAGCTACAAGCCCTGGAACACCAGGAAACAGGTCCAAGCAGAGTAGGCAACCCCATGGGACAGCTAGGTGGTGCTGTGAATAGATTACCGGACCTGGAGTTAGGAGGACCTAAGTTCAAATCCAGCTTCAAAAATTTAAAACACTTAGAGCCGGTGGGCCTTGGAAAAGTCCACTTACCCCCATTGCCCCCCAAAAAAACAAAAAAAAAAAAAGAGTACGCAACCCCAGCTCAGTGTGTAAGCCTGAGTTTCTGAGGCTTTTAACCTTAAAAAACTTCCCTGCCCCTTGGCTAGGTTTAAGTGTCTCTGAGAACCTTGCCTGATTTAAAAATACACTCTGCCCCTTAATAGGCTGAAAGTGGTCATAGGGAGCCTGTGGCAGGAGGCTTGTTTATCTTGAATGCCCATACCCTGTCACTTCATGATTGGGCAGTGGGGGAAGAGGGTTGTGACATTCTCTGAGACAAGAGAAGGCTATATATAACCTGATGTGAGATTTTGTTTTGAGGCTCACTTTCAGAAGAGTTTGTGATTTTACCAGATGAGACACTGGGGGCCTTTGATTCTCCCCCCCCTTTGAAAAACCAGATGTTGGTGCTTCCCTCTCTGGTAACTGACTAGGCATGGATGTAATGGTCACACAGATGGAAGTCTTTCTGTTGATCTATTTCTCTGTTTCCCCCTTGATCTTATTGAAAATGCTTCTAGCTTCTCCCCATTACATATAATATTTGCTGATGGCTTTAAATAGATGCTATTCATTATTTTAAGGAAGCCTCCATTTATTCCTATTCTTTGTAGTCTTTTTAATAGGAATGGCTGTTGTATTTTGTCAAAAGCCTTTTCTTCATCTATAGAGATAGTGTGTTTTTTGCTAGTTTTTATGTTGATATGATCAATTATACTGATGGTATTCCTAATGTTAAACCATCTTTGCATTCCTGGAATAAATCCTACCTGATAAAAGTGTATAATTCTTGTGATAAGTTGAAATAGTCTTTTTGCTAATATTTTATTTAAAATTTTCCCCTATATTCATGAGGAAGATTGTTCTAAAATTTTCTTTCTCTGTTTTATCTCTTCCTGATTTAGGTATCAGTACCATGTTAGTGAAATAAAAAGAATTTGGTAGGACTCTTTCTTCACTAATTTTCCTGAATAGTTTGTAGAGTATTGGAATCAATTGTTCTTTAAATGTTTGATGGAATTCACTAGTAAATCTGACTGGCCCTGGAGATTTTTTTCCTAAGGATTTCACTGATGATTTTTCTATTTCTATTTCTGAGATAGGATTACTTAAGTAATTTACTTCCTCTTCAGTTTATTTGAGCAACCTATTTTTTTTTGTAAAAATTCATTCATTTCACTAAGATTGTCAAATTTATGGGCATATAAGTGGGCAAAATAATTCGTAATTATTATTTTAATTTCCTCTTCATTGGTGGAAGGTTCTCCCTTTTCATTTTTGATACTCATAAATTGGTTTTCTTCTTTCTTTTATTTTTTATCATATTGACTAAGGGCCTACCAATTTTATTTTTTTCATAAAAACAGCTCTTAGTTTTATTTATTAATTCAATAGTTTTCTTAATTTCTATTTTATTAATCTCTCCTTTGGTTTTCAGTATTTCTAAATTAGTATTTAATTGGGGATTTTCAATTTGTTTTTTTCCCCCTAGCTTTTTCAATTTCATGCCCAATTCATTTATCTCTCTTTTCTCTAATTTAATTATGTATTCATTCAGGAATATAAAACTTCCCCTAAGAACTGCTTTTGCTGCATCCCACAAATTTTCATATGTTGTCTCATTATTGTCATTCTCTTTAATGAAGTTACTTATTGTTTCTATGATTTCGTGTTTGACTCACTCATTCTTTAGGATTAAGTTGTTTAGTTTTGAATTAGTGTTTATTCTGTCTTTCCATGGCCCTTTATTGCATATGATTTTTATTACACCATAATCGGAGAATGATGCATTAATTAATTCTGCCTTTCTGCACTGAATTGTGAGGTTTTTATGTCCTACTACATGGGTCAATTTTTGTGTATGTGCCATGTACCACTGAGTAGAAAGGTATATTCCTTTTTATCGCCATTCAGTTTTCTCCATAGATCTGTCATACCCACCCTCTCTAAAATTCTATTCAACCCCTTGACTTCTTTCTTGTTTATTTTGAGGTTGTATTTATCAAGGTCACAGAGGGGGAAATTAAGGTCTCCCACTACGATAATTTTGCTGTCTATTTCTTCTTCTAATTCCCTTATGTTCTCCTCTAGGAACTTGGATGCTATAACACTTGGTTTATATATGTTAAGTAATGATATTGTTTCATTCTCGATGGTGCCTTTTGGCAGGATATAGTTTCCTTCTTTAGCTCTTTTAATTAGGTCCATTTTTGCTTTTGCTTCATCTGAAATAAGGATTGCTACACTGGATTTTTTTTTACTTTAGTTGAGGCATGACATCATTTACTCAAGCGTTTTACATTTACCCTGTGTGTATCCCTCTGTTTCAGATGTGTTTCTTGTAAACAGCATGTTTTAGGATTATGATTTTTAATCCATTCCGCTATCGACCTCCATTTTATGGGACAGTTTGTTTCATCCATATTCAGAGTTATGAATATTATGTTTCTTTCCCTCCATCCTATTTCCTCCCCTGTTAATGCTTATAATTTTCTCCCCTTTTCCCTTCCCCTCCTTAATAGTCTTCCTTTTTTCCACCACCTCCCTCAGTATTCCCTTTTCAGCCTCCCTCCCTTTTCCTCCCCTACCCCTTTACTTCTTCCCTTCCTACTAACCACCCCCCCCCTTTCATAGCTTTTTCTCCCTTCTACTGAATGAAGGATATTTTTATACATAATGAAGTATGTTATTAATTCTTCACACTAAGAGTGACAGGAACAAATCTCATGTGAAGCTCCTCTCCCTCCCCTCTTTCCCTCTAATATGATACATTTTGTGTCTCTTCTCCATATAGTCCTATGCTTCAGTGGTTGTTATTCCCTCCTTGCACCTGACCCAATGAGGAAAAAGCTCATATAATACTCATCTCCCTCCCTTCTTTTCCTCTGCTATATTGTTTTTGTACCTCTTTGTGTAGTGTAATTTACCCTTTTCCACTTCATTAATTTCTCTTCTTCCATTGAAGTCCCTTTGTGACCTTAATAAGATTTTTTAATTGTCATTTTGTGTATTTTATAGCCATACCCTCTACTTGTCTATAAACAGTTTGCTCTTATTAAATAACAGGGTTTGTGTGTGTGTGTGTTTCCACCCTTTCCTTGTTTACCTTTCTATGTCACTCTTGCATCTCGTAATTGGAGGTTCATTTTTTCCATTGATCTCTGGCTTTTTCATCAGAAAGGCCTGGAAATCTGTTATATCATTGAATGACCATCTCTTTGCCAGGGAGAATATGCTCAGTCTTGCTGTGTAGGTGATCCTTGATTGTAACCCGAGCTCTTTTACCTTGTAGAAAATTGAATCCCACTGCCCCCAATCTTTCAGTGTAGAAGCTGACAAATCCTGTGTGATCCTCACTGTTGTTCCTTAATATTTGAATTGTTTCTTTCTGGCCACTTGAAGTAGTTTCTCTTTTACCTGGTAGATCTTGAGTTTGGCAACAACATTTTGAGGACTTTTAAATTTGGGATCTCTTTCAGCAGGTGTCTGGTGGATTCTCTCGATTTCTATTTTACCCTCAGTTTCTAGTATCTCAGGGCAGTTTTCCTTAATGAGCTCTTGGAGAATGTTCTCCAGGCTCATTTTTTCATCAGGATTTTCTGGTAGGCCTATGATTCTCAGGTTATCTCTCCTGGATCTGTTTTCCAGGTCAGTTATTTTTCCATTTAGATATTTAAATCATTTTCTAATTTTTCATTCTTGTTTTGTTTGATTAATTCTTGGTTCCTCGTAGAGTTATTTGTTTCAATTTGATTGATTCTGGTTTTTAGCAAATCATTTTCCTTAGTTGGTTTGTGGAGCTCCTTTTCCATATCATACATTTTTCTTTTTAAGGAACTGTTTTCTTCATTATGATGTTTTTCTAATTCTGCAATTTTTATTTTAAAAGAATTAATCATTTTGTCTTCTATCTCTCTCATTTTGTTTTCAAAGTTCCCTTTGAGCTCATCTAGGGGAGCTTTCTGTGCTTGGAACCTGTTCCCTGTTGCTGTTTTAGCTGTGGGTGTGGAGTCCACATTGTCTCCCTCTGACTTTTGTTCCTCTCTCTGAGGATAGCAGGACTCCAGGGTCTTTGTAGTCTGTTTACTACCCATTTTGAAGCAGGGTCTAGCCATGCCCTTCGTCTAGGCTTCTGAAGCCATTACCGTTGAGGGATTTGCCCTGGGACAATAGTTACTATGTTTTTAGGGTCAAAGGGGGTGGGGAGAGTTAGAGCAGGCTGGCTGTACTCTGCCATCCTCATCCTTGGAGTTACTAGAGGGGCTTATTTTTTAATTTTTGGGCTATGGAGTGGTAGTCCATGGAGTATTTGCTGTCCTGGACAGGGGTCTTGCATTTGATTCTTACCTTTCTCTTTCCAGTCCCAGCCTTTTGGTGAAAGGCCTGATAGTGGCTCTTGTGGCTGGTGGGATGACTTTGGTCCCTTGTAGGCCAGGCCTCCTCCCAGCCTACCTTGCACTGTCTCTTCATGGCCTGCCCCCTTGAGTTATCCTAATTTTTAAGGCATTATTTTCTTTAGTCAGGTAGTTGACTTTCTTTTCATGATTTTCTCACATCATTCTCATTTCTTTCCCCATTTTTTCTTCCACTTCTCTTACTTAATTTTCAAAATGCTTCTTGAACTCCTCCTTGGCCTGTAACCAATTCATATTTTTCTTAGAAGCTTTTGATGCAGGAGTTCTGATTTCATTTTCTTCTTACCACTCCAAGACTTGAAACTTTTTGTCCCCCAAAAAGTAATCGATGGTCTGTTTGTGCTTCCTCTGCTTGTTCATATTGCCAATTACTTGACTTTTGAGCTCTTTGCCATGGTATATCTCTCCTTCCAGAGAGGAGAGCTTTGTCCCAAATCACTGGGGTTTTCAAAAATGTTGTCAGAGTTCTGAGGAGCATGCCCTTTCTACAGGTACTACACTGGCAAACTGGCGTTTATCACCCCAGGACCTACACCCAAGAAAGCTACCCAGATCCAAGAACATAAAAGAAATAGCTTGGACCCTCTATGATCTGTAGGCTTCTGAGCCAGCCATGTGGCATCTGTTGCAGCCACTGTGACTCTGCTACCTCTTGCCCCAGGGGCAAGGACTGGACTGAACCCTTTGGTTCCAACAGAGCTCTTTCTGACCTCTTATTTTCTTTTTGTTTATGGGTTGAAAAATCTGGAAACTGCCAAAGCTGCTGTTGATTCACTCTCCTGCAGTTTGCTCTGGCCACATCTGCCTCCCTGGGGGCAAAACTCTATGGCTTATGTGGGACTGTTCTCAGCTTCCAGTTCACTGCATTGAACCTTTCCTATTGGCCTGACAGGCTGCCTTCAATGGGAAATTTCTTTTTCTCTTTGACTTTGTGTGTTCTGTAGCTCTAAAATTTGTTTAGAGTCATATTTTATAGGTATTAGAAGTGGCTGTGATGGGAGGTCATGGAGTTTCCTGCTTCTACTGTGCCATTGTGGCTCTGCCCATAAAATTTGTCTTTTAAAAATATGAACCAAGAAAAGCATGAAAATGTAAACATGAAAAAGAAATCATAAGATACTTATTAAAGTTAAGTTGTTTACATTCTGACATTGAAAGATGATATTTGTAAGTTAAGTGACATTTTGCAGTATTAAGGAAGTTGGAGAAAATATAGATAGAGAGATAGATGACACAGGGTGATTGAATAAGAAAGGATGATATGTAAAAAATAAACCTAAGTAGTGAGAGAGGAATATATTTGGAGAAAGAGAAAGGGAGAGATAGAATGGGGTTAATTATCTCAGAAAAAAAGAGGCAATAAAAGGTTTCATAATAGAGGGGAAGAGGGAGGAGGTGAGAGGGAAGGAAGCAACCTTACTCTCATCAGACTTGCCTTAAGGAGGAAATAACATACACACTCAATTGGTTATTGGTAGAGTAAGGAATAAGGACATAAGGGGGGAGCAGGTTGACAGAACACAGGGCAGATTGGGATAAGGTGTAGTCAGAAGCAAATACTTTTGAAAAGGAACAGAGTCAAAAAGGAAATAGAATAAGTGGAGGGTGGGATAGGATGGAGGGAAATACAGTTAATCTTTCACAACATAACTATTATGAAAGCATTTTGCATAACTACACATGTATACCTTATATTGAATTGCTTGTCTACTCAAAAAGGGTGGGTGGGGAGGTAAGAAGAAAGAGAAATTGGAACTCAAAGTTTTAAAAACAAATGTTAAATGTCATTTTTACATGCAACCAGAAAATAAGATATACAGGCAACAGAATATAGAAATCCATCGTGTCCTCCATGAAAGTAAGGGACAAGAGTATATATAATGCAAAAATTTATGAGAAAATGTAAAGGCAAGCAAAGAAGTATTTAGCACCTTGTTTCAGCTGAAATTTCTTTTGAGGCTTGCCCATGATTTTATCAGGTCTTTGTTAAGAACGGAAATTGTGAAACCCACAGTGGGAGAAACTTGCTGATTCAACAATGAGGAGATAATGACTATATATAAGGGGAATCCCAAGTTGGGAAAGGGAAGAACTGAGAAGAGAACATTTGTGATGGCAGAATTGAGAAGGCGAAATTTTTGGTGGCCAGGCACTCTGCTCTGCTTGTGATTATTTTTGTTTGTGATGCTTTTACAGAAGCCCTGGGATCTTATTGGATCCCTAAAAGAGGATTTTTCTTCTTGTCTGTTTAGAGAAGTCCTGGAGGAAGAATTCACAGGTCCTGGGACTATACTGATGATTTTTGGTGAGTTCTGAGTCCTTTTTTGTGGGTTTGTGTTGAGTTCTCAGAACTTTTATGTTGGTTTGTGTTGATTTCACAGGCAGATGGACCTGATGAATGTGCCAGCAATGTATATGAATGTTATTTTGGTTCTGTTAAGATTTGTCTTCCCAGAAACAAAAAAAAATACTGCAAATGACTTGAGGTGGACTGGACACTGTGACCTTTAATATAGGACTGGATGAGGAGCTGGACAAGGAGCTGGACAAAGAGTTGAATGAGGAGCTAAGAATTGCCTCTCTTCAAATCCAGGTGAGAATTGAGTAGATTCAGGCAGGAGCTGTACCCATGGAAGAGGAACCATAGAATCTGGGAATCAGCCTAAAGTCAAGATGAAAAAGAGTCTCCTTGGGTACTTAAAACTGACTTAGAAGATCATGATTTACTGTTGCCTAGGGGTGGGAGAACCTCATACTCTGCACCTTGTACCTCTTAAGGATGATTGAGTTAAAGATGATTGAAAGCTTATCTCCAATTAAGAAGAAAGGAAACTTTTTTACTGAGAGATTAAGACAATATGGCCTAGTGTAGCAGCAAGCACCCTAGCATCCCCAAGGTGGCTGCCAACACAGGTTCTTAGATCTGCTTTTCAAAAGGAAAGCAGCTCAAAATGGGTTATCAATCTTGCTTTAATCAATCAAACATGTCATTTAGCTAGGTTACAGGAAAAGTCAGCACCCCAAACTTTAGAGTATACAGACAGAAGTTACAAGCAGAAGTTTCAAGAAGACAGACTTCCAACTGTCTGAACATTACATCCATACCTAGTCACAGTTACCAGAGAAGGAAGCATCAACATCGGGGTTTTCAAAGCCAGGTGGCTCTATGGCTGCCCAGTGTCTTGTCTGGTCAAATCACACAACACTTCTCAAAGTAAGCCCCAAATCAAAGCCTCAAATCAGGGTTTATATCCCTTCTCCTGGCTGGGAGAATGTGAAAACCCTCTTGACCCAGTGCCTAATCATAAAGTATCTCCTGAAAATCAAACCTCCAGCCACAGTGTCCCCGGACAATTAAGCCAATCAAAATGCCCTGGGGCAGGGAAGACCTTAAATTTCCATTCCCATTACACCTAGGTTCAGAGAACACTGACCTTTATTCTTTTCATCCCTTGAGTAAGCTTGCTCCTTAAAGATGCTTAAGTTAAGAACTTCCTGAATGATATCCTTTTAAAAAACTATATGGCTGTTTTGGTGAAAACTATGTGACTACTATAGTGATAACTTGTCATGTTGTAACATTGTGAAAACTGTACTTTGGCTTCTGTGAATGTTTTACTTTAATTTACTGCAGAGTAAATACAGCGTTCACTATACTATGTAGTCAGAACCTTAAAACTGTTCACAACATCAGTTCTCTGGAAAACTTTTCATGCTTGACTTTACAGAAAACTATGTATGTGAAAGTGGAAAAAAATAATCTTGGGAGTTGGGGGGAAGAACTGGAACAAGGGAGAAAAATAATGGAAAAAATTAAGCACTGTAGTATAATTTATTATACTTCAGCTGCTGTAAAAAAAAAAAAAAAAGCTCAACATAACAACCATGATCTCAGACAAAGTCAAGGCTAAAATAAATGTAATTAAAAGAGATAAATGGGAAATGATACTTTGTCACTAATATTATGCCCTATATATCTTATTTTAAGAAATGCTAAGTATAATAAAAGCAATTTGAAAGAATCAAAATGGGAAATTAGGTAATAAATTATATTTTGTAATAGGTAATAAATTTGTAAAAGTCCCAAAGTTTCAACTAAAGTAATACTTGAAGCAATTATTAATCTTATCAAAGTGGTAAGATGTAAAACAAACCACATAAATCATAAGAAACAGTAAGAGATAACACATTTAAAATACTTGTAGACAGTAAAAAATTCCCTTGAGTATATCTGCCAAAACATACCCAGTAACTATATGTACCTAATTATAAAACACTCTCCATATAAATAAACTCAGACTTAAGTAATTGGAGAAACAATTTGTTCATGGATAGACACAGACAAAACATAAAAAAAGACAATTTTACTTAACTTTTCTATTTATTCAACACCATACCAAATAATAAAAAAGAAAATATTTTAATGATTTGAAAAAACAACAACAAAATTCATTTTAAAAATAAAATAATAAAGAATTTTAAAGAAATTAATGATGGGGCAGCTCAGTGGCATAGTGAATAGATCACCAGCCCTAGAGTCAGGAGGGCCTGAGTTCAAATCTGGCCTTAGATACTTAACACAAAACTGGCCATATGACCTTGGTGAAGTCATTTAACCCCAATTACCCTACCATCCAAAAAGCAAAAAAAAAGAAAGAAAAAGAAACTAATGAAAAAATAAATAAGATCAGTCAGCAGTCCTTGACTTCAATCTCTATTATAAGGCAATAAATATGAAAACTATTAGGTACTGTCTAAAAAACAGAAAAGAAGATCAATGGAACAGAGAAAGCATACACTACATAGTAGTAAAAGGTTATAGTAAATCTGTGTCTGATAAATGTAAAGATTCAAGGTTTGGGGACAAGAATTTATTATTTGGTAAAAATTGTTGGGAAAGCTGAAAAGCAATTTGGCAGAAATTGGGCATATACCAATATTTTAAGTCATGTACCAAGATAAGGTCAAATAGATATGTGACCTAGATATGAAGGGTGATATAACAAGAAAATTAGAAAAAAACATGGTGCATATTACCAATTAGTTTCATGGAGAGAAGAACAACTTATGAATAAACAAGAGATTAAGAACTTTGTGAATTATATAATGGATATTTTAGATTATATTAAATTAAAATTTTCTCAGGCAAATTAATCCAAGATTATAAGGAACACAGAAAGTTGGGGGGAAATTGTTCAAGGAAGTCTCTTAAGTAAATACTTAATTTTTCAAATATATAAAGAAATGTGCAAATTTTAAAATTATATGAGTCATTCTCCAATTGAAAAAATGATCAAAGGATATGACCAGGCAGTTTTTCAAGGGAGAAATCATAATTATATATAGTCATATAAAATTTTCTAAATCTTCAGTGATGAAGTTCAAATTAATTCAATGTTGATATGTAGAAACCAATCTACCACACTGGTTAAAATGATAGATTCTTTTCAATCGGAGAATGACTAAACAAGTTGTGGTATATGATTGTGTTAGAATACTACTGTGCTGTAAAAAATGAAGAACTGTTTGATTTTAGAAAAACAACAACAACTACAACAACATGTAAAGGCTTGGACTTATGAAGAAAGATGCTATACACCTACAGAGAAAAACCTCATAATTAGAACTATTTTTAGCCCTGGAGTCAGGAAGACCTGAATTTCAATTTGGCCTCAGACACTTGACACAATTACTAGACATGTGACTTTGGGCAAGTCACTTAACCCCAATTGCCCTCCAAAAAGCAAAAAAAAGCAATATTTAGAGTATGGTTGTGTGTGTGTGTGCGTGTGTGTGTGTGTGTGTGATTGTAGCCTTCTTTAGGATGGGTTGGGGTGGGAAGGAGAAAAAAATCAAAAGTAAACAGCAGGGAACAAAAGAAAACTTAGAAGGAAGAATAAAAAAAATGGGTAGCTTTGAAAACAATGTGTAGTATTTATTACATTGTTAAAAAAAGGAAACAATCTGAAATGTAAATCTATGATTTTTATATAGAACCTTTTCGTCTTTGTCTTCTGATATGTAAATGGAAATGTTCCCCCCATTTCATATTTGTTTCAAATGTATTAAAACTAAAAGAAAATAAACCTGAGAGGAGCATATTAAAGTTAGATACCATTTTTAACCATGCACAAATTATTTAAGCTGTTTGTCTCTTTTGATTTACAGCTAAAAATTGGAGAAAATAAAAACACCCACAGTATACAGTTGTGAAGAGGAATGAAGATGAAATTTGGTTTTTTTGTTTATTTTTTTTATTTTTGCATAGTACTCTCTGGAAAATTGTAGTTGCTTTATAATCTGTTTCCATCCTTCCCTTCCCCTTTCCTGATTACAACAGTGACTTTTGTTACCTTTTTTATCTCTCCTCTATTTTCCCATAGCTCACATACCCTCTGCCCTTTTATTTCAGTGAAAAAGAAATGAGAACATTCACTAAGAATTCCCTCATATTCTCCTTTATCACTTTTATGCTTTCTGTTCTTTCACCCCCAATCACATAGTTAGGTTCTCTTTTCCATGGCTAAACCATGTTATCTCATGCCCAAGTTATCTCATTCCATCCTGTTTCCTCATATAAATGTTCCCTCTATTATCCCCAGTCTCTCCTGTATCTTGAATCTCTCTGTGTTAACTTGCTAATACCCTACTGGTTTCAGCCATGTCCATGTTTCCTCCATCTTTGAAAAAATCTTCATGTGATTTGTTCATTAACACTAGGTATCATATAAAATTTCTCATCTCTTCTGTAGTTAACTCTTGAAGAAAGACATTGATAATTGATGCCTTCACTTCATTTCTTTACTTTCTAAAATGGCTTCTGATCTCACCATTCATGAGAAATTGCTCTATCCAAAGTGATCAATGATGTTAATTGCCAAATGTAAGGAATTTTTCTCAATCCTTAATCGTTTTGACTTCTCTGCTGCATTCTTCAATGTAAATCATTCTCTTTCCTGCAGGTTCTTTATCTAGCTTATGCCTATTACAATGAGGGTCCTCACTTTTCTGAGTTCTCTTCTCCTTCTATAATGTTACATTTTGCGAACTCTTCTACTCCCAACTATTGGATTTTCATCTCCAAGAAAATGATTCCAATTTTTTTTTGTCCATACCTAACTTTTCTTTTATTTTCTTTAAGCAATCCGCGTTAACTTGCTCAAGATTACACAGGCAGTTATTTCTGGGTGTGGTGCTAAGTATCAGAGCCCGGATTTGATCCCCAGGTCATCCCAACACTGGGGCCATTGATCTTACTTGCTGAGACACCTGGCCTTCCCACATATCTAACTTTTGTAGTGAACTCCAGTCTCACATATCCACCTTCCTATTGGATATCCCATAAAAAATTAAATTCAAAAATTAAAATCCAAACAAAATTAATCATTTACCCCTAAATACTTATCTGTTTGAAACTTCCTTTTTATTGTCAAATGGCTATCATTCTCCTAGTTACTCTGACTTAAAACCTAAACTTAAAAACATTTTTCATTCTCTTTTCAATTCACTTGTGCAATCACTCATCAAATCCTTTCATTTTTGACTTCATAATGTCCTTCATATATATTTCCTTTCTTTCCTCTGATACTGCCATAATCATCATTGTTGTTGTCATTATTTTTATCAGCAGCAGCAGCAGCAGTAAATAACATTTATCTATCTCTTGCTATATACTAGGTACTGTGCTAAAACTCTGCAATTTAATTCTCACAAAACTCTGGGAAATACATGCTATTAATATCCCCATTTCATAGTTGAACATTTGAGGCAAGATTTGAACATATGTCTTCATGACTCCAAGCCCAATGTTTTATCAACTGAATCACTGAGGTGTTCAGTTATAGTGCTGCCAATCTGACATTGTTACTCATCCCCTCACTCTTAAACTATTGTTTGGTGGTTTATTTCCTTCTCTCAAGTCTCTCCTTACTCCAGTCTATCATTCATATTATTGTCAAACTTATTCACCTGAAGTCAAAGTCTAATATTCTCACCACTCCCAATTGAAAAGTGACTCCCAATTACTTCTAGAACAAATCATAAAATATTTTAAGTCTTTCATAACTTAACCCCTTCCTGATTTTTCTATATTTTTTCAACTCTATATGACCATCCCCATCCCTGCATTATGTATGCTTCGAATCAGGGACACAACTCCTTTCTGTTCCTCTCTCAAGATACTCCATCTTCTCAGAATTTTTATTGACTTTGCTTGTGTCTAGGACCCTTCCTCCTCATTTCACATCTAATGGCTTCTTTGAATGTCACCATCTGCAAGAAGCTTTTTCACTGTCCTTAAAAATTTTAATTAAATTTTATGTTTATTTTCAGTTCACATCATACATTTCCACAACATTTTGAGTTAAAATTTTTCTCCCCATATTTCCTCTACTTACTATCCTAAAACAGTGATCCCACTGTATACCCCTTGAACCAATCTGGTCTCTCCTATATCCTTTTTCATCTGCCCTCTGACTTTCAGTAGGGCAAGATAGATCTCTATACCCTCATGCTTCTCTTTCTTCTTGTATCTGAATGTCAAATTTTCTATTCAACTCTGTTTTTTTCATTAAGAATGTTTGAAAATCCTCTATTTCATTGAATGACTATGTTTTCTCCTGAAACAACATACTTGGTTTTGTTAGGTAGGTGATTCTTGGTTTTAATCCCAGCTCCTTTGACCTCCAGAATTTCATATTCCAAACCCTTCAAGCTCTCAATGTAGAAGCTGACAGATCTTGTCTTATACTGTTTGTGTTTCCACAATATTCAAATTGTTTCTTCCTGGCTGCTTGTAATATTTTCTCTTTGGTATGGGAATTCTGGAACCTGGCTATAATACTTTTAGGAGTTTTCTTTTTGGGATCTTTTTCAAGGGATGATCAGTGGATTCTTTCAACCTCTATTTTGCCCTCTGATTCTAAAACTTCAGGGCAATTTTTCCTGAGAATTTATTGAAGGATAATTTTTAGGTTCTTTTTTTATTCCTGGCTTTCAGCTACTACAATAGTTTTTAAATTATCTCTCCTGGATCCATTTTCCAGGTCAGTGGTTTTCCCAATGAGTTATTTCTCACATTGCTTTCTATTTTTTCATTTGTATCTGTTTAAAAGTATCTCAATTTCTCATAAAGTTATTAGTTTCTATTTGCTCCATCCTAATTCTGAAGGAATGATTCTCTTCATAGAGCTTTTGAGATTCTTTATCCATCTGACAAAATTGGCTTTTTAAGGCATTCTTCTCCTCATTGGCTTTTTGAGCCCCTTTTGCCATTTGAGTTAGTCTATTTTTAAGGTGTTAATTTCTTCAGTCAGGTTGTTGACTCTCATTTCATACTTCCTTGCATCATTTTTATTTCTCTTCCCAATTTTTCCTCCTCTTTTCTTATTTGGTTTCAAAGTTAAGGTACTCTATGGCCTGTAGGCATATTTTTCTTTTCTTGGGAACTTCTGGTGCAGGAATTTTGAATTCATTGTCTTCCTCCTTTCCCATGAACCAATCATTTTGGTCCCCAAAAAAGGAATTCAAATTCAGATTGTTAGATTGCTCGTGTTGCCACTCAATTACTTGACTTTTGAGCTTTTGCCACAGTACATCTGTGATTCCAGAGGAGGGATCTTCATCTGAATCACTGGGGTTTTCTTGGCTGTTGGAGCTACTAGTTGGTTGCCTTCTCTGAAGTCTCCCCACACTCTGGCAAACTGGCCACACACCCCAGGACCTCCAACCTAGACTGCAGTCCAGATCCAAGCAGGTTAAATAAAGAGTAATCACCCCTCAGACATCATTCTTTTTCCCCCTACAATCTGCAGGCCAGGAGCTCTGAAGCAGCCATGTGGTGGAGGTGGTGCATGGCTGCAGAGCCTCAGCCACTTCTTGCCCCAGGGGTAAAGGCAGAACTACACTCCCAAACTCCCAGTTCCCAAAGTCCACACTGCACTGACCTCTTATTTTGTCCTTAGCATCTATGGGTCGATAATTCTGCAAACTGCCACAGCAACCAGTGATATGAATTCCCTTCAGCCAGTGGTTGGTTGTGGCCACCCTGAAGCTAAAACCTCAGGCTGGCTCAGGGCTGGGCTCTGCTCCCAGAATGCAGTGTTGTTTGCTTCCTGCCTGCCTGCCTGCCAGGTTGTCCTCAATGGGAGGTTAACTTCTCTGTGTCATTTTGTGAGTACTACAGCTCCAAAGTTATTTCAGAATCACCCTTTACATGAATTGGAGGAAGCGGGAGCAGGAGCCCCTCAGAAATCCTTTTTCTACTCCTCTATCCTTACTCTGCCCCCTCCCTTGATATAATTATCAATTAAATTATGCTTATTGGTTTAATTTATGTCTAAAATAATAACTATAACACCAATTGACTTTTTTACATAGCAACTTCCCTTAAAAGATCAAGATTTAACTGTTTGTATTACATATATATTTTTCTCATTCTTTTCTTACCTTTTTAACAATTGTGATATTTGCCACAAAAATTATCAAGGCTCTGACATTACTGATAACTTATTCAAGGGTAACTTCTACATCTGAAATGACTTTTTCTTATCTGTTAATATATCACTTCCATTTAGGGGATGATATTTACTTCATTATTGTGCCTACCATTTCTCTTTTTCCCCATGAAATACAATATTCATACTGTGACCTTGTCAGATGTTTAGATCTGCATGTCTTTCACTTTTCATTTCTGGCCTAACTTTTTTTTTCTCCAAATATCTTTTCCACTATTCTCATCTAGACTTACCTTTGCTCTGAAATCAGCAAGTATGAAATTGCATATTGATTTAATTTGAAAAAAAATCTCATTCAGTACTTTTAAACATTTTTCTCTATCCTCCATAACTGACATAGTTAAATAATTTGAAATTACATACATAGTAATTTTTTTGCAAATATTCATCATGTATATTACAATAAAAATGTTTCTATACCTCAATAAATTTGGGTTTGTGTTGCCTCATAATTTGGCAAGTGCTTGGTCTAATAAAATTAGCTAACATAAACCATGCTTCCCCTTATACCCAGATCATCATTTTAATATCTACCCTACTTCCAGGCATATTTTCTTCCATCTTATTTTCAGCTCTGGAACCCTGATCATAACATGAAATCTGTTACTTGAAAAATTATAGTGTAACACTATAGAATCCTTCTTTGAATTATGACTTTTGGGTAAATAAATTGGTTGAGCACAGAAAAGGGTATAGGAAAAAATACTTTGAGCTGAGTTAGAAATTCTATAGGTGTCTTAATTTATGTGGAAGATTCTGTTTAAGGGAAAAAGAAATCTAAGTCCATGTCCTATGCACAGCTTCTATGTGAAAAAAAATAGAATAAAAACTATGAGATTAGAGGGATTAAGGAGTAAACAAGAAGGAATAAAGGATAAACAAAAGAAGAATGAAATTTTCAAATCAAAATAAAAAAGACAAGTTATGTAGATACAATTTTATCCAAATATTATTGGTTAGAGTGTTTTGGTGGATGGGAGAATTAGGAAAAGAGGAGTTGTGTCTCAGATGGTGGGGTGGGGAAGAATGAGTGGTTGTTATTTCTTGTTAAAAAATAGAAAGAAAAGTTAAGTGGAGCTGTCCACTTAATAAGAGGTTATCAAAAGGCAAATAATTTGATATGAAATTCAAACATCTACAAGTATTTTTTTAATAAAGACTGAAATTTTCAGTTACAGCAAAAATACAGATATGAAGATTTTCCTGAAAAGGGGGAAGCTGAATTCACTGAAGAGGAAACAGTTGCTGGTCCTCCAAAATGGCTGGAAAAGCTACAAAATAAGGGATCATTCAGTAAGAATAACATGAAAAAAAATTACTCTAATGATAGTTGTAGTTTCACTGTGTATGGGTACTGAGGAAGGTGTGGACCTGATCACAATAGAAAGATCTCTTTTCTTCTCCCCAAAAAATACAAAGAAGCCTACAACAACATAAAAGAAGATGACTCATACCTGCCTTGGGTGATTTACTTTAGTACAAATGATGCTACCAGAAGGAAACTAGCACAAATGATGCTACCAAAAGGAAACAAATATGTATAACCAAAAGTCACAATGTTTATTGCAAGAAATTTAAGAATATAGTGGTACATGCCATATTATTCCTCCTGTTGTCCACTAAAGAAAATTGATGCTGAAGATGTTATAGGAATGTAAATTTTTAAGATCTTCCCTGACCTTATGTTAAGTGCACCTGGAGTCTGTGGTGGAAGGCTTGTTTTTCAGGAATGCCCACACCTTGGTGCTTTGTGATTGAGCAGTGGGTCAAGAGGGTTGTTACATTCTCTGACCCAGGAGAAGGCCATATAATCCCTTATGTGAGGTGTTGTTTTGGGGCTCACTTTGAGAAGTGTTATGTGATTTTACAGAGATGAGACTCTGGGCAGACATTGAGAGCCCCCCCAGCTTTGAAAACCCAGATGTTGATGCTTCCCTCTCTGGTAACTGTGATTTGCTAGGGATGTAATGGTTGGACAGTTGGAGACCCATCTGCTTGAAATGTTTCTGTCTGTATACTCTGAAGTTTGGGTGCTGACCTTTTTCACCTGAACTAGGTGAATGATATGTTTGATTGATTAAAGCAAGATTGTTAACCCATTTTAGTTGCTTTCTTTTAGAAAAACAGATCTAAGACCTGTGTTGGCAGCCACCCTAGGGAATTTGAGGTGCTTGCTTAAACAGAAGAGAAAACTTGATTTGAAAAATTTGAAAAAATGTAAGTACAAGAAAGAAAATGGCATGATATTCTCTAATGTACTATATACATATATATATATATATATATATATACACACACACATATGTATATGTGTGTATATGTATGTGTGTGTGTGTGTGTGTATAAAGAATTCTGAGGAAGCTTTGGTTGGATCCCATTGATAAAAATCCTAAAGTGGAAATCATCTGATATGGGGTGGAAAGTTTTCTATATTGTAATTTAAAGCCAAAAATCAAAATAATTTCAGTGAAAAAGAAAAAAAAGTTGAAACAACTGCTGTAAATGCACAGAAAAACAACAAAATTAAATTTTAAATAGGTAGATAAAGATATAGGAGAAAAAGAAGGATGGGTAATAATACAAGAGAAAACCTGATGTGGTCCTATAAATATAGTATATATGGTGCTAAAATTCATGATAAGCTCAGGTTGGAAAGAGAAGCTTAGGAATACATATTTTTTCCCCCACTACTATCCTGGTTGAAAAATAAAGATCAGAGAAGAGTTAAATTTAAGTACATGGCACAATGATAACTGATGATGGGCAGAGAGCTACTCACTTTTTTAGTTAGCTTTTTTTAGTGCCAAGAAATTTCACTGGAAATGACTTTGCCCCCAAATGACTAACAAGTATTTGAGATTCAAGATAAGGACAGAGATAGTGGAAAAGTACCTATTTTCCTTGAATTAAAATCACTTGCCTGCCTAATGAATTTATATCCTTTGGCACTGGGAAACAAAGCAAAGAAACAGTAACACCACCAACGACAAAAACAACAAAAATCTATATAATTCATTATGAGTTTTTTAAAATGTTTGTGGAAAATGGTATCAGTGCCTCAGGTTTGGAAAAAAATGTTTTACAAATTAAAGAAAAAATGAAAAATGACATAATTAGTAACTATTGTCCATTGAACTTAGCTTAAGTTCCTTTCACAATAGGCAGGTCATTAAAAAATAATGAATATTTAGCAAAGAACATAGTGATTGCAATAGACCAACACTATTTCATGCTAAAATGTTTGTCACTCTCCCTTCTATTTCCAGGCCTTCTACATGGGAAAGTTATGAAAACAGTTTGCTTGCTTTTAGAATGCAGTTTGTTTAGAATGTCAACACTATTTGTGTTTAAAAAAGTGTGTGTGTGTGTGTGTGTGTGTGTGATGATTGAGCAGATGGTAATGTAAGTAGATAGATTCAATAGTGGTTGAATGGTCAAACAAAAAAGATATGTTGTTAATGATTCAGTATGAACTTGCTAGGGGGTCTCCCGTTGAATGACCCAAATATCTTCTCCTATATTGTTGCACATATTTTAATAACTTGAATATAAGAACAAAATGATGCACTCCTAAAATTTACAGATGAAACAATTCTGAGAAACATCTCTAATACCCTGAATAAGAGTCATATGCAATGAAGAAGAGGGATCAGACCTGTTTTGTTCAATTGTAGAAGGCAGAAGTAGGAAGAAGGTCTGGAAGCAACAAAGAGACATTTTAAAAATAAATCAAGACAAATTACAAAACTAAGAAAATTACTGGAAAGAATTTTGGAGTCACCAAGATGCATTTTCCTGTGATCTTGTTGCTGAACACTGATATAAGAAATTTAATATGACTTCCCAGTAATCTATGCATTTCTAAATTACAGGTGCAATATTACACAATTTTAAAATAATATGAATACATATAGAATTAGAGGAAATGGAGTAGGGGAAATTATATGTAAGGAAAATAGGGCATTCTGTGGAATATTAAAAATAAAAATGAAAGTGAGTAAAAGACATCTAAATAATATTTTTCAAGTGCTGCCACCAGATCCATAATAGTGATGAACAACACAAGCAAGTAATTACTTTAGAAATTACAATTTTGTCCAGCTCCACATCGCTTGATCAATATTTATGTGTTCTTTACAGAATCCATTACTAAATTGTATCATATTTCCAAGAGAACCATGGCACCAGCTTTATATCAAGAAATTTCTAAAATGAAATGGCTCAGTTGCTCTTTCACTTAAGTTTGATTGCCTCCACTCAGACAGCCAAAAAGTCAAGGTCTTCATGCACCATCAGATCTACTACCAAGACTATAGTATATTTGCAAAGTTCTAGAATAGAAAAAAATGAAATTAGGATGATATATTAGAATTTCTGTGTGATGTTTTATGAATTTCAGCCCTGAGAAAATAGGTTCAGCAATGAGGTTTTTCTCTGATCATTTTTAGATGCTATGACAATAAAGGTTGGATAGGAGATTTAGAGGAATAAGTGTGTTCTGTTATCATTCTTCAAATATGTAACAAAGATATATTCTTGACTTGCTTTTTGCATAAAATTGCTTTAAATCCCATTTCAACTGTTCTATTTGTCCCCTGTTGCTTCAATGATGGCTCTACATTGGTATACATTGAGTATCCTTTTATTTGCATCATTTCCCAGATATATAACCCCCCAAAATTAAAAGGACAAATTGGAACCAAATAAAAATATTTAAATCAAGCCAAAAACATAATTTCTCAGTTTGCAGAATGTACCCCATTTGTTTATATGTCATTTATAAAGAACTCTAACATGAGATACTGAATTTGCTTTAAGTTTAAGGATCTCTGCTCTTTTCACAAGTCATTCTTGTATAATCCCATCTTTCTCACTCTTTTTAAATGTGATTTTTGTGAATGAAAACACAGAGGCACTGGTATATGAATTTTCTGAGAACATTGTTGTTTAATATTACATCAGCATAGGTACATTAACATTTCCCAACTTATCAACTACTCATGCCTCTATTATCACTAAGTGTCCGGGTAGCATCCTTTTTCATGATACAGCAACCAAAAGAACTTCTCAATATCTCTCAGGATTAGGATTGGAAACCTTCATGCCACATCCTCAAGTCTGCCTTTAATATCTATAGAAGTATGTCTTATTCTGTTCTCCATGAAACAGTTTTGTTTGCTATTTCCATTTATGAACTCAAATCCAATAGCATTCCAGAACCATTTGCATAAGGTATATAGAGAAATAAAAGGAGCAACAAAAACAACAAAATTTTAAATATTAACCTTTTATAGAGATCTCCTCTTCATATACTCATTATATTCTCTCATATCGTGAAAAATCTGGCTTCTTCGTATCTTCTTTCTAGCCATTTTTTCTAGTACTGGCTGTATTTCCTCTCATGCCATGACTAACACTGGCATACTCATTGTTGCTTTCAGATTCTTTCTCTTCCACTGGTACCCAGGAAACTCTTCTTTTTGTATGTTCACTCCATTTCCCCCTCCAAATCATCTTCTTATGATTCTTCCTTCTATTCCCTGTTATTTTGAGTCTTCCTTCTATTACTTGTTCATTTTCCTCATTTCTTGCCCCCTAATGCTTTTAGTACCTCTTATAGTCCTTTTTCTTGGAAACTCTACAAGAATCTTTATGTAATTCAACATTCATTTGTATCTTTCTTTCTTCATCTTGAGTGCAAGATCCTTGAAGAAGGACTTTTTCTTTTTTGTGTATTCATATCCCCAGGAGGTCGCTAGAACATAATAAGCAACTAATAAATGTTAATTGCTTGTGTACTTTTGATTCATTTGGAATGCATTCTATAAATCTCCTCTACTTCCAAAACTTCTACTTCTGCTCTACCTAACCCAGATGCAGATATGACCATACTTTTCTATCTCATACTTACCGCAGAGTTATCACCTATTCAGACTTGTGGCTTTTTGACTGAGTCTAAGTTTTACAGAACAAATTCTTTTATTAAGGGAATTAATTCGGTGTAGTTTGAATTCAGTCAAAAGGCTGCACTTGAGGATCTGGAGGGCCACATGTGGCCTCAAAGTCACAGGTTCCCAACCCCTGAATCCTATATTCAAACATAAAATTATATTTTCTATTCCAAATATGTTCTTCCTTTTTCTTCTTTTTCAGTAAATTTAGTCTGTGACCTCACCATAAACCATAACTTTTCCTACTCTTCCTATTTCTAAAATATATTACCCCTCACTAGTCTCAGTTGCCTCCTTCCATGGCCTTGGTTATACAAATAATATTAAAAATGAACACTATACATTCAATGGTCATTCATTTAATATGATAACTCAACACTCATTCATAATTTGAGCCTAATATTTGTGCTCAATGATTGGTTTACAATATTTCTCTCCACACCAACTCACTCCCTCATACTAACAGATTCAGCTTATGTGTTGATTCCTCATTAAAGATCATAACCACTCAATTTCTCCATCTCCTCACTTCCCACGGGCTACTTTTTCAACCAAACTCAGTTATCCATAAAGTTGATCTTGATCTTAACATCAACCATAAATGCACCACCTCTATGTCCAAGAATTGTAAAATTCCCTTATCTGATCATAACCTATTGACTTTTCATCTTTTCTTGTGCTTTTTCTTACAAATTCCTACTTTTCATCTGAATCATAACCTCCAATCCACTGACCACATAGTTCTTTTCCAGTTCATTTGCCTTTCACTCTCTCATCTTGTCCCCATTTTGACTCCTTAGTGAACCAATTCAATTCTACTCTGTCCTTCTCTCTTAATCTCTACCTTCCTTATGATATCACCAATTATACAAAAAAAAAAAACCACATCAGCCTTACATCATTCCCATGATATGTCACCTACTCTTACATATATCCTGCTGAATACATACTGTGAAGAAAATCACATAATTATTCTGACTGGGCCCAGCAAAATTCATGTAATATGACCTCAACTAGGCACTTACTGTTACTAGGCAATACTAGTATAATGTCCTTTGTCAACTCACTTCCCCTTTTTCTAGAGTGACTCTTCCAAATTTATTAATCCCTCTGCAAATCTACCATAACTTCTTCTCCTAATACCATCTCAACTTATAAACTTGCATTATATTTTAGAGGAAAATTGATATGTTTTTCCATGAACTCCCCCTCAGCCTGTTTCATCATCTACTGGTATTCAGATGTCTTCTGCCATGTTTTTCCCCTTCATCTTTATTTTACATGATTAAGTCATCTTACTATTTACCAAGAGTAACCCTTCTACTTGTTCAAGTGATATCATTCAATCTTGTTGCATTCAAGAGTTTGTCCTCTCTATCATCCACACTATGATTAATTTTCATTTTCTTCTCCCTTCAAATATGTCATATCTTCCCTATCCTGAAACACTTCCATTCCTAATCCAGTTAGTCCTTTTGTCCCTATGATCATCCTATATGTAAACTCCTTAAAAGGATGATATACAGTAGATGTCTACAATGTCCTCTTCTAACTCTTTTCTTAACTACTTACAATCTGGCTTTCAACCTAATTTCATAGAAACTGTTTTTCCAAATTACTAATGATCTCTTAGTTGCAAAATCCACTGGCCTTTTCTAAGTCCTCTTTCTTCTTGTCCAATCTGCAGTCTTTGAGAGTATTGATCATTTTCTCCTCCTTTTATTCCTATCTCTCTTATTTTTTTTGGACACTACTTCCTTCTGGTTTTCCTTCTATATCCCCTTTGCTGCTTCCTTCTCTAGATCATGCCCTGTAACCATAGGTGTCCCTCAGGATTTTGTCCTGAGCTCCTTTTTTCCTCTATATTACTACACCTGGTGGCCTCATCAGCACCCACGGTTTTAATTATTATTTCAATGTTTGAGAATCTCAAATCTACCTATCTCGACCCTATCTTTCTGCTGACCTCTAATTTTTTTTTTGCTTTTTGGAGGGCAATTGTGGTCAAGTGACTTGCCCAAGGAAACATGGCTAGATTTTGTGTTAAGTTTCTGAGGCCAGATTTAAATTCAGGTCTTCCTGACTCCAGGACTCTATTCACTGCACCACCTAGCCACCCCAGCTGACCTCTTGTCTTGCATCTCAAATTGACTTTCAGACATCTTAACCTGGATTTTTTTTAACTCACTATGTCCCACACAAAACACTATTCTCCCAGGTTTTCTGGCACATAATCTAATAGTCATCCTGGATTCCTCACTATCTCTCATTCCCCATATCCTAACTGTTTCTAAGGCCAGTCTATTTCACCTTGGCAACATCTCACATACCCCACCTTATATCCTTTGAAACTGCTACCACTCCAGAGGAAGCCTTCATCACCTCATGCCTTGAATTATTTCAATACTCTGGTGAGGAATTTGCCTGCCTGAGGAGTTGTGGAGGAATGAAGGACAACAAATAAAGGACATTTAAGACTGTAAATCACTATGTAAATATCAGATACTGCTATAATCTTCTTGAAATTTAAGATCTGCCATTGAAATGTATATAAAATATACTGAAATGATTTTAAGATTTAGAAAATTTGAAGAGCTAAATATTATATTTCTAGAATGTAACATAATTTATTAAATTCTTTTATGATCACTCTCATTTGTCTCTCACTACAGATTAAACAATTTATTTTAAGATAAAATAGCATATTTTAATTTGCCTTACAGAAAAAAATAGAGCAATTCAAAAGAATCTTTAATTAAATTGTAATAAATTAGTTAAATAGACAAAAATAACACTTTAATAGCATAATTTAATAACATGAATATGTCTGGCCTATTTTGATTTCTTTTAGATTATTTGCATTCATTTGATCAAGGAGAAAAATTAAAGTCAATCATTCAGGCAGTTTAAAAATGGCAACATTTTGGGTACTGATTAGATAAATACCTGAATGTGAATAAAGAGTTGAGAATGACACCCAGCTGACCCCAGTCTATGTGAATATGATGGTATCCTCTATAGTAATGGTGAAGTTAGAAAGGACAGAGAGTTTAGGTAAAAAGAGAATGGGTTTTATTTTGGACATGTTAAACATAGAATGCCTAAAATATAACTATTTAACTGAAGTATGAGCTAGATTATTTTCAAGTTTCTACAATGTAATAGGTTTACCACAGTGATTAAAATTGTATGTGCTAGGTAAGACTTCAAAATTATATTCTGCTTTATTTGGTAATTGAGTCATCATTTTTTTTAAGTTGGCCACTGAGAGTTCTAAATCATTATTGTAACAAATCATAGTTGACATCTGACTTCCATGGAAGTTAGAAATTTCTACAATTAAATGTATGGACATTTATTCTATTTAAGGTAAAAAATGAAAGTAAACATGATTGAGATCCTCTGATTCATGAGAATAAGAAAGTTGTCTACTTTGCCTAATTTTAATTACAGCTATACCATTTTACTCCTGAAATTTGAAAGACAAAATCTGTCAAGATTATTGATGAAAAATAATTGAAGACCAATTTTCTAGTTATAAATAATGATAGATTTTTCTTACAGTTACTCAGTAAGGCAAAATCTCTATGATTCAGAATTTTCTTATTTGGAAATGATCAAAAGCAAAATATATTTACTTTTTTAAAGGTACAAAGATAGGGTATCACCCCGCACTCTCAATTAATGTGAACCTTGACAACTCAGTCACCTCCATTTAATAAATTAATCCATAAACTGAGAAATAAGGGCTAAGAACCTTTCCTACAATCCCACAATGATTTAAATTTACATTTAATGATATGCTAAACTCCTACCTGTTCCCATTGACCATGCCACATCATTAAGAGATAGCATATCTATCTGTCAGCAGAGAGTCATACGAAGGACAGGCAGAGTTAATAAGACAGTCATGCAAGGGAGGTGACATCTTTGGAGAGGATGATAACTTATTTAACAGAGTTGTTCCAGTAATCAACTCAAAGAAGGACATCAGTTATTAAGGTTTTTGCATTATCTTAAAAGGTTTAGTTGCAAATTGGCTGGATTGTGTCATGGCATAGTACATTTATGTTTTCTCTAAACACTTATGTATATCTCTGAAAGAGTTTATCCAGATGTAAAAGTGGATATTTTTGTAACTGCTGATAATTGCTACTCCACTTGAAAAAAGTGTCTTTAATAAAATCTAATTAAGTTTACTGTCTTATCAATCAGGCAACAAGCATTTGATAAATACTGTGTGTCAGGCACTATGCTACGCTCTTGATATGAAAATTCAAGGAGAAAAAAGACAGTCCTTGACCTCACAGAAATTATATTTAAATAGGGAAAGACTAAACATAAAAGAAATTTGACAGAGAAAAGGGCAGAGAAATTATGAAGATATCAGTCTACTTCACAGTTGAGAATGTCTAGGACTGTCAGTAGTACAACCTAGAGAGAAATGAAGATATGGATGTTCTGGGCCTCCTCCTAAAAAATAGTTTTATCTTAGAGTTAGCATACAATCAGATGGAAAGACTTTGGGGGAGAGAATACACACTTTGTATGAATTCCATTACTCAAATAAAGTTCCATGATAATAAACTTTCTAGGTCTTGGAAGATAACATTTTGAAGAGTCAGGAACATGGGGCAGTTATGTAGCACAGCGGATAGAGCACAAGGACTGAAGTAAGGTAGACTCATCTTCCTGAGTTCAAATTTGGCCACAAACACTTTCTAGCTATATAATCCTGAGCAAGTCATTTAACCCTGATTGCCTCAAATTCCTCATCTGCAAAGTCAGCTGGAAAAGAAAACAGCAAACCACTCAAATTTATCTGCCAAGAAAACTCCAAGAAGGGTCATGAAGAGTTGAACACAACTAGAAATTATGAAATAACAACAGGAACAGGAATATAGTCTAGAGAGGATAATTGTACAGGGAAACACACCAGCAGGACTTCATCAACAGTAGTAATATTTTCTATTATGTGTCTAGGGTAGGTAACTATTGATCTCCCTTCCATTTCTCAAATTCTGATTCAGTGAAATTGCAAATTAGCATATCAACTTGGATCACTCCTCTCTTATTTCATTCATTATACAAATGTACTTGTTTCTATGTGTTATGGCCATAAACCATTTTGTTGTTGTTTTTGTTGTTGTTTACAAAAAAAGTTGATTTCTCTTTCTGCAATTTTCCATTCCTGTTTGTATTACTGATTTTTTTAAGTGAGCAAAAATACTAAAACAGAGTTTACACAAAGTAGGCAGTCATTTATTAAAAATTATCACTTGAATTTTATTATAATTGGATTTGAATTGCACTCAGCTTCATAGATATCCTAATCATTTTTGTTATTCTTTCTTTACCACATTTAAGTATGTTTTTAAAATATCATTCTAATACAAAAAAGAATGTAATCACCAAAGCATTTGTATTATTAATGTACTTTTGGGAATAAGAATAACCTATTTCCAAGAATTCAACATGAATTAATTTTTCAGGAATACAAATTAACTATAATCTAATTAAATCTTATGAACAAAAGTAATTCAAATATAATTTCACATCCCAACTTACCATTTATTTGTTTGCTTTGTTTTGGCTTTACTAAGGTTCAGATGGTTATAGAAATGCATTTCTCACTTAGGTTCATGAGTAAAAGAAGGTAACTTATTTAAGTTATTCCAACCTCTAAATAAGTTGCAAGCAATAATTCACCTGAATTTCCTGATCAAAAATAAAAAGCACTAAGAGAAAAAAATTAATGTGCCACTTACAGAATATTTTATATTTCATCTGAATAGCTATGGGTGAAATAAAATGATATAATGAAGGCACAAAACCTTTAATGGAGTAAATATATATATATATATATGTATATATATATTGTTGTCACTGTATATTAAAAGGACAGGCTCTAAAACTCTTACGAGATCTATACTATATACTATTCAATTCCTAAGCCTCAGTCACTCAGTTTTATGTTTCTATAAATACATCAGTGTAAAATAAGTATTTATAGATTCTATAAGAATAAAAAATATTGAAAAGGTATTTGAGTAAAAGCATAACTTCTATTCTGGTGGTTGAAAAAGGAAAATGACAGATTTTTCAAGTAAAAAAATGGTCATGGTTCAGTTCTTTTCTCAGACCCAAAACAGATCAGATGACTGCAGAATTTGTTAGTACTACTTTAAGAAAGATGCACTGGAGAGTCACCTTTGGATTAATTATTAAGCACTGAGTCTGTTCCACAAAGGAATGAAGAAAAGCATAAAGGATATGCAATTGATTGTGTCCCAGTGACCAGTCTGACAACACAGTGATCTTATTATACCAAAACAACTGAAATCATTGAGTCTACTAAGTTGGGGTTTTGCTTTCCTTAAGAAGAATTAGCTTAATGATTTAATTCCTCAAGAAAATTGCCCCCATTCTTTTTGACACTGTTATACTAGCCTATAGCTCAAGAAAAAATTACAATTAAATGAAATAAAGGAATGAATAAGTTACATTAATGTAAAGTGAAATGTAAATTAACAGAGAGGCTATAGCTTTATATTATGCCATATAAGAAAATTTCCTAGCCTAGGAAATTTATCAGTACATTATCTGAAATAATTACTTTGGTGTTTTGTGCTGCCAGTAACGCTTTCTTTCCAAAACTGTGACATAAATCATTCCCTAAGGATTTCTAAAAAATTGGGAAGAGGCATGAGAATGATGCAAGAAAACTATGAAATGAGATTCAATAGTTTTACTGAGGAAAATAACACCTTAAAAATAGATAAACTCAAATGGCAAAAGAGGCTCCAAAAGGCAATGAGGAGAAGAATGCCTTAAAAAGCTGAATTTGCCATATGGAATAAGAATCTCAAAAGGTCATTGAGGAGAATCATTGCTTCAGAATTAGACTGAAGCAAATGGAAGCTAATGACTTTATTAGAAATCAAGATGCTGTTGAACAGATCCAAAAAAATGAAAGAATAGAAGGCAAAGTGAAATATCTCATGGGGAAGACAATGACCTGGAAAATATATCCAGGAGAAATAATTTAAAAATTATTGGATTACCTGAAAGCCATGATAAAAGTAAAAACCTAGAAAGCATCCTCCAGGAAGTTCTCAAAGAAAACTGCCCTGATGTTTTAGAACCAGAGGGCAAAATACAAGTTGAAAGAATCCACCAATCACCTCCTGGAAAAGATCCCAAAAAGAAAAGTCCTGGGAATATTATAGCCATGTTCCAGAATTACCATATTAAGGAAAGAATATTCCAAGCAGCCAGGAAGAAACAATTTGAATATTGTGGAAACACAATCAGGATAACATAGGATCTGGCAGCTTCTACACTGAGGGATCAAAGGCTTTGGAATATGATATTCTGGAGATCAAAGGAGCTGGGATTAAAACCAGGAATCACCTTCCCAGCAAATCTGAGTATCATGTTTCAGGGGAAAATATGGTCATTCAGTGGAATAGAGGACTTTCAAGTATTCTTCATGAAAAAACCAGAGTTGAATAGAAAATTTGACATTCAGATACAGGAAGCAAGAGAACCATGAGAAGGCAAACAGGGAAAAGAAATCATAAGGAACTTATCAAAGTTGAACTATTAACATTCCTACATGGAAAAAACAATAATTGTAACTGCTGAAACTTTTGTCAGTATGAAAATAGTTGAAGGGAATATAAATATATACATATACATATATTATATATATATATGTATGTCTATATATGAGGTTACATCTATATATGGGCATATGAATATATATGTGAATGTGTGTATATATGTTTAAAGGTAAACATAGATAGAGGGCAAAGGTCCAATTTAACAGGAAGGAATGAAACTTAAAAGGTTAAATTAAGAGGCGAGAGAGGAACATAATGAGAGGAAATGGGGAGAGACGTAATGGGGTACACTATCTCATATAGAAGAGGCAAGGGAAAATGGTTACAATGGTGGGGGAAAATAGGAAGGCAAAAGGGAATGGGTCAACCTTATTCCCTTTGAATTTGGCTTGATGAGGGCATGAAATACACACTAAATAGGGTATCTCACCCTACAGGAGAATAGGGGAGAAGGGGATGAGAAAGGGGAAGATGGAAGGGGGGGGAGGCTGGGGGGAGGGGAAGTTGGAAGCACTCACTTGTGAAAAGGGACAGGATAAAAGTGGAGAATAGAACAAGTGGAAGGTGGGATATTAGGGAAGGAAATATAGTCAGTCTTTTGCAATATATCTACTATGTTACTGTTTTGTGTTAGCCACACATATACAATGTATACTGAACTCTTTATCTTCCCAGTAAGGGTCGGTGACAAGGGATGAAGGGAATGAATCTGGAATTCAAAGTTTTAAAATCAAATGTTTATACATATATATATATATATATATATACATACACACACACACACACACACACATATATATATATATACAGATATAGATATATGCTGCTTCTGGCATGGATGAATATTTAATGTCTGACAAATGTAGGAAAATAATTTTGGATTAATAAAAATTGTTTATTTATTTGCCTGAATGCCAGTTCTCCAGTAGGATTTGGGCAGTTTGGAAAAGAAGATGAACTATGGAATAAATATGAAGATTAATCACCTTTATAAAAGATGAAGATTCTTTTTTGTTTAAGATAATAGTCTAATCATTTAAGGAGGGAAGAAAAATACAAGATTTTGGATAAAGTTAGAAACTCAAAAGTGGTTTCAGATGTTAACACCTTAAAAGGCATTGCCCAGGGTCTAGATTAAAGAAAACCTGTTTTGACCCATTTCTTGAACACTAGTTGCATGGGTCTCTGAGAGTTAGTTAATTTGGTCTTATTCTCCTCATCTGCAAAGTGAGATTTTAACCTAATGACAATTCCATATCTAATTTTTTGGAGCTCTTATTTCTCAACTGTGTGCATAGAAATGGAAATTAGTTGTATTTTTATAATATTATATAGCTAATTGATGTTGGTGGGAGTTGGGAGGAAAATGTCTTTGAGTGGCAATAATTGAAGTCTTTCCATTTTTTTTTGAAATTGCTTGAATTTATACTCTACTGTCATAGCATTAAAAGGGGATGGTCATCATAATGTGGCATCACAGCAGTGTATTTGTTGAAGATCTGAAAAAAATAAAAACAAGTCAAATAAACTTGATTATCAAAAGAAATGAAAATACAGTTATTCTTTAAATTTAATAATCAGGTAATGAAATTATCATTCTTTATATGTTTAAGGTAGTAAATTTCCATGTTAATAAGTTTTATTTATATAATTATTAAGCCACTATCACCAGAACTACCTTTTATTCCTTTGTCCCCTCATTCACTTCCTCCTGCTCTTTTCTTTCTCATCCATCTCCTCATCCTCCCTTTCCCTCTGCTCTTTCTCCTTACATTTCTCTTTCTATTCCTTCTTTCCTCCTCTTCAGATCTCTGCCTACTTTTGGATTTCAATCCCTCTTCCCATTTTCAGATATAAGATTTTTTTTAATTGAACAATTTCTTCTATGAAAGTGACACCCACCATTATTTCCCATGTTCAGTTAATATCAATTGATTTCAAAAGAAGAATTGATTTACTGGTCCCTTTCTCAGAATTTTATAAAAATCTTATTGAAAGGTCAATTCACAGTATACAATTGATATCAAGAAAAAAGAATTCAGAAAGATGTAAACCAAGCTACATTATATTTGCTTAGTCATGTAATAGTTATAATTGCAAGAATAGAAAAGTACTTAGAGCTATTGGAAAAATCATCATGTCTTCATGACAATGATTATTCAAAATATGATTGGTCATTGAATTTTGAACCTTAGTATTATTTCTGCTGTAAATGATATTGTTGCCATAAATTCTTATATAAATTATATTGTATTCAAAGTGTCTGACTGGTGTCATAATCAGTACTTTTAAAGTATGCATTAATTTGACAAAGACTACTCAACCAAATAAGAAGTTATTATGAAGGAGCTCAAGAACCAGATTAAAGTATGAACTGTTATTGACATTGTGAATTTTCTAGTAGAGCACATAATTTGTTGGGGTTCTAGTTAATTGTCGAAATACATGCTTGACAGCACTTCTGTTGTTGGGCGCAGTTCATTTTCTTCTTGTTTTGTATTTCCTTATAAAGGCATTTGTAAAATAACTGGTTCATTTAAAAAAAAGGAAATAAATACATTTAACTTACAAAGTGTCAAATGTGCTAAAAGATTCAATCAAGAGAATGGATTGATTTTGAATTCTACATGGGACCTATCATCTCTTACCACATTTTCAAGAATCATTAATAATAAACTTAAATATTATTTTATGTTGTTTTATGTCACATTTATTTCCTATTACACCACTCATCATGCTGTACTCAATGAAGCCCCCCCCAATATAAATGCTCACCACTCTTTTTTTTCAAAATTAATTTATATAACATATTGAGTTCTAAATTATGTACTTCCTCCTTCTCCCAATCCCCAAGACGCCATGTAATCTGATATAGGTTATACACGTACAATCATATTAAATATATTTCCATATTAGTCATGTTGCTGTTACAATACAACATTCACAGTGCTCACAGTGACTATAAATATGCTGGTGTAGTTGTGAATTACAAAATGTCACAGGCTCTCCACATAGAGGATAGAGGCAAATACTTTATTAAATACCAGAAAGCCAAGTCCCCAAACCAGAAAGTAAAAGTCATTACAATAGCCATGAAGTTGGTTCATGATAGAGCCACAAGTGTGAGAGACACGGTGGCAGTCACAAGATGTCGGAGGGGGTGCACGTGACCTCTGAGGGGCAGGAGGTTGGAGATGTGGAGGCCGACTCTGCCAGGCTGAAAGGGCTGACATGGCATAGAGCGTAGGGCCGTGTGAGCCGACTTTGCCAGGTTGGGAAAGGCCAATGTGGCATTGAACGTGCCTTATCAACACGGACTCCTCTTAACACATAGTCCTTTGCTCTGCACTCGGGAGAGTGCATGATTGGCTCCCACATGGCATGTGACAGTAAGAAGAATGATAAGGATATTAGGAAAAAAGCAAGGGGAGGCTCCCTCCCTCTCTCTCTCTCTCTCTCTCTCTCTCT
>NW_027186315.1:3053464-3062106 GCF_028583685.1 Petaurus breviceps papuanus | reverse complement strand
TCTCTCTCTCTCTCTCTCTCTCTCTCTCTCTCTCTCTCTCTCTCTCTCTCTCTTTCCCTCTCTCTCTGTCCCACGGTTTCATTCTGCTTTGTTCTGATGGCCACACTGTTAAGATGTAACTGAATAAAGAGCAGCCTTGCCTGGCAACCTCTGTGTCCTTGGGTGTTCTGTGGGACTGAGTTCTTCTTGGAGACAAGAAGCCGGAGATGTCCAAAGACCGGGCATAAGGTAAGACAAGGCCGGAGCTGGGACGGAGAGCCCAGCAGGTACACATAGCTAATTCAGTGAACACCCACATTCCCAAGCCTTCCAAACAGGCTCCCTCAGGCAAAGATCCTCCTCTTCTCAATCACAGTAGCTGCTCAGCCTCCATGCTCCTCTCTCTCAGCACTTCTGGCTTCTAGCAATTCTCATTCCTGGAAGTTCTCAGCAGAAGTCCTCAGCAGAAGTTCTGACTGCCTCTCAGAAGAAGTTCTGCCCCCACTAGTTCTGTTCTCAAAATCTCTTCTCTCTCTGACCTTGACCTCTCCTTATCTATGATATTAACTCCTCCCTGCCCCACCCCTCCTGCCACATCAGCAAGTTCATTCCACCACAAGATTCACAGGCTCTGGGCTTCAATACCTGAAACAGCCATGAACTTAAAACTAAGTGCCAAGTACCTGTTAGCCTGCCAATACAAGGGCCATGGAAGATTTTCAAATCCCATTGACATTACAGTTGCAAAGAAGGATCAGAATGGAAGTGAAAAAGCATGAGAAGAAAAAAAGAGACAAAATAGTATGCTTTGATCTGCATTCAGACTCCATAGTACTTTTTTATGGATATGGATAGCATTTTCTATGAGGTGTCTTTTGAAATTGTCTTAGATCATTGTACTTTTGAAAAGGCTAAGTTTATCAGCATTAATCATAACACAATGTTGCTCTTATTGTGTACAATGTTCTCTTTGCTCTGCTCATTTCCCTCAGCATCAGTTTATGTAAGTTTTTCCACTTTTTTTTCCTGAAATCCTCCAACTCATAATTTCTTATGGAATGAGAGTTTTTCATTACATTCATAAATAACAACTTTTTCAGCAATTTCTTAAGTTCCAATTCTTTACCACAACAAAAAGAGCTGCTATTAATATCTTTCTATGAGTGGGTCTTTTCCTCAATTTTATGATCTATTTGTGATAAACACCTTGGAGTGGTATTCCTGGCTTAAAGGGTACGAACAGTTTTATAGTTCTTTGGCCATAGCTACAAAGTATTCTTTATAATGGGTGGATCAGTTTACAACTCCAGCAAGAATATATTAGAGTACAACTTTTTCCCTATCTTCTCCAACATATATCATTTATCTGCTTAGACATGTTACCTAATCTGGTACCTGTGAGGTGGTACCTCAGAGTTGTTTCAATATAAATTTTCTAATCAATAGTTATTTAGAGCACTTTTTTCCTATGACTATAAATAGTTTTAATTTCTTCATCTGAAATCTGCCTGTTCACATCCTGTGACTATTTATCAATTGGGGAATGACTTGAACTCCTATAAATTTGGCTTAGTACTATATATATATATATATTAGAAACAAGGCCTTTATCAGAGAAACTGGTTGAAAAATTGTTTCCCAGATTTCTGCTTTTTTTCTGAACTTGGAAGCATTGTCTTTGTTTGTGGAAAACTTTTTTTTAATTTAATAAAATGAAAATTACCGATTTTCATTTCATAATATTGCCTATCTCTTATTTGCTAAGAAATTCTTCCCTTCTGTAATGGAAATGCAAATTTAAAGATATTGCCTTCCCTTAGGCCCTTTGATAGGCTTAAGAGACTCTTAGAACCTTCCTTGATTTGAAAATATACTCTTCCTCCTAATAGGTTGAATGGGGTCACATGGAGCCTTTGGCTTGGTTTTCAGGAATGCCCACACCTTGATGCTGTGGTATTGAGCAGTGGGTCAAGAGGGTGGTTACATTCTCTGACCCAGGAGAAGGCTATATAATCCCTGATGTGAGGCTTTGCTTTGGGGCTCACTTTGAGAAGTGTTCTGTGATTTGATCAGATGAAATTCTGGGAAGCCGTTGTTGAGAGCCCCCCAGCTTTGAAAAACCCAGATGTTGGGGCGGCCAGGTAGCACAGAGAGTAAGAGCACTGGCTCCAGTGTTGGGACAACCTGGAGATCGAATCCTGGCCTCAGACACTTAGCATCCACCCAGAAACACCTAGCCATTTAACCATGAGCAAGTTACTTAACCTTAATTGCTTAAGGGTGGCCAGGTGGCTTAGTGAGTAAGAGCATGGGCTCCAGTGTCAGGATGACCTGGATCAAATCTGGGCTCAGATACTCAGCACCACACCCAGAAATAACTGGCCGTGTAATCTTGAGCCAGTTGCTTAACCCCGATTGCTTAAAAAAAAGAAAGAAAGAAAGAAAAAGAAAAGGAAAAAAAAAGAAAAACCCAGATATGGATGAAATAGTTGGACAGCTTAGAAACCTATCTACTTGATCTGTTTCTCTGTCTTGATAATTCTGTCTATACATTCTGAAGTTCGGCATGCTGAACTTTTTCCCTTGAACTAGGTAAATGATACATATTTGATTGATTAAAGTAAGCTTGCTAACCCATTTTGAGTTGCTTTCCTTTAACAAAGCAGATCTAAGAACCTGTGTTGGCAGCCACCCTGGGGACACTGGGGTGCTTGCTGATACACCTTGTCCATAGATCTGCCAGGTAAACTATTCCTTGCTCTCTGAATTTATTTATAGTATCACTCTTTATGTCTAAATCAGGTGTTCATTTTGACTTTATCTTGATATATGGTGTAAGATGTTGGTCTATGCCTAGTTTCTACCACACCATTTTTACCGTTTTCCCATCAGTTGCTGTCAAATAGTGATATCTTATCCCAGAAACTGGAGACTTTGGGCTTAATAAACAATAGATTTGCTCTATGTGTTTGAGATCCTTTATTCCTATAAGAAATGTAACTTCTGAAAGATGCATGTTGAAATTTTGTTTTTAACCAAGAATATGCAACATAAAAGCATCACAAAAAAAATGATAAGCCTTCTATTTTTCTAAGAGCTCAAACTAGAAGCAACACATAGTAGTGTCAAAGATGTAAATTTGAGTTTATATCCAGATGGAAGCAAAATACCTGATCTTTTTCCTCTTCTTGTTTGATTTTATGTCGTCTTTACCATTTTTCATTCCATCTGATACAATCCATCTTTATAACCTGACTAATGTATAATATGAAAGTATTTACAGATCCTATACTTGACTATATGCTGCCATGGGGGGCAAGGGGGGGGTGGGGACAAAATGTGAAACTCAAGCAATTATGGAATTGAATCCTGTAAACTAAAAATAAACAAACAAAAAAAGAAAAAAGGGAAAAAAAGAAATGTTAAAACCAAGTTGTGGAAGATTGAAAAGAGAAATAAATCAAATTAAAAAAAAGATGTGAATTTGCACTTCACATAAGGAAAAAAAATACTAGAAATTAGGTAAATATGAAAGTAGAATAAGCTGCCTTGAGAGGTCATGGTTTTATCCTTAATTGAGATCTTTGAAAGCAAAGGTTGAACAACCATTTATCGGGTGTTTTGTGGAGATGTTTCTTTTGAGGGGTATGATTTCCTTTAAGCAGCTTCAATTTTGAAATTCTGTGGTTGCTCAAGTAAATTCTTTACCTTTTACAATTTATATTACATATAAATTTTAAAAAATGCATCTTTGAATTTAAATAACCAGATATGATCATTCAGTAGGATGCTATGCTATTAAGAAAATTATTCAGAAATAAAGTAAATTTCCAGTTATTTTAGTATTGTATATTTAGGAATATTGAAGGAGTTGTTGATTAAATCATTGCTTCACTGAAGAAATAGAATTGGATTAGGCTTAAGAAAAAAATTTTTTTAGAATCTACAGAGTAAGATTAATCAAATGGATTATAAAATTAAAATTCTAAAACTAAGAATTATCATTCTGTAATGAGTCTCAAGTTGAGGTAAAGTATCATTATCTTGCAGTGGGCTCTATGAATCTGATTGGTTTTTACTTCTTCAGTAGAATTTGACAACTCAGGAGAAGGAATATAGCATGATGATAGAAAGAATCCGGCATTTGGTTTTAGAAGATTTTCTCATTTTTTCAGTCATGCTTGACTCTTTGTGACCCCACTTTGGGTTTTCTTGGCAAAGATACTGAAGCAGTTTGTCATTTCCTTTTCCAGCTCATTTTACAGATGTGGAAAAGAGAAACAAAATGGATTAAGTGATATTCCCAGAGTCACTCAATTACTATGTGTCTTGGGCTGGATTTGTACCATAGTCTTCCTAAATCTACATCTGGCATTCTATCTACTGCAACACCCAGCTGACTGATATTACAAAGATCAGAATAGAATAAGGTGTAAATCCAAGCAAAAGAAGCTTACCAGAGCACTGTTGCTGTGAATATCTTCAAGATTCTGATTACATAGCATAGTGAACTCTCTATTTATTCAGTAATAAGCAAAGATAAATCATTGACAGAAATCAAAATACAGCATTCACAGTTTTATGACATAATAACTTATCACCTAAATGGTCACATAGTTTACAAAAAGTGGCCATATAGTTTTAAAGAGTACAATCATTTAGTAACTCTTTAGTTCAGTTAAGTGCTTAATTCAATCATCCTTAAGGAAGCTTATCTCCTTAATGGACATGAAGTACAAAGATCAAAGTTCTCCATCCCTAGGTAACAGTAAATCGTAATCTTCTCAATCAGCATCGGGTACCCAAGAATAGATCTTTTCAGATTGACTCAAGGCTCGTTCTCAGCTTCCATGGTTCCTCTTCCATAGTCTCAGCTTCTGCCCAAATCTATATAACTTTCACCTGCATTCGAAGGTAGACAGCTCCCCATTCCTTGTCCAGCTCCTTGTCCAGTTCTTTGCTCAGTTACTTATCCATTTCCCATTCCATATTGATGCTCACAGTGTCCAGTCCACCTCAAATTCTTCACAATTCCTTTTTCTGAGAAGACAAAGCTTAACAGCACCACAATAATATTCATTCACATTGCCAGCACCATCACCAATTCACTATCTGCCTGTGAAATCAACTCAGACCTACCAACAAGGTCTGGGAACTCAACACAAATCATCAGTATGGAAATCAACACAGACCCACAAACAAGGTCCAAAGGTCAACACAAATCTTTAGTAAAGTCCCAGGATCTCCAAAACCCTCCTCCAAGACTTCTGTAAAGAGACAACCAGAAAATCATCTTTCAGGGCTTCCAGTAAGGTCCCAGGGCTTCTGTACAAAGAAATCACAAACAAACATCAACACAGACAGAACAGACAAACATAGTGTGTCAGGGTACCACAAGTTTTCTCCTTCTCCACCACAAGAGCTGCCTTCTCAATTCCTCTCTCTCCAGCCTGGGCCTCTCCTTATATACTGTCATTAGCTCCTCCCTTTCCTTTTGCATCAGCATCAGTAGTTCATAGGTTCTCGGGTTCACAATTTGTGGGGTTCACAAGTTCTGCTTTTCAGTTATGGGCAAGACTTAGAAGAAACTTGAACTGAAACAAGGTGTCAACTGTATAGATGAAACAAGGTGTTTACTCCTTCTTTGCTTGCCATTACATAAGGGTAAGAGGTTAAGAAATTCAATGTGTATGAGAAAATTTAAAAATTGGTTAATTTGGCTCAAACTTTGTAGATGTAAAAGTAATATCAGGAGGAAAATAATGGCCTGGCAAAATGGTACATGGGTGAAAGTCATTATGAGAATAAAAAACTGATATCAAGTAAAATGATGTATCTGAAAAAAGAGGATAGGAGATCAGAATTGGAGTGTGAAGATATAGAAATTAAGTTATTGCAGTGGTCAGACAATGGACCAGCATGATATAATATCCATTTTTAAAATCTCATCATTTTTTCTATAAACAGAATTGAAAGAATCATAAATTACTGACCAAATCTCTCAAAATTAATCATGTATGTAACCATAACTATGCATGTATGAATTAAAATCTGTATAGAATATTTTGTCATATGAAAGGCATATAATTGTAATAACAAAGAAATTCCCATTAAATGTTTCATTCTTCCTAAATTATTTAATCATCTCTTTTGTAAGTCTCATTTTCACGCGACAATTTATTTTTAATCTAAGGGCTTAAGAAAATTAGATGTATTTTGTTGAACAAAGTGCTTCCTATGTGTAAGACTCTGTGCTTGGCATTCTGAGCTGGACATCAATGATTAGAGAATAATTATTACACTGAAGTTTTTTTTTCTTTTAGTCTTTCCTAGAGACAATAAGGAATGTCTAAATAAGCATGTTGTGAGTCACATAGATTTGTCATTCAAGTGCCCACTAAATTCAAGTAGTGCAGATAAAAAAATGTTTTGGAATTAAACAACTAGTTAAGGGTGTCTTATACTGACGTTGTTTGCTTAGCAGTGTTCATAAGTATGTAAAAGAGAGCAATATGAAAATAACTCACAATTGTATGTCAACATCTGTAGTAGATGATGAAAAGGTAGAGAAAATTCTCTAGCAAAGGACTTTATAAAACCTTCCAATTTAAATATACATATATATATATATAAAATTATTGATGTTAATGTAAAATATAAGCATAGTAAGAAATATATTACAAAATATGGATCTACAAATGAGAAAGGATGAATATTACAGAGATATTTCACACCACTATGTTATGATATTATATTTTTTCTTCTAGAAAAAATGGTAGAAACTATATGGGGTAAGCAATAAAAAAAATTACAAAAATGTAAGTGATTTATTTTAATGGGAAGGAAAAACTCATCTCAGGTAGTTTTCATATTCAGGGAACTAACTTGTTAGATGAAAAATCAAATTGAATTTAAAAAATCTTGTAAAAATAGCTAATTTGAAGGGCAAAGTCATATCATGTAGTTGAAAGAATTTTGTAGTGAAACACTTTAATGATAGCTAAACATTGTTAATGATATGATCACCAGAGGATGGCTCTAATATTTTTAATTGCTTTTTGGAGGGCAGTTGGTGTTAAGTGACTTGCCCAAAGTCACACAGCTAGTTTTTGTGTTAAGTGTCTGAGGCCAGATTTGAACTCAGGTCCTCCTGACTCCAAGGCTGATGCTCTATTCACTGTGCCACCTAGCTGTCCCAATACTTTTTTTTTAAATAAATTAAACCAAAGTAAATAAAATATTCTAAAAATGTAGTCAAAATAATGTCTTAGTAAATGTATAATTTACTTTCAACTTGTAGAGAGAGATGGAGTTTTGGGTAGCAAAAAAATACTAATTTAATTATGTTCTCATTCACAAAATCTAATATATTTTATTAAAAGGGACACAAGAGATGTATGAGCTATACCAAATTAAAAGCAGGGAAAGGAAGAAGAGAAGTAGTTTAAAGCATGTTTTGTGAGAGATGCTCCTAAGTATAGTATTCCAACAATAAAGAAAATTATAACAAACAAAGAAAAACCCACAAAAATAAAACCTTACAGTGGTTTTAAAAATCCGCTTCAGAAGTAAAGGAAAAGGGAGATGATATTAGATAGAAATTTGTCTAAAAGGGAAATAGGAATTTTCAGGAACTGAAAGCTCAATATGTATCCTCTGTGTAATGAAGCAAAAACAAACAGCTAATGTGATTTTGGCTGTATTGAAAGGGATAGTTTCTAGGGTTAATGTGGTGGTCAGCTCAATGTAGCTTACCATAGACTATATCTCGAATATTATGTTCAATTAAAGGTGAAACAATTTAATAAGGAAATTGAAAAGTTAATAACAGTCCAGAAAACATCTAGGATAAAGAATTACTTTGTTTCATTACCAAGTTAATTTCACTTTGGTGAACTGGCATTGTTTAGCTTGGAGAACAGAAAACTGAGGGATATCATGACAGAATAGAGTGTTTCCTTCAAGAATCACTTGATGTTTTCATGCTACATAAAATCTTTGCTGATTTCCTAGATGGTAGTGCATTATTTAGCGATGCAAACATCAAAAAACAGGAAAAAAATGCTTTCTGTAGGAGATCTTCCCCCTTCATTTTTCTTCCCATTTTGCAACTAATTCCTTTCTTTGAGATTACATTCTCTTTACACTGTCAATGCTGGAGATATTATGAAGAGAAAAGGGAAAAAAAAAAACATTGACAGAAAACATTATTTTGTTTCTGTTGTATATTATGGTTTTGTATAAGTCCTAGATATAATTTTATATATGATTATAAGAAACTTTTGAAGATATATTACTCTTTTCTCTATGAATGTAGGCAATTATCTGAACCCTCACTGAGACTGCTGAGACTTGTTGATTTTCTACATATTCCAGAATTGGTATTAGAAATACATATCATATAATTTGCATATTTGATTGTGGAAAATCGAATAATTTAAGGAATTTAAATAACACTTCCAAACAGCACTGCAGGCAGATGATTTAATTTGCTTTACAGAAGCTGAGTGTGAAAATAGGGGCAGAGTTCTGAGAAGATGTAAAATGAAAGACAGATGACATGAATGGGTTCAGAGTGTCCAAGTTCTCCAAGTCAATCCAGACAGCTGAAGGAGGAGCAACATTTTCCTCCCAATATCTCTCCTTCATCCTCATTATATTTT
>NW_027186315.1:3032742-3053454 GCF_028583685.1 Petaurus breviceps papuanus | reverse complement strand
AGCAACATTTTCCTCCCAATATCTCTCCTTCATCCTCATTATATTTTTCCAGATTAAAATTAAAACCCAAAGTTTTATTGTTTATTATAAAATACAGTTTCTCTTTACTTGCTTTTTGTAGGTAGTTGCAATAATATTTTATATTATTTTCTCTAGATAGATGAACAGATCATTTCCAATAGTTCTATTTGCTTATTTGTGCTGTTATGTAAAAATATACATTGGAGAGTTATGGGATCTGTGGGGCTTAGTTCCCTGTGTAAATTAACTGAAATTCTCCCTTTCCAGTTTCAATACTTAGATGTCTAGGATCAACTGACCTGATATTGATTTTCTGTTTCTATTAATAATGCTATAGCTCACTTAAAAGGCAAAGGATCTTCAAAATCTCGTGCTTTTTTCTGCCTATGGGTAAAATGAAAATGGTCGTACTGAAAGCCAGAAGAAAACCGTGCTCTACCACTGAGGATAAACTCCTTTCCAACCCTCTCTTTAGAGAAGTGAATGGAGATAGAAGAGAGGAAGCAGAAGAATGCTAGTGAGGGAGTTCCCCTTCAAAGTCAAAATTTCAGAAAGACATAGGCTTGAAATCTTGAAAGATTGGATTCATACTCTTTTTATGACAGGGAGGGGGAGTGAGTTTAGCCACCAATAGTCCTTTTTTTATGTCTAGTTTCCTCCCCACAACATAGCTCCTTTTGGATAACATCAAGTTCTGTGTGAATGTGAGGCCTTCACAAATAGTACAGTGCCTGGCTTAAAGTAGATGCTCAAAGTGTTGTGAATGATTAATACAAGCTGTCCTCAAGTATTTGAAAGCAACTATGATACAGGACCCATATTAAAATAATTATATTTTAACCCAAATGGAAATGAACTAGTAGCAATTGATGGAAGTTGTATGAAGGGCAAATTTAGGTTGATTTCAGACAAAAAAAACCTAAAATTAGTTTCCAGTTCAGAAATCAAATGGACTGCCTTAGACAGTGATGTGTTCTCTTATATTGAAGGTCTTCTAATACTGGATGAGTAAAATCCAGTAAACTATGTAGTACAGTGCATAGAACCCTGGACAAAGAATCAAGAAAATCTGAGTTGAAATCTAACTTCAGACACTTACTAACTCTGTGACCTAGTCCAAGTCAATAATTACTGTCTCTCTCAATTTACTCATCTTTAAATGTAGGATAACAATAGTACATACTTCCCTGGATTGTTGTTTCAAATGACATAATATTTGCAAATGTTTTGCAAACCTTAAAGCACTAAATAAATACCAACTAGCTACTACATAGTGAGTGGATGGTAGATTCAGTTATGGGATGAGCTTCATTCTTGACCATAAGATCCTTTTAGATCTTCAAGTTACATGATTTTTCATGATAATTATGTGGGAAATTCATAAATATTTTACAAGTTTTACCTTTTCCCTTTATATAAATTAAGCTCCATGATAGTAGTGTGTGGGGTATGGAATGTCATTGGGGGGCATCCCTATGAGGAAACTCCTTGTACTAAAATATGACCTCTAGTCTCCAAGCATGTTAAGGTCATTAGAAGGTTGAGTTTGAGGACACATGTACAGTCTAAATCATCAGTGGGACACAAACCTAGGTATTTCTGCCCCCAGTACCTGTTATCTCTCCTATATAAAATTTGGTCTGTAATACCTTTAGAATTCAAGATTATATACCTCAGTTTCTTTTTCTTGTCTGAGCCCTCACCTAAGAAAGCAATGGAGCATATTTTGTCCTGAGAAAACTCAACAGCTGTCAATTACATTGAAATAATTTGTATTTGAATAGATTCCACCAAAGGATCACAAGTGCCTTCCCAAGGTTACTTTCCAATAATTCCTTTATTTAGAAGTACATATTTCACTCACAAAGTTTAATGGCTTTCCACTATAGTTCTTTTGCATGAGTTTTCTGGAATGAAACATAAATTAATGCAGGTTATTTAATAAGATAATTCATTGGGAGCTATGAACTCCCCATATTTTAAATGTATATTTACAATCTGAATAGTCCTTAAATGTTCATACCACAGTCCATGCTGAAAAGATAAACTTCCTTTAAAGCTCATTATCACTGGATGTCTTTCTTTCTCACTATCATGTTTACTTATTATCTGGGAAAAATTATAATATAATATTGTAGTTCTATGTATTTCAAAAACTTGTGAATTTTACTCTGTACCTATAAGTTATATCAAGAATCTGAGGAAAGAAAAACTCCCGTTAACCAAATTATTTTTTTAATCAATATAGTATTAAATATCCAATTTTAATGTCTGATAACTGACTAAATCCTATGGTATTCTGAGAGACTAGTAGGAACATTGCATTACCATATGACTGCAGTGATTCTATAATCCTTCCATAGAGGTTCATTTACACATCTCCTAACATTTTCCATATGAAATTCATAGATGGACATAATTTATATCTCCTCCTTAATTTCTTTTTATTTGTTTGTTTATATGGTATTTTATTTTTTTCACATTTTTAAAGCAATTTTAAAGTTATTTTTAAAACTTGAATTCCAAATTCTCTCCCTCCCTCCCTCCCCAACACCCCTCAAGGAGAAGGCAAGTTATTTGATATGGCTTATACATATGTAGTCATGCAAAACATTTCCATAATAGTCGTGTTGTGAAAGAAAATATAAACTAAAGGGGAGAGCCATCAACTTCAAGAAAAGTAAAGTAAAAGTAAAAATAAGTGTATGATACATTCTGTTTTAAGATACCAGGAGTTGTTTCTTTGGGCATAAATAGTATTTTTCATCATAAGTCCTTCAGTATTGTTTTGGATCATACTATCTCTGAAAATAGTTGTCATTTACATTTGACCATCTTACAATATGTTGCTTTTGATACAGTACATGACGCTTTGCATTATCTCATGTAAGTCTTTCCAGGTTTTTTCTGAAAACATCATGCTCAACATTTCTTACAGCAAAATAGAATTCCATCATAATCACATATCACAACTTGTTCAGCTTTTTGCCAATTGATAAGCATAAGCTCAATTTCAATTCTTTGCCACCACAAAAGAGCTGCAATAAATATTTTTATACACATAGGTCTTTTTTTTTTCTTTTTTGGCTTTTATCTGCTTTGGAATACAAACCTAGTAGTGGTATTCTAGGTCAATGCACAGCTTTATAGCCTAGCTATATAGCCCTTTGATCATAGGTCCAAATTGGTCTAGGAATGATTGAATCAATTCACAACTCCACCAATAATGCATTAATGTCTCATTTTTCACAGATCTCCTCATATATATATCACTTACCTTTGCTGCTCTATTAGCCAATCTAATAGGTATGTGCTAATAATACCTCAAAAGTTTTAATTTTCATTTCTTCAATCTATAGTGATTAGGAGATTTTTTTTCATGTATCTACAGATTGCTTTGATAACTTTATCTAAAAATGGTCATATCATTTGATCATTTATCGAGTGAGGAATGACATTTTTTGTGAATTTGACTCAGTTCTCTATATGTTTGAAGAATGAAGCTTTATCATAGAAAGTAGATTCAAAATATTTTTTCACTGTTGCTATTGCTATTTACCCCTCTATCCTAATCCCTCCCATTTATTCAATTCTCTTCCTCCTTTTACCCTGTCTCTCTTCAAAAGTGTTTTCATACTGACTAATATCTCAACTGTATGCCCTTCTATCTATGATCAACTCCTTCTCTTATCCCATTTCCCTCCAACTTTCCTGTAGTGTAAACTGATTTCTATACCCAATTAAGTGTATATGTTATGGCTTCATTGATTCAGTTCTGATGAAAGTAAGGTTCATTCATTCTCCCTCAATCCCTCCCCGCTTCTCCTCCACTGTGAAAGCTTTTTTCTTACCTCTTTTATGTGAGGTAATTTACCCCCATTCTAACTCTACCTTTCCATTTTTTCTAATTCATTCCTCTTTCATCCTTTACCTTTTTTTGGATGTCATCCATTCATGTTCAATACACCCCTGTGCCCACACTCTCTCTGTACTCCTTCTATCTGCCCTAAAAAGAAGAAAGTTCTTATGAGTCACAAATATCATCTTTCCACATATGAATGTAAAGAGTTTAATTTTATTAAGTTCCTAATAATTTCCCTTTCCTTTTTACCATTTTATGGTACCCTTCAGTCTTATATTTGAGAGTCAAATTGTCTATTCAGCTCCTTTCTTTTTCTCAAAAATGTTTGAAAATATTCTCTTTCATGGAATCTCCATTTGTCCCCCCAAAAGGACTATACTCAGTATTCCAGGTTAGGTGATTATTGATGGTAATCCCAGTTCCTTTGCCCTCTACAGTATAATATACCAAGCCCTTGTTTCTTTTAAGGTAAAAGCTGCTAAGTCTGGTGTTATGCTGACTGTGGCTCCATGATACTTATATTGTTTCTTTCTGCCTGTTAACAATATTTTCTCCTTGAATTTGGAGCTCTCATATTTGCCTGTAATAGTACTTGGGGTTTTCATTTTGTGATCTATTTCCAGAAGTGATCAATGTAGTCTTTCAATATCTATTTCACCTTCTGTTTCTAAAATATCAGTTCAGATTCCTTTGATAATTTCTTTTTAAAAAATATGTCTATGATCTTTATTTGATCATGTCTTTCAGGTAGTCAAATAATATATATTTCTTTAATCTCTCCTGGATCTATTTTCCAGATCAGTTGTTTTTCTAATTATATATTCCAAATTGTCTTTTTTTCATTCTTTTGGTTTTGTTTTACTGTTTCTTGACTTCCAACAAAGTCGTTAATATACATTTGCTGAATTCTCATTATTAAGGAATCATTTTCTTCAGTGGGTTTTTGTATCTCCTTTTCCATTTAGTCAATGCTACTTTTTGAGGAGTCTATTCTTTACTGAATTTTTGTGCCTTTTTTCCATTTGGTCTGTTCTGTTTTTAAGACATTCTTTTCTTTATTTCCTTTTTTTGTAACTTTTACCATTTTAATTAGTGAGTTAATAGGCATTGTTTCATGATTTTTTAAAATTATATTCATTTTTACTTTTCGACCTTCATTTCCAAAAAGTTTTGAGTTAACCAATTTTGTCCTGTCTCTTTCTGACCCCCCACCCCAAGATAGTGAGTGTACTGGATTTTCCTTCCCCAAATCTACTCTCTCTTATATCCTCCTCCATCCCCCCCCAATTTGCTAGTAGGGCAAGATGTATTTCTGTACCCCAGAATATGTATATCTTATTTCCCAGTTGGATGCAAAAAATATTTTTTAACACTTGTTTTCAAAATTTTGATTTCCAGATTCTTTCCCTCCTTCCCTCCTCACCCACACTTACTGTAAAGATAAGCAATTATATGCAGGTTTTATATGTGTACTTACACAAAACATTTCCATAGTAGTCATGTTGTGAAAGACTAACTGTATCCCCCTCCATCTTTTCCCACCCCCTACTTCTTCTATTTTCGAGTATGATCCTGTCCCTTTTCAAAATTGTTTGTTTCTAACTACCCTCTATCCCAAATTGCCCTCACTTCTATCATCCTCCCTGCTATTCCTTTCCCCCAAACTTTCTGAAGGGCAAAATATCTAATTGGGTGTGTATTTTTATGACTCCTTAAGTCAAATTCAATGAAAATAAAGTTGACTTATTCCCTTTCACTTTCCTGTTCTTTGCCTCCATTGTAACAGTTTTCTCTTACCTCTTTTATATGAGATAATTTAGACTATTCTATCTCTCCTTTTCGCCTTTCATTTTTAGATATCACCCCTTCATATTCAACTCATCCTGTACCTTCTGTCTAGGTATACATGTAAATGCATACATACACACTTATATTTATATGCACATATACCATCTGATACACAAATATATGTATGTATATACATATACAAATCTACACATATATATTCCCTTCAAATATCCTCATACTGAGAAAAGTCTCATGTGTTGCAATTATTGTTTTTCCATGTAGCAATGTAAATTGTTCAACTTTAATAAGTTGCTTATGATTTCTTTTTCCTATTTACCTTTTCATGTTTCTTGTATTTGAAAGTCAAAATTTCTGTTCAGCTCTAGTTTTTTCATCAATAATGCTTGAAAGTCCTCTACTTCATTGAATTTCCATTTTTCCCCTGAAATATTATACTCAGTTTTTCAGGGTAGTTGATTCTTGGTTTTATTCCTAGCTCCTTTGACCTATGGAGTATCATATCCCAAGCCCTGTGATCCCTTAATGTCAAAGCTGCTAGATTTTTTGTTATCCTGATTATATTTCCACAACACTGAAATTATTTCTTCCTGACAACTTGTAATATTTTTTCTTTGAGCTTGGAACTCTGATATTTGGCTATAAGTTTCCTAGGAGTTTTCTTTTTGGGATATTTTTCAAGATGCAATTGAAGAATTCTTTCAATTTCTATTTTGCCCTCTGATTCAAGAATACAAGGGCAATTTTCCTTGAGAATTTCTTGAAGGATGATTTCTAAGCTATTTTTTAATCATGGATTTCAGGTAGTCCAATAATTTTTAAATTATCTCTCCTGGATCTATTTTCCAGGTCATTGGTTTTCCAATGAGATATTTCACCTTGCCTTCAATTTTTTTTTCATTTGTTTGGATCTGTTTATATAGTATCTTGATTTTTCATAAAGTCATTAGCTTCCATTTTCTCCAATCTAATTTTGAATGAATTCTCTTCAATGAGTTTTTCAAATTCCTTTTCCATCTGGTCAATCAACTTTTTAAGGTATTCTTCTCCTTATTGGCTTTTGGGGCCTCTTTTGCTATTTGAGTTAGTGTAATTTTTAAGGTTTTATTTTCTTCAGTATTTTTTTATCTCCTTTATCAGGCTGTTGACACTATTTTCATGACTTTTTCCTCCACTGCTCTTACATGATTTTCAAATCCTTCTTGAGCTCCTCCATGGGTTACAACTTATTCATATATATCTCAGAGGATTTTGAAGTGGGAGTTTTGACTTTGTTGTCTTATATTGTCCCCAAAATAGATTCCATGATCTGACTGTGCTTCCTCTGTTTGCTCATCTTGCAAACCAATGACTTGACTTTTGAGCTCTTTGCTATGGTAGCACTCTGCTTCCAGAGTGAAGAGAGCTGGGTTCCAAATTTCTGGGGGTTTTGCAGCTATTTTCAGAGTTATGAGAAGGGTGTCCAATCTACAGATATAATAATCTCTGGCACATTAGAGTTCTTCACCCCAGGACAACCACCCAAGACTGGGACCCAGATCCAAGCAGGTCAAAGCAAATGCAGTTGCCCTCTGAATGGTTGCTTGTTCCCACTATGATCTGTAGGCCAGGATTTATGGATGTTGCCAGGAGGCAGCAGCTGCAGCCACTATCACAACCTCTGTCATCCCAGGGGCAGGGATCTGACCATATTCTTCTTTCACCTACTTCCAACAGAATTCCCTACTGACCTTTTAGTTTTCTTTGGTGTTTATTGCCTGATGTTTGGAAATTACCACAGCTACCACTGATTCACTCTCCTGAGCTCTGCTGCAGCCCATCTGTGCCACAAGTCTCGGCTGGCATGGCTCAAGCTGAGCCTGTGCTCAGCTCCCAGCCTGGTGTGATAGTCCCTTTCTGTTGATCTGCCAGGCTGCCTTCAGTGGGAGATTTGTTTCTCTCTGCCACTTTGTGTATTCTGTCGCTCTAAAATTTGTTTAGCATATTTTTTTTTAAGTATTGGAAGTGGTTGAAGTGGGAGCTCAATCCATTTCCTGTTTTTTCTACTTCACCATGGCTCTGCTTGATGTATTTTTTTTGTCTTCTTTACGAAACTGTTGCCTCATTTTTCATTATTTTCTTGCATCACTTTCAATTCTCTTCACAATTTTTCCTCTACCTCTCTTGCTCAATTTTCAAAATCAAAATCAAATTTTTGGAGCTCTTCCATGGCCTGAAACATATTCATATGTTCTTGGAGGCTTTAGACTTTATTATCTTTTGACTTTATTATCTTCTTCTAAGTGTGTTTTGGTCTTTCTTGTCACCACAGTAACTTTCTATTGTCAGAGGTTTTTATTTATTTCTGTTGTTTGCTCCTTTTTCCCATCTATTATTTGACTTTTAACTCTTTTTTTAAGTATGTCCTTGCTTCCATGGTGGAGGGAGAACTTGCCAAAGATTCATGGGTTTTGTGCAGCTGTTTTCAGAAATTCTTCTAGAAATCTGTAGTTGTCTTTTAGTTTTTTCCAAAGTTGTATGTTCTAAGGAGATGTGTGTTTAGTGTTCTCTTTGCCTGTGTCTAGTCTGTGAGGGGCCACAAGAACTCTTTTCTGCCCTGGAATTTTGATGAGTGCCATGATCCACTGTGGCCATAAGCTCTGCTCCCTTGCCCTGGGACTGCTACTCTGGACTGTAACCTGGAACTGAGTATGGGCAAGTCAACAGAGTCCTCACTCATTGCTAGCAATAAGATTCCTGAAATCTCTTTCTTATTACTTATTCAACCCCCTTACCATGTGTTGCTTCTGGAAGCAACAGCTGCTACTGTTATGAAAGCCTGCTTCTGGTTTGTGATGTTTGGGACTCTGTTGGTGCAGTGTGCATTGGGCTGTGTGCTCCATTCTTACCCAGTTGTGAGAGATGAATAATTTAGTTTAAAATATTACTGCTAGTAAAATATTTTCAAGAGCAATATAATTTTCTAGATATGAGGAATGTTTCAGAAAGAACAATTTGTATGTATTCCCAGAAATCAGAATAAATCCGGACAGATAACTTTATACTACTAAATGAAATTTATTTATTTTCCATAATGTTGACATGTTACATCTAATTGTTTGTAAATGTAATAATTTGGTCAAAGAGATATTAAAAGGGATACATAATGGATTGTACAAAAACCTTAAAGAATTTTGCTAATTTTAAAATCTAAGTACACCTAAAGGTATTTCTCAAGGGCAAGGCCAGAGAATTCAGTGCTGATTTCTGCCTTTTTCATTTTTTTTCTCTATTACTTATTTCAGTGTTGTCCACTCAAATGGAAACATGGGCTACTAGACCAAACATAAAGAACTCGGGAATCCACATATTGACTTGGAAAACAGCACTTTAATGGTGTATTTGACTTATTATATTTCATTTCTTTTGTCAAATATTTCCCAATTGCATTTTAATGTGATTTGGGCCATGCTTTATTGTATTGTGAGCTACATGTGGTGAAACTTTAAGTATGACACCTCTGCCTTAGAAGAATGAATTTATGCTATTTTCATTAAATTTATCTATAACAACTGAGACAAAATGCAAATATGCCTATTGAAAGCACAGAAATGCAGAAGGATCATAATAAATTGCAAAGATGAATAGAAACTAATTTGATAATCATTTTTTTTCATATTTACATTATTGATTTTGGTACTCCTTCCACCAGAGCTAATATGATATTCTAAACTTTCAAATCCTGAGGAATGATTTTTCTTCTTCTTTTAAATAATTTCTCCATAAAGAATTTGCCCAACATTTTCTTTAGTTGTTATTTGATGTTTTTTTTTTTTTCCTTTTGGAGAGCAATTGGGTTTAAGTAACTTGCCCAAGGTTACATGGCTAGTTTTTTTGTGTGTGGACGTTAAGTGTCTGAGGGCAGAACCAAACTCAGGTCCTAGTGATTCCGGGCCCAACGCTTTACTCACTGCACCACCTAGTTGCCCCTTGATGTATTTTTTTTTATTTATTATTTATTTTTTATTAAGCAATCAGGGTTAAGTAACTTGCTCAAGGTTACACGGCCAGTTATTTATGGACATGGTGCTGAGTGTCTGAGCCCAGGATTCGATCTCCAGGTCGTCCCAACACTGGAGCCGGTGCTCTTACTCGCTGTGCTACCTGGATGCCCACCTTGATGTATTTTTTAACAAAAATAATTCATTGATGCTGGCCAGGAAAAAAGTAGATTATGATGAACTTTTATCCCTCAGTTAAATAGTACTTCCCCAGATCCTTTTGTTTTAAAATCAATTTCCCTAAGTGGTGCTTATTTGGTTTTAGTACCACTTTTTTTTTTTTTTATAAAAGGAAGTATTTGCAATTTTTTTAGTTAACCCATACTCAACATATATCAAACTATTGACCTTTAGGTGACACACTATTATTATTCTAAACTTTTTCTTTCATTTTTGTATTGTTACACAGAAAATGTTAGAATTAATGATGGACTTCTGTCTGGGGGAAAGGGGGGAAACAAATATCTTGTCTTTAGAGTCGAACAAATAACAAAGAAAAAGTAGCTGCACAAGTACAGGTAAAGGATTGTCAACTCAGAAAATAAATGACCACATTTTCATAGAGGTTCTATAACTGCTATTAGCTCTAAAAATACCAAATAGCTCACACAGGCTATCATATTCACAATTAACTCTAAAAAATAAATAAATAAATAAATGAAACCAAATTACTAATATTGACCATAAGCAAAAAGCTTTCTTTATTCCATCAAGCAAAAGAAACTTTATATATGTGCCAGGGCTTCTTCTGATATTAAGAAGAGTAGTGGGCAAATCTCAATATATATACCAATGGCTATGGCAATGACCTGTAGCCCTGACAAAGAATGACAACAATAATAATGACACAAGTTTGATTCACAACAGGACTTTGTTACCAGAACATGGTTTCTGCAGGTACTTGTCTGAACTCATTAATCTTCTGGGGCTAATATGAAACAGTTCTGGGATTATCTATGATTAATTCATCCAGAGCATGAGCACAAATCATTGTTGTTACACCAAGCTCAGGGAATACCTTGCTTGCTGGGCCTTTGCTCTGGAAAACAGGGTGATTCCTAACAGTAAAAAGAGTGATGTGATCTTAAAATAGGCGTCCTGACACAAAGGTGATTTAAAAAAAAATAGGTTTCTCTGCTCATTACAGGTTAACAATTTAATATGTTAATTTTATTTTTATATTATGTTGATTGTAAGTTTCTTATGCAAGGTTCTTTCTGAGATAATAATTCTGCCTAATCGTGTTCTAGTCAGGCTACATATGCATTCTTTGTAACTCTAGTAACCATATTTAAGACAAATTATTAACAAGTATGTCTAGAGGAGGAAGACACAAAAAATGTCAAATACTATATGAAAATGAAGAAGGAATCAAGAATTTTTCACCTTAAGAAGACCACGACTTAGAAGGAAAATAATTGCTTTCTTCTGACATTTGAAAGGTTGGTATGAAAATTACAAAGTAGGCTTAGTCTTCTTGGTTTCAGAGGGTAGAATGGAGATCAATGAATGATGCTTACAAGAGAGGACATGTCACAAGAAAAGAAAAATATTCTCCAAATGTTTAGGCTGTCTAAAAATGAATGAGATATCTCAAAATATATTGAAAACTTTGCCACTTGTAAATATGCATATATGTATTTTTATAGTTATACATACACACATATACAGATAGATAATTTCATAGATATTTCTGGAAATCTATGTATCCATATTTAGGGAAATGAATATATTTATTTACTTAGGGGACTGAGAATAGAATATACATATATATCTATATATATATACACACACACACACATATATATGTGTGTTTGTGTGTGTGTGTGTAGGTATGCATGTGTATATGTGAGTGTAGGTAGGTATATATATGTATAGGTATGTATGTGTGTATGCACACACATATAAACATAAACAAATTGACACAGGATATCAAGTACAAATACATATATTTGTATGTAAACATGTACACAAACAAATGAATCAGTGATCACTTATATCTACAAATGAGTGTGAATATTACATATACGGAGAGAGAAAGAGAGGAAAAACTTACAGGTCCTTGGAAATATCTATGAAAAAAGTTATACAAAACCTCTGAAGCTTAAAACAGGATGTGCTCCACCCTAGAAGCAAAGCCCTACTTTAACAAAAAGTTAAAAGTGATGTAATAGACTTTGGAAATAAGCAAACAATGGGGAAAAACTGACTAGAAACAGTTACTATGATCACAGGGAAGATCAAAAGACCCACTCAAAAGAAAATAAAAACTCCTAAACCCCAAATCTCCAAGAAAAATATTAATAGGTCTGAGTTTGTGGAACAGCTAAAAAATGAATTTGAAAATCAGATGAAAGAGGTAGAGGAAAAAATGGAAATAGAAATGAGAGTGATGCAAGAAAATCATGAAAAACTAGTGAACAACTTGGTAAAGGAGAAATGCACAAGAAAAAAAAAACAACTGAAAAAATAACATCTTAAAAAGAGACTAGTCCAAAAGGTAAAAGAGGTTCAAAAGTCAGTGGGGAGGGGGTGTGGAGGAAAGATGGCAGTGTAGAAGCAGGAAAACCCTTTATGTCCCTTTCATAACTTTCTCAAATACCTATAAAAAACTGTAAACAAACTTTAGGGCTACAGAACCCACAAAGAGAAAGAGAGAAACACACATCCCACTGAAGACAGCCTGGCAGGCCAGCAGGAAGTGTCCATCTCGGCAGCCATAGAGCAGAGCTTAGCACCATGTGTGTCCCATGGTTTTAGCCTGAGGGCAGCCACAACCAGCCCTTGCTGGAGGGACTTTAGGAGAGTGGATCACCAGCAGTTATGGTGGTTTTCAGAATTTTAAATGCATAAGTGCCAAAGACAAAGTGAGAGGTCAGTGGACTTGGAGAACAGGGGGTCTGGAAGATCAGTTTGAGCACTGCCTCTAGAGGGAGAAACACCTGAGAGTTGGCAACCCCCACTGCATGGCTGCTTCAGAGCTCTTGGCCTTCAGATTGCAGGGGGACCAAGCAACCAGTCTGAGGGGTAAACATTCTTGCTTTAATCTACTTGGATATGGATAGCTGTCTAGGGTAGATGTCTGAAAGTATACAACCTGTGTGCCAGAGCCAGTGGAGGCTTCTGAGAAGGCACTCAAATAATAGCTCTAGCAGCTGAGAAAACCCCAGTGATTTGGGGAAAAGGTCTCCTCTCTGGAAGCAGAGGTCTACTGTGGCAAAAAGCTCAAAAACCAAGTCATTTAGTGGCAACATCAACAAGCTGAGTAAGCAAAGCAAGCACAGCAATCTGACTTTGAGCTCCTTTTTGGGGCGTCAAAAAGGATCAAAGCATGGAATAGAAGGAAGACAGCAAAGCCAGAACTCCTGCACTAATAGCTTCCAAGAAAAATATTAATTGGTTACAGGCCACAGAGGAGCTTAAGAAGGATTTTGAAAACCAAATAAGGGAAGTGGAAGGAAAAATTGGGAAGAGAAATGAGAAAGATGTAAGAAAATCATGAAAAGAGAGACAACAATCTGACTGAAGAAAATAACACCTTAAAAATAGACTAAATCAAATGCAAAAGAGTCTCAAAAAGACTATGAGGAAAAGAGTGCCTTAAAAAGCCTAATTTGCCAGACGAAAAAAGAATCTCAAAATCATACTGAAGAGAATAATTCCTTCAGAATTAGAATGGAGCAAATGGAAGCTAGTGACTTCATGAGAAATCAAGATACTATAAAACAGACCCCAAAAATGAAATAAATAAATAAAAAGTAATGTGATATATCTCATTGGAAAAAGATTGACCTTGAAAATAGGTCCAGGAAAAAAAAAATTAAAATTGGTGCACTACCTGAAAGCCAAGATGAAAAAAAAAGAACCTAGAAATCATCCTTCAAGAAATTCTCAAGGAAAATTCCCCCGATGTTTTAGAACCATTGTGCAAAATTGAGGTTGAAAAACTCCACTGATCACCTCTTTAAAAAAGATCCCAAAAAGAAAATTCTTAAGAGTAGTATAGTCAGGTTACATAATTCCCAGATCAAGGAGAAAATATTACAAGCAGCCAAGGAAAAACAATTTGATATTGTGGAAACACAATCAGGGCAACACAGGATCTAGCAGCTACTACATTGAGAGATAGCAGGGTGTGGAATATGATATTTACAGAGGTCAAAGGAGCTGGGATTAAAACTAAGAATCACTTACCCAACAAAACTGAGTATCATATTTCAGGGGAAAATATGTTTATTCAATGAGACAGAGAACTTTCAAGCATGCTTTATTAAAAAACAGAACTGAATAGAAAATTGGACATTCAGAAACAAGAAGCAAGAGAAGCATGAGAAGGTAAACAGGGAAAAGAAATCATAAATAACTTATCAAAGTTGAACTATTTACATTTATACATAGAAAAACAATAATTGTAGCTTATGAAACTTTTCTTGGAATGAGAAGACTTGAAGGGAATATAAATGTGTGTGTGTATATATATGTATATATGCATATATATACATATTTGTATGTATACATATTTGTATACATACATATATATCTATATAGTAGGGTATATGGGCATGTGAATTCATATGTGTGTGTATATATGTGTAGAGGGTCAAAGTAGAGAAAAGGCCAAGTGGGGGTCAGGATAAGACATTTGGAAATATAGTCAGTCTTTCTCAATATATCCACTAAGCAAATGTATTGTGTAGCTACACATGTACAACCTATATTGAATTGCTTATCTTCCCAGTAAGGGTGAGTGAAGAGGGATGAAGGGAAAGAATCTGGAATTCATTTTTAAAATCTAGTTTTTAAAATATATATATATATATAGATATATATATTAATATTTTTCATGCAACTGGGAAATAAGATATATTGACACTAGGGTATAGAGTATCTCTGGAAATTTGGAGGGGGATTGGGGGATGATATAGGATTAAGCAGATTGGTTGAGGGGGTATACAGTGAGATCACTGTTTTGGGGTGGTGAGTAGGGGAAAGACAGGGAAAAAATGTAATTCAAAACCTTGTGGAAATGAATGATGTAAACTAAATTAAACATAAAATTAAAGAAAATAAATGAGTTTTAAAAATAAATAAAATTAAAAAGGCAATTGAGAGAAGAATATCTTAAAAAGCTGATTTGGTCAAATGGAAAAAGAGGTCCAAAGGCTCACTGAAGAAATAATTCCATAAAAATTAGAATAGAACAAATGGAAGCTAATGACTTCATGGGAAATCAAGAAACAATAAACTCATTCTGAGCTTTCTGAACAAATTTCTTACAGAAACATACCTCTGTTCATTTTTGATTAGATGCCTTTATTTTTACCATTTCATATCTATTTCAATTTTTATCTATTAGATGTCGCTATTGACAATCTATCACATATGTTCATTCATTCATTCATTCATCTTTCTTTCTAATCTATTAATATAGCTATGTTTGTATGTATGTATGTATCTATCTGGCTAGCCACCAGTGTCAATGATCTTCCTGTTCATCAACTTTAATTTCTTTAGATATCATTCTCTTTTCTTCCTCCCAAGTAATATTTCTATTTTCATTATTTTTGTTATTGTTGACTCCAGTTTTGAGATTGTCCAGTCTTTTGGAGGATCAGAAGAATTATATAATTTTAGTCCATAGAATTCTATCCATTCTCAGATTGATTATATGATAAAATGATAGTAAAATTGTAAAAATAGTCTTCTGTTTTTTTCATGTGACTCTGCAGTGATTCTCATACTACAGTGTTATTTTTTTTCAGAAATGAATAATTAGATGAAATTGTTCTTTCCCTGAAAGTTTTTCCTTATTCTTACTTCAGATCATCCCTACATTAGCAACCATGAATGCTAGTAAGACAGAATCTGGTTCCAAATAGTACTTTCATATTTCAGCTTCTTTTACCCTTTGTGAGATGGAATTACCATTTAGACAAAAATTTGTCATCTGTTCTACTTTACCAAAGAAGAATATAGTTCTTATGTCAAAATAATTTCTGGCACTCTTAACTAGTTAATAAGCACTTCCTATATACCAAGAACTACAAAAAGGGTTGTAATTACAAGAAAAGGCTATAAATAATCATTTCTTGAGGAATTTAAAATCAAGTTGGGGATGACAACATGCACAAAAATGTTATATACAAAAATAGGAAATAATGAATAGAGAGGAAAAGTCTAGGATTAAAATGGATTGGGAAATATTTTTAATAGAAAGTAGGAGTTTAGTTTGGACTTGAAAGTTGTTACGGTAGGAAGGCAAGGAGGTACAAATGAAGAAAAAAAAAATTTCCATGAGTAAGGAAAATCCAGCAAAAAATATCCAGACTAAAGAGGTGCAATATCTTGTTCCAGGGAGAGTAAGGGCATCAATATCTTCAGACCAAAATATACATGAGGGGTATGGAAAGCCTGAAGACTACAAAAATTGTCTACGAAAGTTGTGAAAAGTTTTGAAGGTCATAGAGAGTCTTTTAAATTTTAATATTGGGACTCATATGGAGTTACTTCAGTTCATTGAACAATGGGTGACATATTCTGATCTGCACTTTATAAAAAATTACCTAGGAGGGTGAATGTATTGATGGACCAAAGTGGAGAGACTTATGGAAAGTACACCCTCAAAAATATATGCCACTATTGGGTGTGGGTGCTGAAAGCTTATATCAGGGTGGTGATGAAAAATACAAGATAGAAAAGGAATACACAAGAGATGCCAACAAAGTAAAATTAGTCAGCCTTACAATGAATTTGGTATGAAGGTTGAGTGTAAGAAGAATTGAATGGCACCTAAGTTGTAAGCCTGGGAGACTATGAAGATGATATTGATTTATAATGTAAGGTGAAAAATTGGAAGCATGAAGTAAATGATATTTAAAAAAATACATTTAGTTTTGCTTATACTGAGAATAAGAAATGCATAGGTCAGGGGATGGAGCCAAGGTGACAGAGAGACACCAGGAAGATGCCTGACCTCTCCCAGTTTCCCTTAAACAATGTTAAAGCAAGCCTCTAACAGATGCTGGAGAGACAGAATCTTAAAAAAAAAGTTAGAATAAAATAATATTCCAGCTTAAGATAACTTGGAGGTACTGCAGAAAAGGTGTCTCACTTGGGGAGAAAGGAAAAACAGTCAAGTTCAGTGTGGCACAGCACTGTGCAACCCAATGCAGATAATGTCTGGGTAAGCCAGTGGATTTTTCTTAGTCACAGCACAGAACAAAAACTGAAAATTGAGTGAAGAAGAACAGGCCAGCTATGAGACTTCTAACCTCAGAACAGCAGGCAAATTGCCAGGCTGGAAATCATACAACAACTGGCCTGACAAGGCCAGGATACATCAGTGTAGGGATAACCCAGGCTGCTACCACCTGAGGCTCCAGAGCACAAAGCCAGTGACCAGGTCCCTGTTTCCAGTAAAAGAATTTTGGGACAATGCACCCTGTACCTCTGGAGCAGAATTCAGCTTTAAAAGTCATGAAATACCCCCCCCCCAAAAAAAAACAAGCAAAAATAACACTGATCATAGAAAGGTTATATTATGAGGATAGGAAAGATCAAAACACAACTGGCAAAGAGGACAACTTTGGGGAATGCCTACATTTGAAACCTCAAAGGAGAATATGAATCATACTCAAGGCCAAAAAGCCTTCCTAAGGACCTCAAATAAGACAGGTAGAAGAAAAACTAGGAAACTAAATGGGAGGTATACAAGGGAGAGTCAAAAGGTTGGAAAAGGGAGGAAAAAAATAACTGAAGGAAGCAATAAAATAGAAAAAAACATTGATTGGTTACATTTTTTAAAAAATAAAGAAAAAAATAATAAATTGCCAGAATAAAAAAAAATGAAAAGGGTGAATTCACCAACAATGAAGAGGAAATCAAAGAAATAATTAGGAGCCCTTTTGCCCAACAGTGTGATAAAAAATCTGACAATCTAAGTCAAGTGCATGAGTATTATATGTGTGTGTTTGTGTTAATAGGAGAGGAAATAAAATATATAAATAACTTCATTTTAGAAAATGAAATTGAACAAGCCAACAATGAACTTTAAAAGAAAAAAAAATCTCCAGTAGAGATGAATTTACAAGTGAATCCTACCAATCATCTACAGAAAAATTAAGTCCAATACTATATAAACTATTTAGAAAAATAGATGGAGGGGTTTTGCTATTCCTTTAATGGCACAAATAAATTGATTATATCTAAACAAGGAGAAGTCAAAACAGAATAAGAAAATTCTAGATCAACTTCCTTGATGAATATAGATGTAAAATGTAGAATTAAAATATTTGCATAAATTATAGCAAGTTATCATGAGGATAATACACAATAATCAGGTGGGATTTATACCAGGAATGCAGCACTAGTTCCATATTAGGAAAACTATAAGCATAATTGACAATATCAACAACAAAAATAACAGAAATCATATGATTATCCCAATAGTTAAAGTTTTATTTGACATTGTTGGACTCATTTATATATTAAAAAAAAAAAACACTGGAGAGCACGGGAATAAATGGAGTTTTCCTGAAAATGATAAACACTATCTAGGTAAACCCAGCAGCAAGCAATATCTGTAATGGAAATAAGTTTGAAACCTTCCCAATAAGATTACAGGTGAAACAGGAATATCGATTATCTCCACTATTATTCAATATAGCTTCAGCAATGAGAATGAAAGAAAACTGAAGGAATTATAATAGGAAATGAAGAAACAAAATTATTACTCTTACATTATAGATGGTGTAATGGTATACTTAAAGAATCCTAGAGAATTCACATAATATATTGAAATAATTAGAAATGTTAGAGCAACTCATGGTGGAGCCCCTGAACTGGGATTGCCGGGGGCCAGCTGGCAGGTGGGGATGCACCGTTGCGGGGTGGGTGCCAGCCCCATTGCCAAGAAGAAGCTGGCTGAGGCCAAATATAAAGAATGGGGTACTGTCCTGGTTGAGGACCAGCTGGCCCAGATGTCAAAGCAGCTGGACACATTCAAGACCAACTTGGAAGAATTTGCCAGTAAACACAAGCAAGAAATCCAGAAGAATCATCACTTTCCAGCTGAAGTTTCAAGACATGTGTGCCACTATTGGGGTTGACCCTTTGGCCTCTGGAAAATGATTTTGGTTGGATACTTTTATTGTGAGCTGGGTGTTCAAATTATTGAGGTATGCCTGGAACTGAAGCATCGGAATGGAGGTCTGATCACTCTGGAAGAGTTACACCAGCAGGAGTCGAAGGGAAGGGGTAAGTTTGCTCAGGATGTCAGCCAAGATGACCTCATCCAGACCATCAAAAACTGAAGGCCCTGGGCACTGGCTTCAGCATCATTCCTGTGGGAGGCACTTACCTGGTATAGTCAGTTCCATCTGAGCTCAACATGGATCATACTGTGATGCTACAGCTAGAAGAGAAAAATGGTTATGTGACAGTCAATGAGATCAAAGCAAGTCTCAAATGGGAGACACAGAGAGCTTGGCAAGTGCTGGAGCACCTACTGAAAGAGGGGCTGGCCTGACTTGACCTGCAGGCTCCAGGGGAAGCACACTATTGGCTACCAGCTTTCTTCACAGACTTATACTCAGAGGAAATCACAGCTGAGTAAGCCAGGGAGGCCCTCCCCTGATTCTAGAAAGAAGCAGACCAGTGGTTAGAATGGAGGAAGACGGGGCAATACCTACTAAGGGAGCTTGAACAATAGATATTTTTGTAAGAAAATAGAAAAAAAATGATTAGAAATGTTAGCACAGTTGCACAATATAAAATAAATCCATGTAAATCATCAGTATTTCTATATATTTTCAACAATGCACAGCAGCAAGCAACATAAATAGTAATTACATTTAAAATAACTGCAGACAATGTGAATATTTGGGAGTCTACCTTCCAAGACAAAGTCAGGAACTAAAGAAAAACAAATAGAAAACACTTTGCTCCTGGAGATACTGAGCTAATATGGTAAAAATGACAATTGTACCAAAATTAATTTGTTTGATGACATATCAATCCAAGTAAAAAATTTCATAAAGCAAAAAGATAAATAAAAACAAAAATTCACATGGAAGAACAAAAAGACAAGAATATCAAGAGAATTAATGAAAAAAAATCAGAAGAAAGTGGCATAGCCATACCACATGTAAAACTGTATTAAAAAGTGGCAGGCATCAAAACTATTTAGTAATAGATAAAAACAAAATAGAGTGGTAAATCAGTAGAATAGATTAGATACAAAATATACAGTAGTCAATGAGCATGGTGACCTACTGTTTCATAAATCCAAAGACTCCACCTTCTAGGATAAGAACTAACTGAATTAAAAAACAAACAATCCAAACTTCTGGGAAAGCTGGAATACAGTATGGCAGAAACTAGACACAAACCAACATCTCACACTGTATACTAAGTTAAGGTCAAAATGGGTACATGATTTAACATAAAAGGTGAGTCTATAAAAAAAAATTAGGAGAAGAAGGAATAGATAACTTTATAATTTGTTAAAAAGGGAAGAATCTATGACTAAAAAGGAGATTGAGAATATTATACAAATGCAAAATGGATCATTTTGATTACGTTAGATTTTTTTGGTAGAAACAAAGCCAGTGTAACCAAAATTACAAGGAAAGCAGAAATCTGGGAAACAATTTTTGCTGTCTTTTTTTTTCTGATAAGGGCCTCATTTCTGAAATACATTGAGAACAGAGTTAAATTTATAAGAATAAAAGTCAATCCCCATTTGATAAATGTTCACAGAATACGAAAAGGCACTTTTCACATGAAGAAATTTAAGCTATTCAAGGTGAAATGAAAATAAAATGTTCCATATCACTACTAAAGAAATTCAAATTAGGGGCAGCTAGGTGGTACAGTGAGTAAAAGGCCTGCCCTGGAGTCAGGAGGACCTTAGTTTGATTCCAACCTCAGACACTTAACACACACACACACACACACACACACACACACACACACACACACACA
>NW_027186315.1:2980052-3032732 GCF_028583685.1 Petaurus breviceps papuanus | reverse complement strand
ACACACACACACACACACACACACACACACACACACACACACACACACACTACCCTTGTAACCTTGGGCAAGTTACTTAACCCAAATTGCCCTCCAAAAAGCAAAAAAAATGCAAATTAAAACAATTCTTAACTACTACCTCACACCTATCAGATTACTAAAAGTTTGTAAAGGGTGGGGGGGAAATGGATTTTACTTGGAGAAGATGGAGGGCAGAGGCAGAAAAGTGTACGTTACAGCACATGAAGAGGTGCAAAGACCTATTACAGTAGATGGGAACAAGGGAGGTAAGCAAACAATGTTCAGGGGTAACAATCCTGACTTTAGACAAAGCAAAAGCAAAAATAGAAATAATTAAGAGATAAAGAAGGAAACTATATTCTACCAAAAAGTATCATAGACAATGAAGTAATATCAATACTAAGCCAAGTGGTATAGCATTCACATTTTTAGAGAACTTAAGTCAGTGGAAAAGATAGAGAGCAAAACTATACTAGTGGTAGACCTTAACATCACCACCACCCCCCTTCCATAGCAAGGGAAATATAATAACAAAATAAAGAAGAAAGGAATTAAGGAAATGAATAGAATTTTAGAAAAGCTAGATATTGTAGATCTTTGAAGAAAATTGAATGGGGATAGAAAGAAATATACCATTTTTTCAGTGTTACATGACACCTACACAATAATTGACCGTGTCTATAGTATAAAAGACTCACATTCTAGTGCAGAAAGGCAGAAATATTAAATACATCCTTCTCAGATAGTGATGCAATATATATATATAGTAAAAGGCAATGGAAAGATAGACCAAAAATTAATTGGAAAATAAATAATCTAATCTTAAAGAATTAGTGGGTCAAAAAAATTTTTTGAAGCAATCAATTTCAGCCAAGAGAATCACAATAATGAGACAACATGCCAAAATTTATGGAATGAAGCCAAAGCAATTCTTAGGGTAAATTTTATATCTTTAAATAATTAAATAAATAAAATAGAGAAAGAAACAATCAGTGAATTAGGAATGCAACTAAAAAAAATGAGTATAAGAACAAAATTTAAAATCCCCAATTAAAAACAAAATTAGAAACATTGAAAATAAAGGGAGAGATTAAGAAAATTGAAATTAAGAAAACTATTGAATTAATAAATAAAATAATTGCTGGTTTTATGAAAAAAATAAAATAATACACTTTGGTTAATTGGATTTTGAAAAAGGAAGAAGAAAACTGAATTACCAATTTCAGAAATGAAATGGGTAAATTCACCAACAACAAAGAAAAATTTAAAAGAATAATTTGTAGCTATTTTACCCAACTGTACACCAATGACTGACAATCTTAGTGAAATGCAGGACATAAATAAAAATTGACCAGTTTAACAAAAGCGAAAAGGAAAGACTTGAATAACTCATTTCAGGAAAAGAAATTGAAAAAGTCATCAATAAAATCCCTAAGAAAAAATCTCCAGGGTCAAAGGGATTTATTGTGAATTCCACCAAACATTTAAAGAACAATTAATTGCAACATTACATGAACTATTTAGGAAAATAGACAAAGAGCAACTACTATTGTACTATTTTTATGATACAAATATGATGCTGATACCTAAACTGGGAAGAGTCAAAACTGAGAAAGCTATGGACTGATTACCCTAAAGAATAAGGATCGAAATAATAATAATAATAAATAGTAATAATAATAACACAATAATACCGATGATATTTCAGCAACTTATCAACAGATTTATACACTATGACCAGGTGGGATTTATAATAGGAATTCAGTGCTGGTTCCATATTAGGAAAATTATCAGCGTAAATGACCTTAGCAGTACCAAAAATTAACAGAAATCATATGGTTATGCCAATGGATGCAAAAACGCTTTTGAGAAAGTACAACAGTACTTCCTAATTAGAAAAACAAGCAAAGAACCTAGAGAATATAGGAATAAATGTTGTTTTCCCTTTTTTTTTTTTTTGGAGGGAAATTGATGTTGTGACTTGCCCAAGATCACAAGTCTAGTAAGTGTTAAGTGTCTGAGGTCAGGTTTGAACTCAGGTCCTCCTGACTTCAGAGCTGGTTCTTTATTCACTGGGCCACCTACCTGCACCTAAATGGCGTTTTCCTTAAAGTGATAAGAAGCATCTAGGTAACACCATGAGCAAGCATTATATATAATGGGAAGAAGCTACAAGCATTTTCAAGAAGATTGGGGGCTAAACAAGCCTATTGTTCAATATTGTACTAGAAATGTAAGTTTTAGCAAAAACAGAAGCAAAAGAAATTGAAACAATTAGATTAGGCAAGGAGGAAACGAAGTTATCACTCTTTGCAGATGCTATGATTGCATACTTAGAGAACCCTTAGAAAATAAAATAAAAAATCTTCTTGAATAACAACTTTAGCAAAGTTGCCCTATCTAAAATAAATCCACATAAATCTCCACTATTTCTGTATATTACTAACCAGCCCCAATAGCAAAAGATAGAGAAATTCCACTTAAAGTAACTATAGACAGTATGAAATGTTTGTAAGTCTTCCAGCCAAGACAAACCCAGGAACTATGTGAACACAATTACAAAATACTTTTTTACACAAATATTAGATCTAAATAAATGGAAAAATGTGATTTGGTCTTGGGTAGGCTGAGCTAATATAATAAAATGACAATTCTACATAAATTAATTTTCTTATGAAGTGCTATAAAAATCAAACTGCTAAAAATATTTTATAGAGCTATTAAAAATAACAAAAATTACATGGAAGGACAAAAATTTCAGAATATAAAAGGAATTTCTGAAAAGAAATTCAAAGAAAGTTGTCCTAGCTGTACCAGATCTAAAACTGTACTATAAAGCAGCAATCATTGAAAAACTTAGTACTGGCAATGCAATTGCATGGTAGGTCAGTGAAATAGTTTAGGTACACCATACACAGTAGTCAATGGTTATAGTTATTTAATGTTAGATAAATCCAAAGACTCCAGCTTCTGGGATAAGAGCTCACTATGTGAGAAAAACTTCTGGAAAAACTGGAAACTATTATGGTAGAAACTGGGCATAAATAAACGTCTTACAAAGTATATCAAGATAAAGTCCAAATGAGTACTTGATTCAGACATAAAGGGTGAGACTATAGGCAAATTGAAAGAGGAAGGAATAGTTTCCCTATCAGATCAATAAAGAAGGGAAGAATGTATGACAAAACAAAAACTGAGAATGTCATACAAATACACAATGGATTTTGATTACATTACATTAAAATGTTTTAGCACAAAAAAGCAAATGCAACCAAGATTAGAAGGGAAGTAGAAAGCTGGGAAACAATTTTCACAGTCAGTGTCTCTGATAAAGGTCTCATTTCTAAAATAAATGGAAAAGTGACTCAAATTTATAAGAATACAACTCTGTCCCCAAGTGATAAATGTTCAAAGGATATGTATGAATAAGCAGTTTTCATATGAAGAAATTAAAGCTATCTATTGTCACAGAGAAAATACTCTAAATCCCTCTTGATTAGAGAAATACAAATTAAAACAACTCTGAAGCACCACCTCACAACCATCAGATTGGCTACCATGACAAAATAGGAAAATGATAAAGGTTGGAAATTTGGGAAAATTGGAACACTAATGCATTTTTGCTGGAGTTGTGAACTTATCCAATCATTCTGGAGAGAGCAATCTGGAACTATGCTCAAAGGGCTACAAAACTGTGCATACCCTGCGATCCAGAAATACCACTTCTAGGTCTGTCTTCCAAAGAGATCAAAAAAAAAAGGGGGAGAAGAACCATATACACAAAAATATTTACAACTGATCTTTTTGTGGTAGCAAAGAATTGGAATTTGAGGGAATGTCCATTAGTTGGGGAATGACAGAACAAGTTTTTGTATATGAATGGAATGAAATACTATTGCTCCATAAGAAATGATGAACAGGAATATTTCAGGGGAAAAAAAAGACTGAAAAGACTTACATGAACTAATGCTGAGTGAAGTGAGCCTAAATCAGGAGAACTTTGTACACAGTAACAGCAACATAGTGTGATCACCACCTGGGATAGACTTAACTCGACTCCGTAATACAATGATCAAAGACAATTAGCATCTAAAACAAAAAGATTCATGATGGAAAATGCTACCCACATTCAGAGAAAGAACTACAGAGTCTGAATGCAGATTGGAGCATACTATTTTCTAATTTTGTTTTCTTTTTTTTTTTCATGATTTCCCCTTTTCTTTAATTCTTCTTTACAGCATGAGTAATGCAGAAATATGTTAAATATGATTGTAAATGGACAAGATATATCTGGTTAAATGTCATCTTATGGAGGGAGGCATAAGGGAGAAATTTTTAAACTCAAAATCTTACGGAATGAATGTTGAAAACTAAAAATAAATAAATAAGATTTTTAAAAGTTAGTTGCTTTAAAAAGTTAGTTTAATGATGAGAATTGTTGAATGATGAGGTCTAAAGCCAGAGTACATAAATTTAATGTGAGAATGGGAAGAAAGTGGAGTCGCATTTTGGAGATATGCTTGTGAAAGATTTTAACTACAAAAGCTAGAAGAAATAGGGAATAACACTAGGGATAGAAGGAGAGCTGTTGAATTGAGAAAGAGAGTGAGCTAATTTTTGTTGTTGTTCAGTTGTGTTAATTGTGTCTGTCTCTTCATGATTCTATTTAGGCTTTCTTAGCAAAAAATACTACAGTGGCTTGTCATTTCCTTCTACAGCTCATTTTACATATGAAGAAACTGAGGCAAATGAGGTTAAGTGATTTCCGAAGTGTCACACAAAAAATAAGTTTCTGTGCCTAAAGTTGAACTCAGATCTTCCTGACTCCAAGTCCAGGGCTCTCTACAATGTGCTATCTATTTGTTCCTGTGAGTTAATTTGGAAGATATAAAGGTATTGCAGCAACAAAAGCCTACTTGACATTATACAATGCAAATTTGTAATCAACTCATTCAGCAATACTTACTTATGCTTGGCTTGCAATCCATTTACTGAACTCATCTTCTATTTGTTTCTTTTCAGCAACTCTTCAGGATACACACATGTATAATTTTTGTTTCCTTCATTGTTGATATTCACCCAAATACTTCTCAACAAACTTTTGTATATGTTTTCTACATTTATTCCATGGTAATATTGCCCCTCCCCTACTAGAGGTGCGATAATTTTGGGCAAAGCTCATATATACATATATGCACATACATGCATGCATGCATGTGAGTGTATGTATAAGGAAACATTAATTAGTAAATTATCTTGCTATTTTATTAAAATATATGTTTCTTTGTAGAAATATATCTTCTAATCATCTAGGTAAATTAAAAAAAACATTATTGGATGCTCTTGAACTAATTTTGATGCTGACACATATCCTTAACATACCACAAACCTAGGGTAAAATTAAGAATGACCCACAAATACCTTAACACTTTCACCAGCATCCCTCCACCTTGCTGAGGATCCCACCACATGGATTCAGTGGTCTTGTCCATAGGGCTTCTCTGAAATTTGACTAGGCAATCTACTCTTACCCAATACCTTTCTATCTACCTCTGTATCTTCCATTCTCCTTTACTTAGAAAATGTTTCATCTTGTTTATCCAAAGGGAAAATAATACCAATTGCTTCACAAGTACTTCACCAGCTCTGTTGCATCCTGTCTCTGCTCTCAGATTTCCTCCTATTGCCAATTGTGAGACAGTTTTCCCAGGGTATCATAGGACTATCATCTATCATGGGGCTGTACCTTGAGTAATTCACTTACATCATTCTGTCAGTGGATGTTATTTCAACCAGTGAGACTTTGTCCAGACTCATCTTATAATGGCTCCCATATTCCCAGATCTTAAACATCCCCAAAATTTTGAATCCCCACATACTGATACAACAAGCCTCATATCCCATCCTCATAAACCTACTTCCTTAGTCATATTCACCTCAGACAAACCATTTTACCACTCTGCACTATGTTATTTTTCCACTGTTCAGGAATATCTTACTCTTCATAACAGAATTTAAGGCTTCCTTGGAAAAAGACAGTGGAATGTTTTACCATTTTCTTCTCCAGCTCAATTTGCAGGTGAGGAACTGAGGAAACCAGGTTAAACAACTTGCTCAGCATCTGACGTAAGATTTTAATCTTAGAAAGATGTCTCCATGACTTCAAGTCTCTTACTTTATGCAATGTGCCACCTATCTCCCCTATATCCTATTATAGAGTTATGAAGGCCTTTTATTCAGAGGATAAATACTGTCTGAAATTCCTGCTCCTTAATTAACAAATTTGCTTTTGTCTTAATCCTCTTTTTTTTTTCACTGCTAAAAATTTCTAGTACACTAACAAATCTAGGACACACAAAATCCTCCAGATCTCAGTGTTTCCTTTATCACTCTTATCAATACTGACTCTAATTTCTCTCATTCTCTTTGAATCACTGATCTTAGTTCGGCAATTAGAATGCTTCTTTATATTCATTGTTACTCTTAAACTCTTGCTCTACCCCTATCATTTAGCATTCTCTCATCCTTTAAATTTTATGTTATCCAAGGATAGCATCCAACCTAGGTCCTGTCAAACTATCTATTGACCTCTGAGACACTTTATTCCCCCTACAATGATTTCAGTGACAACTCTCTCCACCACCACTACTGACTTCATTTAGGTGGTTTCAATAGACATGTTAATCACTCCTTTAAATTTCCAAAACCTCAATCAAGTCAATTGCCCTGACCTTTCCCTGCATATCTCATAAACTTGATTTGGTTTTTATAGCTACCTTTTTTCCACTTTATAGTTTTAATCATATTTTTTCTTCTGTCCTTTATTATGTTTTCTGACCCCAACACTATTCTTCACCTTTATTAGGCCTTCTATTTCTTCTACCCTTGTATTCTTTCAGGGTCTATCACCTCATCCAGGATATAGTCTCCCCTTTTCCTTATATTAAAATTTTATTGAACCACTTCAACTCTGTTTTATCCTCTTTTTAAAATTATTTTCTTTCTTGTACTATCACTGATCTTGTTTAATCAACCTCAATATCTGCTTACTCACATATTGTTGAATGAAATTAGAAAACATCAAAATATAATGTGGTCCACTAAAGTTCACTAAAACTTTGAAATAACAAATCACATCTAACCTCCACAGCAGTAAAGCAAACATTTTATTGATCTCAAACTTTTTGTTTTCCCATTCTCCACAGTTGTTCCAAATTTTCTCTCTGCATCTCCCATCAAAATCTTCTTTCTATTTTTTCAATACAGCAGACTCCCTATATACTTCAATGAAAAAAATGAGGCAATAGCTGTGTGGGATCTTAACTTGTATTAAAAAGTGTAAATATCAATACTACTTTGTATTGGTTAAGAAATTGAGATGTGGATCAGTGGAATAGTTTAGGTTCACAAAGCACAATATCTGATGGCTATATTAATCTGCTGTTTGCCCCCCGCCCCCCCCGTTGCAACAGGTAGTTCCTCCCACTGTGGGATTCACAAGTTCTGGATCTTAATACTTAACACAATCATGAACTTGGAACTGAGTGCTAATTACCTGTTAGCTGGCCAATATAAGGGGATCTTCAAATTCCATTACTATTATACAGTCACATTGTGTGATAATTAACTTTGACAGACTTAGATCTTCTCAGCAATGCAAGGATCTAAGAGAACTCCAAAAGACTTATGATGGAAAATAAATGCTATCCACATTCAGAGAAAGAACTTTGGAGTCTGAATGCAGATGGAAGCACACCATTTGCACTTTTTTTTGTTGCTTCTTCTTTCACATGGAGCCTCCCATGGGTTTTAGTTCTTTTTTTTATAAATTTACTAATGTGAAAATAAGTTTAATATGAATGTGTATGTAGAGCTTTGACCATAGTATGCATAGTTTTGGGAGAGGGTGAAAAGAGGAAGGGAGAGAAAATTAAGAATTCAAATTTTATGGAAGCGAATGTTGAAAAATTAAATTATTTTTAAAGGATTAAGAAAGAAAAAATGTTTTAAAATAATAGGTCATTCACTCAGTCTCTATTTTCTCCCCATCAACTCATTAAATTACTTAAATATCCCCAATATCTCCTCTTTTAATGCAGCATTGAATTCACAGATGGCCATTCTTTTTGCCTTGCCTAATCTTTGATATTCGTGGTTGATCTCATCCAGTTCTATCTACTCTAGGACATTGTGTCTGTTATTATTTTCATGATATCTCTTATCTTTAATTTGTCCCAATATACTGACTTCTTACCTACTAACAAGATAATATCTCTCCTAACCTTAAAAACAAAACAGATTTACTAGGCCAGACAATCTCCTCAAACTATCCTACTATAATTTTTCTCATTGTCTTGGCTGAGCTTCTTCAGAAGGACTACTGTATTCCTCTATATCCTCTCCATGTGCTCTCATCTAAACCCTCTGCAATATAGCTTCATTTTTATTGAAGCATAAATTTCCAAAGTGTGAAGTGATTTCACATTTATCAAATTTAATTGCCTTTTCTGAATTCTAATCATGCATGACCTCTGCAACACTTAATGGTGTTGCTCAGTTTCTCTTCCTAAGACCTCTATCTATTCTATTATTTTTTGTTATGACACCATACTTTCCATATTCTCCTTCTGCCTATAACAGAGATGACCAAAATGAAAATTATGGATCTTAATAGAATCTAATAAAAAAGTATATATAATTCACTTTTGGTCTTTATTGAATAAGACTTTTTAGGCTTGTATCTGTTTTTAGCATGGAAAACACCCTTTTAAATGAGTAATATTCTCAGACACAATAAATTCATAAATACATGTAGAAAGGAAGAAGTCATAATTCACTAATCATAATGTATTAAATTATATGAATCAGTAATGGGAATATGAACAAATACATCTATGAAGGATAAAAAATGCAATCTTTAAGAAAAATTTAAGAACACTTGGTAGAAATAATAAATAAGGAAATGTTAAAGGAAATGGCATGTGTCCCATAATGTGGATGAGGCAATTAAGTCTTCTTTGAGCAATATTTCTATCTCTGAACCCCTGCATTTTAAAAAAATGAGAAAGAAATGACCAATTAATTAAGCAGGCAACTAATACTATCTAAAAACCAGAAGACTCAGAATCCAGACAACCTTTGGCAGTTTGTTGAAAGCATCACTTCTAAAGGGTCTCTGATTTAATGCAATTTACAAATTTTTAATTTAATGGAGAGTCTCAGGAACCTTCAAATCATCTTTTAGAGTGAGTTCTGGTTAGGTGTACAATATTCTTGTTGCCTAGGAAAGTATAATTTAAAATGTGGCAGGAGAGTTAAACATAAAAATACTAGTTAGCTAAGGGTGGCTCTGGTTTTGGGTTCTAAAGACCAAAATACCATGGAATCTCCCTTTGAAGATGAAATGGTCTTTTAAATCTTCCCTCAAAAACTGAGAGACCTATTCTTATCAGTGGGTGGGGGCACATTTGCATTTCTAAAAGAGTTGAAAGAGAGACAACTGGAGACTGAGGGACAGAAACAGAGAGATCTGAGAGTGAGTGAGAAAGAGAGAGAGAGTCCCTTTCTTCTATGAGGAAGAAATTTCATTTTAGCTGAAGATTGCTGTTTATGCTGAAAGCTAACATGGAAAAAAAATCTTCTTGTGGCCTGGAAGCCATCATGATCTACAGCAACCACAGAAGCAATAGAGATGAAGAAAAATAATTATGATGGGGTGATGTGACCTGGAACCACTGGAGTTTTGTCACAGGTTTCTGGTCCATTCCAGCCCACCTAGATACTCAATAATCCTTCTAACTGCCCTTTCCTTTGGCCCCAACCACTTAACTCCTTTCACTGTCTACACCTAGCCCATGGCAGGCCATGCACCCCTCCATAATCTCATCTAGACACTTTCTTTGTTGCCCTTGAACCATCCCAAGCAATTTACTACTTTTTAATCCCAATTCAGATTTTCTCAGCCTTTTTTGTATATAAATATCAGTCCCACCCTCATAAAATTGGAAGATTTAGTAGTAATCTTGTCTGTCATACTAGTGTTTTAATAAACCTCTCTGCTTTTACTGAAAGAAGACATCAGTGGTTGAATTATTTCAAAATATAATCACTGTACTCCTGCATTTTGGGGTTCCCAGAAATTACAAGACAACATTGAATAGCAGTCAAAGAATATCAAAGATTCAAATTGCAGTGACTGCAGTTCCAACAGACTTCACACTAAAAAATATCTGGTGGGAGCAGTCTCAGTGGGAGGTGCCCAGTGACTTCATCAGAAGACAAAAGTTGCCTTGGTGTATTGAAATATTTCATTAATTGCAAGTATTTGCCACATGCCCTTCATATGTACTATGAGAGAGGATATAATGGAATCTTGTTTTGCTCCCACAAAACTTATTGAAAGATAATAACTGTGGGAAAGCTCTTGGTTATCTTACTTTACTAAAATCCTGGCCTTCCTGGAACTAGAAATGGCCAGAGGGAACTAGAAAGTCAGGGGTGTGGCCCACAGCTCTGACCTTAGAATAGAAGAGGTCATGTCCTGGTGAGGTCTCAAGTATCCTCATTACCATGCCTCTGTTATCTGTACATATTAAGGGAATGTAGAATACATAGAAGGGAATAAATTGAGGAACATGAGGGATTTTACTAACCTTTGATAATTTTTTTTTAAGCAATCGGGGTTAAGTAACTTGCTCTAGGTTACACTGCCAGTTATTTCTGGGTGTGGTACTGAGTGTCTGAGGCCAGGATTTGATCTTCAGGTCATCCCAACACTGGAGCTGGTGCTCTTACTTACTGAGCCACCTGGCCGCCCCTAAGCAACTGGGGTTAAGTAACTTGCTCAGGGTTACATGGCCAGGTGTTTCTGGGTCGGTGGTAAGTGTCTGAGCCCGGGATTCGATCTCCAGGTCATCCTGACACTGGAGCCAGTGCTCTTACTCGCTGTGCTACCTAGCCGTCCCTAACTTTTGATAAATTTGACTATATAGACAGGGAACATAGAATATATACATATACAGAAAAAGAGAGAGAGAGAGAGAGAGAGAGAGAGAGAGAGAGAGAGGAAGTAGGGAGGGAGGTAATGTAGAATAGGTATAGAGAGAGAGGGAAATAAAGAAAGGAATTTGAGAGATTTGACTAACCCTAAGTCTACCAGGCAGGATAGAACTTGTAGACCCTCACTCCTGCTTTGTTATGAGTTTGGGTGTGTCCCTAGTGAGCATCCCACTTGCTTCCTTGCTGGAAGCATAAATAAACACCTTCCACTGCACACTCTGTTTCTGAGTTCTTTCAGTGAGAAAGGGCTTGTTCTTATAAGGGTTACATCTTGTGGATCTTCCTAAGTGTCGCCTCAAAAGGGGAAGTAGTGGGCAGTAGAAACTCATCCCAGGCTAACTTCCTGACCCTACCTGGAAGGTTGGTGACCCTCACAGCCATGTTGAGGGGCATCCCAAATGGATCTTCTTAGCACCCAGAGAATCAGTGGGCAGCAGAAGCTCTGACCTCACTCCCTCACCCTACCTGAGAGATCCTGTGAACCCCAAAAGATGTTTTTTTACATAAATGAACTGGTCAAACATATCTCTTATGTGTAATGCTTCATTTGTAAATACATTTGTTAAACCATGTTCCTAGGTTTCTAAGGAACATGTCTGATTGCTACTATCCTTATTAATTAAATACCTTTGATTTGAATTAATTCTGTCCCCTGGCTGACCAGTATATTTAAATATAGTAACTGAAACTCATGAGCAAGTGTTTTGAGTTGATAAAAAATCCAAAGAGTATCTTCTACCTGAAGTAGACTCCTCAACAAAAATCATGTGAGAATTGGTGGGTCAAGTGCTGGACTACTCATATACTTCATCCATCCCTCCTCATTATAGTTTTGACATGTTTCATGACTTATCATTTGTTTCATGCTATATCAGATGACAAACTCCTTGAAAATATCAATATTTTATTCACCTTTTTTTCTGATTTGTGTGATAGGAAAGTGAATAAAGTCAGTCAATAAGTATTTATTAAATGACTACTATGTGCCAGTTACTGTGCTAAGCATTAAGGATTAAAAGAAAGGCAGAGGCAGTCCCTGTTCTGCCTATACCCTTGATAGCAGACTACAGATAATTCTATTTCACGAATAATTCTAGCTCATGTTTGTCTACATAATAAGTTAACCTGCTATTGTTATCATGATACACAATTCATACAAAATCTATTTCTGTCTAAATGATGCCACTTATTATACCTCTATTGAAGTCTTCATCCAGTGTCTTCTCTCACTGTGGAGGTGCCTCTGTATTCTTAAAGTTTCTACTTACAAACATTGATTCTAAAAGATGCTAGCAAGATTGAAAGGTATCGATGGAATGCCAAATATTGGACTATGTATGTCTCTTTTAAAGATAAGCATAACAGGGGCAGCTAGGTGGCGCAGTGAGTAAAAGCACGGGCCCCAGAGTTGGAAGACCTGGGATTGGTTCTGTCCTCAGATACTTAACACCCACACAAGAAAACTGGCCATGTAACCTTGAGCAAGTTACTTAACCCCAATTGCTTAAAAAAAAAAAAATAAGCATAACAAATTCAGAAATGTCCACTTTCAGAAGACTGTGCTCTGATTGAAAATTCCCTAATGAATATAGACGTCAAAATTGTAAATAAAATATTAGCCAAGAGATTACAGCAACTAATTCATAAGGTAAACTATGACCAGGTGCTATTTAATACCAGGAATGCAGGGTTGGTTCAATATTAGGAAAAGTATAAGCATATCTGGACAATATGCCATGTAGGAGAGAGGGAATGGCTGGAAGGCAGATAATTTGAAACTTGAAATCTTATAAAAGAAAATATTTAAAATGAAAAGTAACTTAATTTTAAAAAATAAAAAAAAGTTTCTTAATTCTTCTGTTTTTGCCATAAGAAGTGGTATCATTTGAATAATTGAGATTTTTTGATGTTACCCCTAGCAAACTTAATTCCACTTTTTGATTTCTCTGATCTGGAATTTCACAAGATATAGTCCACATGTGAATTAAATTTAAAAAGGTGACCATGTATAGAGTTGTTATACACCCTTTTTAATTCTTGAGGAAATCAGTTGTTCTATGCTCTGTTTTACTTCTGCTTCCTGGCCTCCATATAAGTTTCACAGGGGATAAGTAAGATGATCTGATTCAACTCTTCATTGAAAACTTGCCACAATTTGTTGGCAATCGTATTGTCAAAGACTTTAGTGTTGTCAGTGAAGCAGAATTAGATACCTTTTCTGTAACTTCCTTAATGTCTCTTTAATCCAGTAAATATTAGCAATTTGATTTCAAGTTCCTCTGCCTCTTGAAAAACCAATCTATTCTTCTGGTAATTCTTGGTTCACATATTGCTGAAGCCTAGCATGCAAAATCTTAAGAGTTGCCTCACTACTGAGTGAAATGAGCACTTTTTTGTAATTTGAACATTTCCAGCCCTTGTCCTTACTTAGAAATGGGATATAAACTCATTTTTTTTCCAATTCAGTGAATACTATTTAGTTTTTTTTTTCCCCAAATTTGCAGGTATATTGAATGCAGCACTTTAACAGTGAAATCTTTTAGAATTTTAAGTAGCTTAACTACAAAATAGATTATGCAGCCTCTAAAGTCTCTTCCAACTCTATCTGAAGTTGTCACCTTATAAACCTTAAAACCTTATGTGAATACAAGATTTAAATGACCTTTGTTAAATAACAGCATATCACATTAATAGCAGCATTAGAATTGTTATGAAGGTAGTTTGAAGAAACAGCACATACAATTTTTTTGCATGTTATATGTATCTGTAAACAGAAGGACATTATCTTACTTTGCTCATGACTTCTTCATCCTCCATGGAAATATTCCATATCACTTCAGATATTTTGATAAGTTGATGAAGATATGAGTAAATGTTTTTGTTTAGAAGCTAATGTTTTTGTGTTTTCTGACTGTGGCTCTTATAAGGAAGCAGTATGTTGTCATTATCACTGCATCATTTATAGAGAAATGATGGTCTCTGACATTCTCAGAATCCTTGGGAACACTTTTTTAAACAGATTTTTAAAGGACTTTTAAGGAATTAAAATCTAAATATCCAGGACCACAGAATAAAAGAGTTTAAAATGTTATCTATTTTCTGAATCATTATGACTTATTATTATATTTTTCCTTTTCAGTGAGACTATTGGCCTTTCTTTCACAGAGGATAATTTCCCCATAATTGTTGCTCTAATAATACTCAATTTTTTTTTTGTAGATTTATCCTCCACAATTCAATGTGAGATAAAGACACAGACATAAATATATGCATGTGTTTGTAAATTTATATTTCTGTATATTTTCTGATTTCTACTTTTTGTGAATGACTTGAGTAAAAGGGTTTTTTTTTTGCTACTTCCTATTTATGTTCATTGTAGGACTGGCATCAGGTGAGAAAGAGGTCACATCTTTGATCTAGAGCTTGGGACTTCTTTTTCCTACAAATGAAGAGTGAAAAGCAGAGTAGCTTGAACCCAAAGAGTACATCCACTAGAGTAATACAGTGTTAGGGAGCAGATGTATATACTTCTATCCCAGTACTCACTCTTTCTGAAAAAAAAAAAAAAGTATTGTGACGCAGCTTCTGATTGAAACCTCATACTTCTCCTCCTTGGAATGAATTAAAGTCTACTTTGCAAAAAGTTTAGAGAGGAAATGTTAGAGAAATAACTTCTTGCCTCACTGGGAGCCACATTTGACACCACCCTTTTCTATAAATATATTCAGAAAATATTGGCAGATGAAAAATTTTAGTCAGCATTAAGTGTGAGGATGAGCTCAGTCTGGATTATAAATGAGAATTTGTGAATGAACACAAACTGTTTGTAAATTCAAAACCACATCTCTTTAATATCAATACTCTCCTAGGGAGATGCCTTCATGTAATCATGAGACATTGCAATATGGCAGTGGAGATGGGTAGAGATTTCAAGTTTAAAAATTATTCACGGTAAAAAGGAAAGTCACATGGCAGATATTAGTAAGATACGGCATGTTAGTTTAATGTGAAAAGGTACATAAAAGTTATTTGCAAGTAAAAGGATGTTAGTAACATTGATAGTGGAATACAACTTTACTGGTGACTGGAAAAGGATTATACAATTTGTAGTAACAACATTTGAATGAATATTTATTGATGACTGTTAACTTACAATTCTTATTATTTGTTAGTTCAATTATTATTGTCAAATACAACTGATTCCATGATTAGTGAGTATCCAAAGAGGACAGCTTGTGCAGAGGAATAGAATCAGGAGACAGAAAATCATGTATACAGAATACTCAATAGGACATGAAGAAAGAGGGCCTCAGGAGCCATAAACAGATATTCTGTTACTATCACATGGTTGCTTGACAGTTATATAAGGTAAAGTATGTAAAACATTTTGCAAACCCTTAAGTGCTATAAAAATGTTAGTTGTTTTTATATGTGATTATCAGAATGATCAGTGTTATATCAATGTTTCTTAGTACTATCAAAATATCTTTTTCATTGAAATCCATTTGATCAGGGCAACTAGGTGGCACAGTGAGTAGAGTGCTGGCCCCAGAGTCAGGAGAACCTGAGTTTGGATTAGGACCCAGACACTTAACACACACACACACACACACACACACACACACACACACACACACACAAAACCTAGCTGTGTGACCTTGGGCAAGTTACTTAACCCCAATTGCCCTCCAAAAAGCAAAAAAAATCAATTTGATCCTGGAATTGTGCTTAAAGATATTGTGGTTTTCTATTTTCTAATGAGTTTAATTATTTTGTGTGTACTACAAGGTTCTCCTCAGTCTGGCACCACTCTACTTTTGCACCCTTATCCCATACTCTTTTATGTCAAGTAATCCATTTCCACACCGAACTCATATCTCCTCAGTCCTATGACAGAGAATATGCCCTAAGCTTTTCTGCTTTAGTGAGTTTTCTTTTCATCCTCCCTCTGACTAGGAGCTATGTATGTCATTTTATTCTCTAAAAAGCAACTCAAATGTTGCCTTCTTTAATGTAGTTTCTGTATTTGTATCATTCTCCTATGAGGTTTTCATATTTGAAAGTATCAAAATGTTATCAATATTTTTTATTTCAATCACATTGAATTTTTCTTTTGAGTCAAAGTAAAATCAGGAAGCTCATAATTAGTCATAATTGCCACTGTTTACAAATCGATGAAGACAGTGTTATGTATATCCAAAAAGTACCAATGATCTATGACTCAACATGGTCATTATTAATTTTGAAACAGTTCTAAACTTATTGAATCTTACTTTCAATAAAGAAATAATCACTTAGACAATATAGTTACATTTACATTATGTTTCTTAGAAGTTTACATCTGTACTTTCCAAACATCTGAAATATAATATCAGAGAGCATTACTGCTCTCCAAAGGTTATTTATAATGAGTGCCTTAAGGATCATGATGACTTGAAAGAAATATATTGCCTATAGCATAAACTAATCTAAACCATGGAAAAGAATAATAAAGAATACTCATAATTATGATGAGAATGATTAAATCTTTTGAAAATTTATTTATATTATAAATAATAACATCAGTATAATTATAATTTATTATATATCATATAGGTTTTCATGGGAAATATTTAATTTATTGTAATTAGTTATCCTTACAGATTGTAAAGTTATTTTGAAATCATTTTGCATGCTTTTAACCACATGCTTTCTTATTTTTCATTACATTGCTTAAAAAGAACACTCTAAGCACTTCCATTATAAGCACTTACAGGTTATTGCCTCACATCTGTATGTATTTTGGTAAGGAATTACTATGAATCACTGACTTCTAAAATGTACAGACTAAGTGTAATTTACATACATATATATTTACATATTTATTTATAGAAATGTATTGGGATCACTGGGAGCTTCCTAAAATAGGCATTATGTTTCTGTGAGAGTCCTAAGGAGACATCTGTCACATAAATTGCTTCAAGTAGACTTCAAAACTAAATCAGCAATATGTGGCAATTAAAACTTAGTTTATACTACCAGATGAAAGTGGAAAATTTCACCATAAATGTTTTAATAGCAAAGAAAATATTGGGGCATTAAAGATTTCATGTAAGTTCTTTTGCTGAGGTATATTTGAAATGATCGGGTGGAAAAAAAAGACATGGAGGACTTATATGTCTAATGTCTTTACTTAAATACTGAGCAAATTTTGTATTATGTGAGTGAATTTCAAATTTTGTTTTGTCAAGCCATAATGTATCTTTGAAACTTTTAATGATACAAAAAATTATCTTGTATATCATCATTTATCACATATTATTTGATACTATAAAATATATTTCATAGGTGTTCATTAATTTATTAGCAGTGATAACATTCTGCATATCTCTCTTTTAAGGTTTATAAAGTCAGATAGTGTTTTATCCAACACCCTTCCCCAAAAGCATAGTTTTCTACACAAAGTATATTTTTGGTTGAATGTTTTTCACTTGCTAAGATAAATGTGATTGAATATTGAACTGCTGAATTTACTCTAGGATTTCTACAATATCTGGGTGGGGGTTGTGGAAACAACAATAAGATAATAATGTAACTAAGCTTTATAGGATTAACCTTTTGGGGTTGGAGCCAAGATGTTGAAGAAAAGGCAAGGACTTGTCTGAGTTCTCTCAGATTCCACTGAAAAATAACTTTAAATAAAACCTCAAAACAAATTCTTGAAAAGCAGAAACCATGAAAGGATGAGGTGAAATAATTTTCCAGCTCAAGACAACTTAGATCAGCAGAAAAAGTCTCTTGCACCTTGCTATTTATGTGTAGTCCAATGAAGGCAGCAAGAGTATAGGCCACCCCACAGGAAACCCTCATCAAGCCTTGGGGTCACTGAGTAAACAGCAGCAGCAGTATTTTCTTCAAGAGCTGTCAGTTCACAAATGGCAAGGTGGTCAGACAACTGATCAGAAGGATATGATAGAGCTTCCTTTGCTGACAGTTGGTACAGGACTCTGTTGCATTATCCATTCTCATATGTGGATCACAATTCTGGGTTGTTGTTTCAGAGCAAGGAGTACTGACACACCAGAGCCTGTGAAAAATGGGGAACCAGAAACATGGTTATGGTTCAAGGGCAGAAAAGAATGATTGTGGTCCATCAGTAAATACATCTCTACTTGGATCATACCACCTTGAAAGTGATGAAATCTTTCAGACCCCTAGAACTAACTCTAAAAAAAAAAAAAACTGCATAAAACACCTGAACCTTGGAAGAGTGTCTTCTTCACCCTGTGAGCATAGTCTAGTTTTGAGGGTAAACATAAAGAAATAGGATGGGAAATGTAAAAACAACATAAAAGAGTCTCATCATAGCAAGTTATTGTGATGACAGGGAAAATCAAAACAAACTCAGAAGAAGGCAACAAAATAAAAACTGCTATCACCAAAGCCTAAAAATAAATGTGAATTGGCCTCAGGACCCCCCAAAAAATTCCTAAAAGAACTCAGAAAGTATCTTAAAAATCAAATGACAGAGAGTGGAAAAAAGTGGTAGAAGAAATAAAAGGAAATCATGAAAAAGGAAATCATGGTAAAGAAAGCACAAAAAATATACTGAAGAAAATAACACCTCGAAAACCAGAATAGGACAAATGAGAAAAAGAGGCAGAGATATACAAATAGGAGAATAATGCATTAAAAAGAAGAACAGAGGGAGTCAAGATAGTGGGGTAAAAGGAGGAACCTGCTTGAGTTCTCCCCCAAAACACTCCAAATACCTTTAAAAAGGATTAAACTAATTCTAGAGCTACAGAACCCAAAAAATGACTGAGTGAAACAAATTTCTAATTCAAGACAACCTTGAAGACTGACAGGAAGAGTATATCATTCCAGGTTGGCAGAGGAGTGTATCACAGCACCATCCAGTGTGGGCCATGCCAGCAGATACCTGGCCAGAGCAGGCCTCAGGGAACTGAAACATTGGCATCTGTGGCAGTTTCCAGACTTCTCTATCAACAAATGCCTAAGACAAAGAAAAAGTTCAGTGGTGAAACTGTCAGAACTGGGTGAGAGAAGAGGATTGTCTAGCCCCAACCCCAGGGAGGTAGAGTTAGCACCTGCAGGAGAATCAGGAATGGCAGCAGAAGTGACAGCTTCCAAAGCTCCAGGTCCACAGAGAGTGGAGGGATCAAGTGGCTAATCAGAGGGAGGTTGCAAGGATATCTTTGATGGCACTGACTCAGAATTTTCTTGCTTTGTCCTTCTTAGGGCTGGGCTATAGAACTGGATGGTGATTCTGAGGTGGGGAGGAGTGCTGGCATGGCAGAGCTTGTGGTGGCTGTGTAGAGGGAATACTCATAGTTCCAAAGCAGAAAATAGTGTTTGTGGTCATTCGCAGACCAGAGCACAGGACAGGACAGGAGTAAAAACATCTCCTTAGATCATACCACCTTGGAAGAAATTAAAATTTACAGGTGCCTAGTACTATTTCTGACAACAGCTGTGCAAAACCCCTGAAATGTGGGACATACCTCTTTCCACCCTGGAAACAAAGTCCTACCTTATCTCAAAACAAAAGCATTTGACTAGAAAAATGAGCAAACAGAGTTAAAATCATAGATTATAGAATCTTACTTTGGTGACAAAAAAGATCAAAACATACAACAAAATGAAGACAACATAGTCAAAGTTCCTGCATCCTAAGCCTCTGGGAAAAATATGAATTCATCACAGGCCATTGAAGAGCTCAAAAATGAGTTTGTAAATCAAGTAAGAGAAGTAGAGAAAAATTGTGAAAAGAAGTAAGAGTGATGAAGAAAATGATGAAAAATGAGTCAACAACTAGCTAAAGGAGACCCCCAAAATACTAAAGAAAATGACACCTTAAATAATAGAAAAACCTAAATGGAAAAAGAGGTCCAAAAAGCCAATAAGGAGAAGAATGACTTAAAATGCAAAAAATGCCCAAATGAAAGAGGACGTCCAAATTCTCAGTGAAGAAAATAATTCCTTAAAAATTACAGCAGAGTGCATAGAAGCTAATGACTCTAGGAGAAATCAAGAAACTATAAGATAGAACAAAAAGAATGAAAAAAAAATAGTAGACAATGGTGAAATATCTCATTGGAAAAACCAGCCTGGAAAATAAATCCAGCAGAGATAATTTAATGATTATTGGGCTACTTGAAAGCCAAGATAAGCAAAGAGATGCTAGACATTATCTTTCAAAAGATTATCAAAGAAAAATGCCCTGATATTTCCCCAGAATGGAAAACAGAAATTGAAAGAATTCACTGTTCATCTCTTAAAAGAAATACCAAAAGGAAAATTCCCAGAAATATTGCAGTCAAATCCAAACTCCCCAAGTGAAAGAGAAAGTAATGCAAGCAGCTAGAAACCATTTCAGTATTGTGGAAACATAATCCAAAATAACACAAGATCTAGCAGCTTCTACTGTAGGGGATGAAAGGGCTTGGAATATGATATCCCAGATGTCAAAAGATCTAAATTAAAACCAAGAATCACCTACCCAGCAAAACTGAGTATAATATTTCAGGGGGAAAATGGATATTCAGTGAAGTAGAGGACCATCAAGCATTCTTGATGAAAAGACCAGCTGAATAAAAAATTTGACTTTTAAATAGAAGAATCAAGAAAAGCATGAAAACATAAACAGGAGGGGCGGCCAGGTAGTACAGCAAGTAAGAGCACCGGCCCCAGCCTCGGGACTACCTGGGAATCGAATCCAGGCTCAGACACTTAGCACACACACAGAAACACCTGTCCATTTAACCTTGAGCTAATTACTTAACCCCAATTGCTTAGGGGTGACCAGGTGGCTCGGCGAGAAAGAGCACCGGCCCCAGTGTCAGGATGACCTGGGGATCAAATCCGGACTCAGACACTTAGCACCACACCCAGAAATAACTGGCTGTGTAACCTTCAGCAAGTTACTTAACCAAATTGCTTTTAAAAAAAAAGGTAAACAAGAAAGAGAAATATTAAGGGACTTTTGGGGGGGGACTTAAATACAAAGAAAGGGGGGGAAGAACGATATGTGCTTAGTAGAACATAAGAAAGGATTCAAAATATGCACAATTAATTTCCATTTCTAGAAAGTCTGTGTAATGAAAAATATGCTGAAAATTGTCTCTTTTCTTTGCTTCCTTGTAAGTGTGTCTTGTTCTATGCTTTGCACTTTTTTTTACTTTGTTCTTTTTTCCCTCACCCCACTATCCCAAGAAGACTACAGTAGAGTTTAGATGTGTTTCTCTGCAGCTATAGATATATACATATAGTTTCCCAAGACATTCCATTTTTGTTTTTATGTTTATGCATATCTATTGTTTCCTATCTCTCCTGCTTCCTCGATTTTACTTCTACCCACTACCTTGCCCTCCTCTTACTTGCCTACCCCCCACCAAAAATCCCTCCCCTATCCACTCATTCCTGTAAATCTAAACAGCCTTTTTTTACCCCCATCTTACCTATTCCCTCAGCCTCCCCTCTAAAGATCCCTTCCCTATCCTCACCTAAATTCTTATGCCCCTACCATTTTATTTCTTCTGAAGTTCTAAATATTATAAACATATATGTATTGTTCTATCTTAAACACATCCCCAAGTAGGTTACTGAAACTACCAGCCCTCTACTGTTATCTAATTTCACTATATCAATTCTTCTTCTTGCACCTCAATTGCATAAAATAATTACTCTTTTTAACTGTTCCTAAATGTTTTTACTTTTAAAATTTTATATCATTCTTAGGTTTTCCCCAATCTTTTTTATGAGCTTATCAAATACTAATAAGAATGTTAGATACACATTTGTATTTTACATCTATAAAAAGTAAAGAGTCTGTCCTTATGAATCCCTTATAATAAGTCTTTGGTTTGTGCCTTATATTTCTCTCAGTTATTATATGTCAAAAGTTCAATTAAATTCAGCATTTTTTAAAACAAAATCTTTCAAGTCTGAAAGTTTATCAAATGTCCTTTTTTTTCCATTCCGGATAATGCTTAACTCTGCATGGTGTCGTATTTTTGGCCAGAGCCCCAGTTCTTTTGCTCTTCAATATATTGTGTTCCAAGACGTACAGTTCTTTCAAGTTTCTAGTGCTAGGTCTTGTGTAATACTAATTGTGACACCATAATATCTGTGGTATCTTTAATGTGGATATTGTCTCCAGTGTGTAGACCATGACTCATCTATAACTTCTTAATTTTTTGGTAGTTTTCCAAGTTTTTCCACCATTCCTATTGAAAGTACACAGGGTTCTAGGAGCTTTCCTTTAGTTCTCTTGGAATTTAATGCACACAAATGAAGCATGAATTTTCCCAGAATATGTACTTTTCTTCAAAGCACAGCTGAAATGCTACATCTTCCAATAGGCCCCCCAAGTTACCTTGTCTTAATTTATCAGTGAGCATGGCCCCCATTCACTATAATAGAATACAAATACCTAAAGGAAGGAGAGGAGCTGATTCACTAATTTTTCTTTTCATCCCAATGTAAGCATGGCATATAAACCTTAGGACACACTTAACAAATTCATTGACTTGTGTTCCAATCTGATGGATGAAGAAATAGAAGTTGCATGTGTTTGATGATACACTCATAGTCACACAGTTCTGAAGCTTCGGTGGGGTATTTTAACCCAGACTGCTCAACTTTCCAGATTCAGTGCTTTTCCCCACAAAACAATTTTCCTCTCCATAACATTACTGATAATATTAGATTATTCCATGAAATAACATTAAATTCATTTAGCATATTATATGCACAATTTTATTTCATAGTGTGTTATTTGTTAACTCATACTCAGAGATAAGTTGCAGTAAGTTGTTCAGATGTTATTTCAATTAGTAATACTGAAAATCAGTACTGGATGGGGTAGAAGGAAAGTTAGACAGGACACACTCAGGCAAAGGCATTTTAAAAGAAGTTAAGAACCAATACAATTGGATAAATATTTGTATACAAGAAGTTAATTAAGCATGTCCTGTTTAATGAAACATTCAGTTTTATGAAACTTTCCCAGGCAATTTTAAAAAATGCTAGTGTTTATATTAATTTCTTCCCATATGTGTAACAATTTTTCATTATGCTACCAAGACAAACAATGTCCCAAAGCAACTTCAAACACTCTCTTGTTTCTTATTACACATATTGCCTAAAACGGGTGCAACTAGGTGGCTCAATGGATAGGGAGCTGGATCTGCAGTGAAAAAGAACTAAGTTCAGATATGGCCTCAGATCCTAGCTTACAGCCCCTGGGCAAGTCATTGTAGCAGCAAGCACCCCAGCATCCCCAGGGTGGCTACCAACAAATGTTCTTAGATCTGTTTTTCTAAAGGAAAGCAACTCAAAATGGGTTTAAAATATTGCTTTAATCAATCAAATATAGCATTTACCTTGTTCAGGAGAGAAAGTCAGCACCCCAAACTTCAGAATATACAGAAAGAAGTTAGAAGAAAAGAGAAAAATATATCAAGCAGACAGGCCTCCAACTGTCTTGACCATTACATCCATTCCTAGTCGGTGACCAGAGAGGGAAGCATCAAAACCCAGGTTTTCAAAACCGGGGGGCTCTCAGTGGCTTCCCAGAGTCCCTTTTGGTCAAATCACACAACACTTCTCAACGTGATCCCCAAAATGAAGCCTCCCATCAGGATTACATAGCCTTCTCCTGACTCAGAGAATGTAATAACCCTCTTGACCCACTGCCTGAACACAAAGTATCTCCTGAAAAACAAACCTCCTACCACAGGCTCCAGGTGCACTTAACCTAGGGGCAGGGAAGATCTTACACAATACAATCTCAGAAAGATATCAACAATATAAATTTACATTCCTATTACAGTCATTTAACTTTTTGTCTCAGTTTCCTTATCTGTAGTATGGCAAAAAAAAAATACCTCTTAAATTTGTCAAGAAGTTAAAATGAGAAAATATTTGTAAAGTCTTTTGTAAGCCTTAAAGTGCAACATAAATGCTATCATCATCATAATCATTGTTCTTGTTGTTATTAAAAGTTTGATCAATGAGGCACTGTCAGAATCCTGTACAAGTGAGAGACATCTTGTCTGATAAGAGCTTTCAAGACTGATTTGTGTTCTAATAAATCAATTTTTCTTTAAAAAAAAATAAATAATTGAGTCAACATGATTTTATATCACCTACATCTTTTGGTAATGTATATATCCTGCTTTACAAAAAAAAAAAATCACTACAGACTGTGATTTCCCTTCCTGTGATTTCAAGAGGATACTCTCATATCTGCATTAACCATTCTCATTAAAATATTAGGGAAAATGCAGCAGCATATTGTTAGGCATCCACATGTCTTTGCTCACTTTTTGTTTGCTATTATTAGTAAAATGACAATTAAAATTCCTTATGTTTTTTGTCTTTCTCATTTTATATTAAATCCTTGCTTATATAAAAATGTGTATTTAACCAAATTTAAAGGGCAAAATATTTATGACCTGTAGATTTTTGCAATATATTTGTTGTTTGTATGAATACATTTTTGTTTGTTTTCCAAAAGATGTAGAAAAAAAATAAACCAAATTAAGTCCCTCCTTCAATATTATAGAGTCTGTGACAAATGTCTTACATGTTTCCTATTACCTGTAACCTCCCACCCCCAGCCATCACCAGCAAGATAAATTAACAAAAGTTACTATGGGCATTAAAAGTAACCACAAAGCAAAGTCAGAAATGACAACACTATTATTAGACCATATATATGTATATGTGTGTGTGCACATGCGTGTGTGTGTATATACACACATGTATATTTATACACACATATGTGTGTATATATACATGCATATATACATATATATATATGAATAGATTTTTTTTGCAAGGGCAATTGGGGTTGTGTGACTTGCCCAAGGTCACATGGCTAGTAAGTGTTAATTGCCTGAGGTCACATTTGAACTCAGGTCCTCCTGACTCCAGGGCTGGTTCTCTATTCACTGTGCCACCTAGCTGCCACTTAGAGCATATATTTTTTATCTCTGCTGCAACAGACTTCCTCATGAATTGATTTCTCATTTATGGTTTATAGAATCATTGCTTTAACACTAAAAAGAAACAAACAAGCCAAAAACCATCATAAATTCTTTAGTCCATGTCATCATTTTGTACTTGAAGGAATTGAGGCCCAGATAGGCCAATGACTTTACCAAGGTTACATGGCTGCTCTCCTTCATTCTCAAAGAGCACCAAAATGACATTACCATGCTAGAATCAAGTTACAATATTTCCAAATGTGGCTGATCAGATCAATATGAGTTCTGCATGCTCTGCCACATGTCAGGCACAAAAAGTCCATGCAAACATTTCATGTGGATTCTTTAAATTTGAGCATCTCCTTTTTCCTTTGAATGACTTCAATTCTGCTTTAATTACAGAGCACAGCACCTTTTCTAATGAGGGTACACCACACTGGATGGTCCTGTGCCAGTATCTAACATGTATCTAACATAATCATTCTAAAGTTTTTAACACAGACCTGGATTGTGTCCTTGTATTACTTTTTCTGTGAACACTTGCCCTGTGTGAGTTATCCATAAAAGAGACTACAATATATGTTTATAGATCTCACCAAACACTTTCATACTGCTAGCCATGTGAGTTTATGCAAAATTACATCAAAATTTGATTGCCAAGAGAAGTTAATTTTCATTGAATGTCAATTTCGTGGTAGCATTCTTGCCCAGATTCTGGATAATGGATGATGTTCTTACCGTATTTCCCCGATAATAAGACCTATCCCGAAAATAAGCCCTCCCCTTACTGTGTAAGATTCCTCTAAAATAAGCCATCCCCTCAAAATAAGCCCTATTGAGATTGCTACTGTAGTGAAGGTGATCCCCTGCGCTACACGCTATGTTACGGTACCCTCTGTATGCACCATCCCCCCCCACCCTGGGTGAAAGGCACGCCGCGCTCTGAGCTGCATCCAATCAGAGCTGCAGCAGTGAGCACGTCATCCTGTTTTTTTAATTCATTATTGAATAAAGGTACATTTTTTTGTTCACATTTACCTGTTTATTAAAATTGTTGTCAATGTTCATTAAAATAAGCCCTCCCCTGAAAATAAGCCCTCTGGGGTTTTTCTGTCCACAAAAAAATAATAAAACAGTGTCTTATTATCGGGGAAACACGGGGTATGCTTTCCCAGTCACCAATAGAGAGAAACAAGGTTGTGTGCTTGCCCCTATGCTTTCTTGCATGATACTTTCAGCCATGCTGTCAAAATTCTTCAATGAGGATGAATTTGGTATCCAAGTCAGCTATCACATTGATGGTAAATTCATGTTGAAAAGGCTATAAGCCAAGACCAAAGTGGAGGGAATGTTGGTGCATTATATTCTATCTTCAAATAGATTGTACACTCAATGCAGTTCTGAAGATGAGATGTATCAATGTCACATAGTAGCTTAATCAAGGAACTGACACTCCAGTTCATGTACTCTGATTCAAATTAAAGGGCTACTTCCACTATACTTGGTCATTTGTCTTCTTGCTCCTGGTTCTCCCTTAATGTGTAGTCTTATGGGGTTCCCCTAATTCTCTTTGGGTTGACCTTTGTTTGATGTATCCTTTAATTCCTCTAATCAGACACTGCTACCACCAGGGTTATCTTCTACTAGACTCTATATTCAGCACTACAGCCTCACAATATTTTGCTTCTAAGAGCATGAGTACCCACACTGAATGGCTTATAAGTCTATTGAAAATAGCTTTTAAATTAAAGAAAAAAAATTCACAACTTGTAAAAGATTTAAAAGCTCAATTTGTGACCTATTCAATTTTTTCAATCATTTTTATTTACTTATCATATATCTTAGTAATTCATCATATAATTATTACAAATTATCTCATTGCCTTTTCAGCTTTTTAAGTAAAATTATGTTTATGTTAAATGATCAAAACTTTGCACAGATAGTTCTGAAGACCACAGAGATACTTAATCAGCCATATTTTTTTGTGCAATAGTATTCTTCCTCAGTTCAACAGCTTTGCATTTTGCATTTGCATTTCACGTAATACTTTATACTATGAAACATGAACTATGCATGTGTAAAATGAATAAGGATTCTGTCTGAAGTATACTCATTGCAATCTATTGTATTATTTCCCTTTGAGATCAAGAAAAATAATCTGTTCAATCACAACATCAAAAATCCCTAATAAGAACTGTCCTGATTCTACTACTGACACTGCTACTTCATTGGGATTCTGCCCCCTTCTCAATCAATACACATACCCAGCCTTTCTAGCCAGACAAAATAAAGTGTGTCCAGAATATCATCTAATAAGTCACTAAATACTTATATTTACCTCATTAAGAGGTTCATATTATGCCATGTAAAAACAAATAGACATGTGTCAGTAGTCATAATATACAAGATATGCAATGAATTACTGTGTAATATGATGTGGAACATAAATAGAATTAGATACAACTGAAGATTTTGACCTTTTACTTATTCAACCAATGTGTGCCCTATTTTTGCATCTTTTCATTTTACTTTTAAAATCTGAACTCTTTGAGGCAGGGTATTTCAGATTTTTGAAAAGCTACTTTAAATAATAGCTCAGGGCAGCTAGCTGGCACAGTGAATAGAGAATGGGTCCTGGAATCAGGAGTATCTGATTCAAATCTGGCCTCAGACACATAACACAAAAACCAGCCATGTGACCTTGGGCAACTCACTTAACCCCAATTGCCCTCCAAAAAGCAAAAAAAAAAAAATACTCATAACACTATCATTTCAATTTGAATGACTGTCTAATCTTCTGAAACTAAATTTTTGGCCAAAGCAGATATGGAATTAAATCTAGCTTTATAATATCTATACCACCAAATTCTTCTCTCCTCTATCCACTGGGGAATGTGTATTGTCTGAGAGGAGAAGAGGATGATTCTTCTCACCTTGTCTGTATTTTTCTTTAAGGAGCCCTGACAACTTTCATACCTTTCTCATGTCTCTAAGAGATGTGAAGGGGAAAACGAATGACAAAGGGATGTTACTACCAATCTACTAATATTAGAGATATCCAACTGTAGCAGCAAGCACTCCAGCATCCCCAGGGTGGCTGCTCACACAGGTTCTTAGATCTGCTTTGATAAAGGAAAGCAACTCAAAATGGGTTAACAAGCTTACTTTAATCAGTCAAACATGTATCGTTTACCTAGTCTAGGGAAAAGAGGTGAGCACCCCGAACTTCAGAATATACAGACAGAATTATCAAGACAGAAACAGATCAAGTAGACAGATTTCAAACTGTCCAACCATTACATCCATACCCAATCAACATCTGGATTTCAAAGCCGGGGGGGCTCTGGACGACGGCTTCCCAGAATCCAGACTAACTCTCAAAGTTAGCCCCAAAACAAAGCCTCACATCAGGGCTTATAAAGCCTTCTCCTGGCTCAGAGAATGTAACACCCTTTTGGACTCACTGGCCAATCAAAAATTATCTACTGAAAAACAAGCCTCCTACACCAGGCTCCTGGTGCACTTTAGCCTAGAGGCAGGGAAGATCTTTAAATTTACATTGCCATTACACCAACTCAAATAAAAATGGAATCCCATGGCCTATATGCTGATATAGGTAACCACAAATTAATGTTATCTATTTTCTTGTATTTTTATTTATTTTGTTAAAATTTCCCACTTACATTTCAATATGATTAAGGTTGCACTCTGGCATTTTGAAGGTGCATGTGGTGGGTCTCAAGTTTGATGCCTTTGTCTATATGACATCTGCATTTCCAAAGCTTAACAGTCACAACAACTATCTCAATCCAAAATACTTCTCAGTCTAGATAAGATATGGTACAGTTAGGAATGTGATCATTTATTGGAGAATATAGCATGTGTGTATACACACATAATACTCTTACAGCTCTTACACACATAAATAAGTGATATACATTAATGTTATGTATGTGCACTTATTTATGTTTGTAAGAGTTGTGTTGGGTGGGTGTTTTTCCATTTCGTCAACAAAGTTTAAGTATGTCTATGTGTTTGTTTAAATATAACTTGCTGAGAGGCAAAAATAGATATCTTTAGCATCTTCTCCTTGTTCCCTTCTTCAAAGTAGACTATGATTCCTGCGAGGAAGCTGGAGATTGGAGCTAAAAACTTGATCACTTTGGTCTACTCAGAGAGAGGGGATAATAAACTACAATTATATCTATCTACTCCATAAATTATTTCTCCTAGGTGAAAAAACTATAAGGTGCATGTTAATTTCCTGAGTGCCATTCATTAATGAACAAAGAAGAGCTCCAAGCTTTAGATCTAAACTTTATGGTCAAAGCTTGATCTCTTTCATTTTAGATGCCAATTCAACAATGAAAACATAGCAAATGACAAATAAACCCTTTTATTCTATTCAACAACAAAGAAATAAGAGAAACTCTATGTAAAAAAAAAATAAAAAATAAAATACAGAATGAAGAAGTTCTCTCACTGGGAGCAAGGTAGTTCAATTCAACCAAAAGAAAGAGTTCAAAATCTCACTGGAAGGGAACTTTCCCAGAAATCTCTACTGTATGAAGTTGGAGATAGGGGCATGATAGAAAAATTCTGTTTAACTATGTGTCAGTTCCTTTTAAGAGTCTCTCCCTTCAGAGAATTTAAAAAGTTTGGAATTGATGCTTTCTCTTTCAAAGTTGGAAATCAACTCTCATTACATCTCCCTAACCTATAAGTATGGGGGTGTTGAGTAATAAATCTCCACTAATAAGGAGAGAATATCATATGTTTGACCCTCTGAGCTAAGGTTCATTCGTGTAAAAATGCACACAAAACAAATGCAAGTTTTGATAGACATAATTTCTCTTCCAGTCCTCCCTTCTGCAGCTCACCATATCAAGACACATTTACAAAAGCTACAGTTTTATCTAAAGGATTGGTCGGAGTGGGGGTGGGGGTGGAATCAGGACCATTTTTTAATAGATATCATTACTGAAGATTGCACTTATATATATTCAGTGATAATATATTGAAATAGAAGTTCAACTTAATAGTTCAAACCAATGAGTATTTTTCAAGTATGTACTGCATGTCAGCTACTGTGCTTTATATGTAAAAAAGTAAAAGAAAGTCAATCTCTACCCTCAAGCAATTCAAATGGGGTAAGATCAACTGCACACACACACACACACACACACACACACACACACACACACAAAAGATGAAGGGGCTGATGTAAGGGCATACCTGGTATGGAAGAATGACATTCCATGAAGTTGAAATCAAGTGGAGCTACTAATGGAAAATGAAGAATAAAACTTCTGGAATTGTTTTATTCTGATTAGGGATTAATCACTGAAACCACCATACCCACTGGAAAATGTTGAAGTATCATAGATTTAGAGCTTAGAAGGGATCTCAGAGGCTACCTAGTTCCATATCCTCATTTTAAAGTTGCAGAAACTGAGCCCCCAAAATGTTCATAATTTGAGAGAATAACATAGATTCTTTGTGAGGACTTAGTTGTCTTTGAAAATATAAAATTACTATCATAACAATAAATCTTATGATCAATGAAGAAAATTGAAATATATTCAATGAATTTTAAATTTACTGGTAAATTAGAAGATATTCTTAAGCTTATGTGAATTTCTCTTTTTTAGTATTTTGATATGTATTTCTATAAAACCATGGGGAATTGACTTAAACTTTCAATACCTTAGGCAATTTGCTAAGAATGTAAGTAACAGGTGACTTTTTCAAACTTTAAAAGTGGAAAGAATGTCCACATGAGAATTTCCACATAACAATGAAAGCATAGATGGAGAATAATCTTTGTGCATTTGTCATCATATGATATATTTGCTTTTGTAGGACCAGAATGCTTTAAAACATTAAAAGTGCTTCAGTCCAGCAATAAGGGTCTGCTTTATTATGTGCATTTAGTATGTGTACCTTTTCCCATTCTCTGTAACATTTCTATATTTTCTTTTTCTTGCAGTACACTTCTTTCCTTTTTAAATATTCTTAATCTGAAGGAAGTAGAAGAAAAAGAGTAATATATAAAATCACTACAAAATAATATGTGAAAAACAACAAAAATCTGGTAAAATATAATATTTAGCATTAGTGCTTTGCTGCAAAAGTTTAAGGATTAAACTTCCAATTTATTTCTTATGGTTTATTTTTAGGGAATGTTCCTTTTGGGGGGATTTATTTGGGAGTTTGTTAAAAGTATCTCTGGGGTGAAATTAAAATGTGTCAATCCAATCATTTATTTCTTTTAAATATACTCTAAATAGTTAAAAAATATAATTTGAGGATTGCACTAAAAGTTGGAAATTCTGTATTCAAATTCTGTAGGATTTATGATGAAAGTTTCTTTCCATATAGAGAGAAAGAACTGGTAGAGCCTAAATGCATCTGGAAGATATATTTTCTTTATTTTTTTCTGCTTTTTTCTCACAGGATAACTTACATGGAAATGTGTTTTGTATGACTGACTACACAGGTATAAATAATTTCAGATAGCTTGCCTTCTCATTTTGGGGTAATGGAGTGAGGAAGAGAATTTGTGACTCAAAATTAGGGGGAAATGAATGTTAAAATTGTTTTTACATGTAATTGGGAAAAAATAAAATACTAAATAAGATTTTTAAAAATGTCTAGTTATATGTGGTCTTACTTAAGCAAGTCATGTCATATCTATTGACCTAGGTTCCCATGTCCATAAACAATCAAAATAAAAATATAGCTTAGAATGAACAAAGAAGTTTGCAATGTTTTTAAAGAAATTTTAAATTATTGGAAAATTAGGGAATGACACTAAAGTGACATGAATTTATATATTTCGGTATTTTGATATTACTATCAAACTGGGGTGTAAAGTATATTTAAGGAAGACTAGTACCTCTGCTATGATGGCTGCTGAACCCTTTTCAGTGCTGCTTTCCACCTTTGGTGTCCACCTGTTCCACCTGACTCTTACCTATGGCTGTAAGAAACTGTAGCATGTGCCATACCCCATTAAACCATTTTTGGCAGATAGGCTAAACCAGGTTGAAGGTAACTGTGGGGTCTCAAACCCATGAGTGACTTATGGGGAGGAGGTCTACTACAATTATGTGAAGACTTCCCCTAGTGGAATGGGAGGATGAGAACAATCTGTTCCAAGGGCCATGAAAGTAGCTGAAGACGGCACTATGGATTACTAAGAGATTGGTGAGACATTGAGGACTCCAAAGTACCCACTGCATCTTGAGTCATCACCAGCCTTCTTTATTCTGTACTGTCCCTGTAATGTGATGACTGAGTGAGGTTGACAACTTTGTGCAACCCTGCTTCACTTAAAACCAATTTACCCATCAATCAAAAGACACCACCCATAGCATGTTATAATTTTACCTATCTCAAAGTCCTGTGGCAATAGTCAAACAATGAAGCAGCAAGTGCAGATGCATTGGGAGCTATACTTACAATCCTGTATACAAGTGGCTCAGACCCTAGGGTTGTTTCTTCACTGGAGTGAAGAGTGGGATTCAGCAACCCGCTGGGGGTATGAGCAGCATTTTAAACACACGGCCTTGTTTCACTCCATTGGTGACTGTGAAAGCATGAGAGCATTGTCCATTTTTTGTTTTTATTTCTAAAAAAGATGTTATAGGTCTTCATAGAACTGATAATCTTTAGCCCCTTTGGAATCAATGTTTGCAGTATAGACTTTGGATTTGAACAAATATAATTTGGTCATTTTTGAGATTTTAAGCCAACACTGATTTTTGCACTCTTTTTTTGACTATGAGAGCTACTGCAATTTTTCTAATGTATTCTTGGACACAGTCATATATGTACTGATCACTTGAATTAAATTCATTCATTCCCATCTACTTAATTTCACTGACACCCAAAATATATATATTTTTAATATATCCATACTGTGGTTGACCACATGTAGCTTATCTTGGTTCATAGATTAGATATTCCAGCTTCCTATGCCATGCTGATCTTTACAGCATCAAAATTTTCTTTCATAACCAGAGACATCTGGAGCTTAGCTTCTTTTTGGCTTCAACCCAGATAGTTCATTAGTACTGGAATTGTTTGTAGTTGTCCTCTGCTCTTTCCCAGTAAGCTATTTAAAACTTAAAAGATGATGCTGTTAAAGTGGTACATTCAATATGTCAGCAAATTTGGAAAACTCAGTAGAGAAAACTGAATTGGAAAAGATCAGTTTACATCCCAAATCCTGAGGAAGAGTATTGACAAAGAATGTTCAAATTACTTACCAATTGTACTTATTTCACACACCAGCAAGGTTATGCTTAAGCTTCTGCAAGACAGGTTTCAGCATTATATGAACCAGAAATCACCATAAAAACAGGCTTGTTTTCAAAGAGTCAGAGTAAGTAGACCAAATTGCCAATGTTTGAAGTACTATGGAGAAAGCAAGGGAGTTTCAGGAAAAAAAAATCAACATTTGCTTCATTTACTACAATTGTGTGTGTAAGAAAAAAATGTAGCAAATCTTCAACGAATTGGGATTAAACATCATTTTACTTTTCTCCTAAGAAACCTTTATGCTGGTCAAAAAGCAACTGAACATGAACAACTGATTGGTTTAAGATTGGAAAAGGAGCATGAAAAGGTTATGCTTTTTTAAATTTAACTTAAAACTCAACTCAATTTTAAAATTTAACTTGAATGCAATGTATATCATGTGAAATTCCCATCTGGAAAAATCAAAAGTAGGAATTAAGGTCACCAGGAGAAATATAAAAAATCTAAGATACGCAAATTTTATCAGTCTGATAGCAGAAAATGAAAAAGAATTAAACCTTTTGTTAAGGGTTGGCAAAAGAAAGTATAAAGATAGGTTTTCAGCTCAACATTAAAAGAAGTACGATCGTAGCAAAAGGTCCCATAACTTTCAGGCAAAGACAAAGAAAATAAATGGAAGCAGTGTCTGATTATATTGCCTTGGACTCAAAGATCACTGCTGACAATGGATATTGTATGGATATGAAATTAAAAGACACTCGCTCCTTGGCAGGAAAGATGGTAAATCTGGACAGTTTACTTAAAAAGTAGAGAAATAACATTGTTGACAAATAATCAAAAGTATGTTTTGTTTTGTTTTGTTTTTGTTTTTTTCTCCCAATAGCAACATATGTCTGTGGGATTTGACTATAAGGAAAGTTGAATGGCACAGATTAAACACTTTTGAGTTGTGGTGCTGGAGAAGACTTTTGAGAGGCACTTGGACAGCAAGGAGGTCAATTCAGTCAATAGTTAAATTTGAATAATTTAGTCTGTTCACTGGAAATTCAAATACTAAAGCTGAAGCTAAATATTTGGACCACATAATGAGAAGGCAGGACTCCTTGGAAAGACCCTGCTATTGGGAAACATGGAAGGCAAAAGGTAAAGGGGATAGCAGAGGATGAGATGGATAAATGTTATATAATAATGCATTTTATACGATAATATTAATGTTAGACTTTGTATTTGAATATATTTTTACCTCTTGTTGCTATAATTTACATTGTGATAGTTTTCATTTACAGTGCTTTTGTCTCTAATTCTTTCACTCTTCATTGTTTCATACAAACCTTCCCATGTTTCTTTGTCTTCCTCATGTTCATTATTTGTTACATAGAGATTGTTTATTATATTAGAAATGAAGTTTTTTTAGTGATGTGTCAGTCGTTGAATGCAAATATAGTTTCCAATTCTATCAAACATTTAAAGAACAAATGATTCCAATATTCCACAAACTATTTGAGAAAATTAGTGAAGAAGGAGTCCTACCAAATTCTTTTTATGACACAAATATGGTACTGATACCTAAATCAGGAAGAGATAAAACAGATAAAGAAAACTATAGACCAATCTCCCTCATGAATATAGTTGCAAAAATTCTAAATAAAATACTAGCAAAAAGACTACAGCAACTTATCTCAAGAATAATACACTTTGATCAGCTAGGATTTATTCCAGGAATGCAAGGATTTTTTAATTTTAGGAAAACCAGGGGCAGCCAGGTAGCACAGGGAGTAAGAGCACCATCTCCAGTCTCAGGATGACCTGGGGATTGAATCCGGGCTCAGACACTTAGCACCCACCAGAAACATCTGGCCATGTAACCTTGAGCAAGTTACTTAACCCTGATTGCTTTAAAAATATATTAGGAAAACCATCAATATAATTTATCATGTCAGCACTAAAACTAGCAGAAACCACATGATCATCTCAATAGATTCAGAAAAGGCTTTTGACAAAATACAACATCCATTCCTATTAAAAAACATTAGAAAGTATAGCAATAAATGGAGCCTTCCTTAAAATAATAGGTAGCATCTATTTAAAGACATCAGCAAGTATTATATGTAATAGGGAGAAGCTAGAAACATTTCCCATGAAATCAGGGGTGAAACAAAGGTGTCCCCTATCACCCCTCTTATTCATTCTGGTACTAGAAATGATAGCAGTAGTAATTAGAGAAGAAAAAGAAATCAAAGGAATCAAATTAGGCAAAGAAGAGACCAAGCTATCCCTCTTTGCAGAGGATATGACGATATACTTAGAGAATCCTAGAGAATGAAGTAAAAAACTACTTGAGACAATAAAAAAAATTGGCAATGTTGCAGGATATAAAATAAACCCACATAAATGCTCAGCTTCTTATATATTTCCAATGAGATTCAACAGCAAGAGATAGAAAGAGAAATCCCATTTAAAGTTACTGTAGACATTATAAAATATTTAGGAATCTGCCTGCCAAAACAAACCCAGAACCTTTATGACCACAACTACAAAACACTTTTCACACAAATAAAGTCAGATCTAACTAATTGGAAAAATATCAATTGCTCATGTCTGGGTTGAGCTAATATAATAAAAATAGCAATTTTACCTAAATTAAATTATATATTTAGTGCCATACTAATTAATTTACCAAAAAACTACTTTATAGAGCTAGAACAAATAGCAACAAAATTCATTTGGAAGAATAAATGGTCCAGAATATCAAGCAAACTAATGAAAAGAAATGCTAGGGAAGGTGGACTAGCTTTACCAGATTTCAATCTGTATTATAAAGCAGCAGTCATCAAAACTACTTGGTACTGGCTGAGGAATAGAGGCGTGGATCAATGGAGTAGATTAGACACATGAGATTCAGAAGTCAACGACTATTGTAATCTATTGTTTGATAAACCCCCAGACCCTGGTTTTTGGGATAAGAACTCACTATTTGATAAAAATTGCTGGGAAAACTGGAATATAGTATGGCAGAAACTGGGCATAGACCATTATCTAACACCATATACCACAATCAAATCTAAATGGGTGCATGATCTAGTTATAAAGGTTTATACTGTAAGCAGTCTCAGAAAACAAGGCACAGTTTACTTGTCAGATTTGTTGAGAGGGAAAGACTTTATGACTAAACAAGAATTAGAGAATATTATAAAATATAAAATGGATAATTTTGACTACATGAAATTGAAAAGCTTCTGTACAAACAAAGCCAATGTAAACAAGATTAAGAAGGAGGTGGGAAATTGGGAAAGAATCTTTACAACCTTTGTCTCTGACAAAGGAATCATTTCTAAAACATACAAAGAATTGAGTCAAATTTATAAGAATACAAGTCATTCCCCAATTGATAAATGGTCAAAGGATATGAACAGGCAGTTTTCAGAGAAATAAATTAAAGATATCTATAAGCACATGAAGAAATGCTCTAATTCACTATTGATTAGAGAAATGCAAATCAAAACAACTCTGAGGTACCACATCTCACCAGTCAGATTGGCTAAGGGGACAAAACAGGAAAATATTAAATGCTGGAGAGGATGTGGGCAAACTGGAACACTAATGCATTGCTAGTGGAGTTGTGAACTGATCCAGCCTTTCTGGAGAGCAATCTGGAATTATGCCCAAAGGGCTATAAATATTTTCATGCCCTTTGATCCAGCAATACCACTCCTAGTGTTATATCCCAAAGAGATCATAGAAGTGGGAGAAAGACCCATATGTACACAAATGTTTATAGCAGCTCTTTTTGTGGTGGCAAAGAATTGGAAATTAAGAGGGTGCCCATCAATTGGGGGATGACTGAACAAGTTGTGCTATATGCATGTTATGGAATACTAATGTGCTATAAGAAAGGAGGAGCAGATGGTCTTCATATTTACCTGGAGAAGCTTATACAAAGTGATGCTGAGTAAGAAGAGTAGAACCAGGAGAAATTTATACACAATTACAGACACAACGTATGTGTGATGACCAACTTTGGTAGACTGGACTCCTGTCAGCAATGCAGTGATACAAGTCAATTCCAAAATGCTCATGATGGAGAGAAATATGTCCATCCAGAGAAAGAACTAGAAAGAACTGAGTTTATATCCAGGTGGAAGCAAAATATCGGATCTTTTTCCTACTCTTATTTGATTTTATGTCCTCTTTACCATTTTTCATTCCAGCTGACTGTAGCGGCAAGCACCCAAGCCTCCTCAGGTTTTGCTGCCACCACAGGTTCTTGGATCTGCTTTGATAAAGGAAAGCAACTCAAAATGGGTTAACAAGCTTACTCTAATCACTCAAACATGTATCTTTACCTAGTTCAGGGGAAAGAGGTCAGCACCTGGAATTTCAGAATATACAGACAGAATTATCAAGACAGAAACAGATCAAGTAGACAGATTTCAAACTGTCCAACCATTACATGCATACCCAATCAACATCTGGGTTTCAAAGCAGGGGGGGGCGGGGCGGGGGGCTTCTGGACAATGGCTTTCCAGAATCCAGATCAAATCACAGAACACTTTTCAAAGTGAGCCCCAAAACAAAGCTACACATCAGGGCTTATAAAGCCTTCTTCTGGACCCACTGGCCAATCAAAAAGTATCTACTGAAAAACAAGCCTCCCACCCCAGGCTCCAGGTGCACTTTAGCCTAAGGGCAGGGAAGATCTTACAAATTTATATTCCCAGTAAACTGACACAATTCGTCTGTATAACCTGACTAATGTGTAATGTGAAAGTATTTACAGATCCTATATTTGACTATATGACGCCATGGAGGGGAAGGGAGGGGAGGGGGACAAAATGTGAAACTCAAGGAATTGTGGAATTGAATCCTGTAAACTAAAAGGAAACAAATTAATTTTAAAAATTTTAATAAAAAATATAGATACAAAAAACATTTTAATAACTCAAATGTATTGTTTGTTTTTTATAAACCCCTTGAACATTACTTTAAGAATGAAAAAATCACAGGAGGGGGGAGGGGGGGAAGGGGACCCTTAGGAGTCTCGCAGCAGCAGCAGGCAGGCGGCCCAGTCCAGGCTCCCATCCCACCAGTCATCCACACAGCCCTTGGGGGACAGCCTGCGGGGCACGGGGATGGGAGGGAGTCCTGGACGGGTCTCTCTGCCCAACGCTGTCAGCCATCCATCTCTTTCTCTCCCTCTCTCTCTCTCTCTTTCTCCCTCTCTTCCCTCTTCTTCCCCCTCTCCCATTTCGTTCTTTCTTTTCCTCTCTCCCTCCCTAGTTCCCCAGGCTCATGTCTGAGGAGTGCGGGCTGACTGCAGGGGGATGCGGAAAGGCAGCGAGGACCGGGGCCTGGTGAGCGCCGAGGGTGTGGCAGAAGAGGACTCTTGCTCCTCCTTGGCCCAGCTGTCTCCGTTCTTGTCGCTGAGGTCCATGGCCTCCGCCCGGCTGCCCCCCAGCCAAATGCGTGTGCAGCAGCTGTGGCCTGGAGGTCGTGGACAAGTACCTCCTCAAGGTGAATGACCTATGTTGGCATGTCATGTCTCTCTCGTGTACTGTCTGCCGGACCTCCTTAGGAAGGCACAACAGCTGTTACATTAAAGATAAAGACATTTTCTGCAAACTCGATTATTTCAGAAGATACGGAACCCGCTCTTCTCACTGTGGGAGACACATCCACTCTACTGACTCAGTCCAGAGGGCCAAGGGGAACATCTATCACTTGGCCTTCTTTCCGTGTTTTTCCTGCAAGAGACAGATCTCTACTGGAGTGGAATTTGCTTTGGTTGAAAAGAAAGTCCGCCATAGAGCGCATTATGACTGTATCATGGACAATTTAAAGAGAGAAGTTGAAAATGGGAATGGAATTAGCGTGGAAGGTGCCCTGCTCACTGAACAAGACATCAATCATCCCAAACCAGCCAAGAGAGCTCGGACCAGCTTTACTGCTGATCAGCTCCAGGTCATGCAGGCCCAATTTGATCAGGACAATAACCCAGACGCTCAGACGCTTCAGAAACTTGCAAAAAGAACAGTCTTGAGCAGAAGAGTTATACAGGTTTGGTTCCAAAATTGCAGAGCTCGGCCGTAAGAAACACGTTAGCCCCAATCATTCTTCCATGGCTCCAGTGATGGAGGTTCAGCCTTCACGGCTGTCTCCTCCCATGTTAGAAGAAATGGCTTATTCTGCATATGTGGATGGGACGGTGTTGACGGACCTGCACAGTTATATGGATACTCATTCACCGACAGCCCTTGGACTCCAGGCCTTGTTAGCCCACTCGATGACACAGCTACCAATGTCATACCTAATTTCTATGTTTCAGGGATAGAAATTCTGCAGGATATAATCTGCAGTCATTTATTGTGTATTAAAAATCATAGAAAATGTTCATGTTAATTTTTAATTTAACATCCAAAGCATCTTCAAAATCATTTTGTTGCCCATATACGTAAATAGGGTTGGCCTGCAAGACACTTTTGTTAATTCTTCCTGTTTCTAAAAGAGAAAATGTTTACAAGATGACTCTGTCCCCTTTGTATTGTCTGGAAGTAGTTTTCTCTAGCTGTGTGTCCGTTAATTTATTCGTCATCGAAAGAGCACTTTGACTAAAAGAGAGGACTGATAAGTGTGCAAAATGCTTACAATTCTTTGTGAAATTGTAGTTTATCATCCGTTTGTATCTGTAAGTAATTGTTATGAAATATTACCTGGACTTTTTGAGTTACATACAACTTATACTTTTGAAGTCTGTAGCTGTGAATTTGCAACTGAAATTTATTTTGCCAATTGGCTTTTCCCCCTGAATGAGATGAATAAAGCTTCTGTCGTGGCATGCCACCCCCCCCCCCCAAAAAAAAAAAAGAATGAAGAAATAAAAGTATATTTATTTTAAAAATTAAAAAATTCATATGAAATTCTGAAATTTTTTACAAATAAAAATTGCTTAACAAATTCAAAGTTTCATCAGCAGTCAATTGTTTTGCTTATCTTCTCTAACTTCCTCCAAAAAATGAGTTTACCCATGCTTCAATACTTTTGCTAAATTAATGGATTGGTGGTGATACTTCATGATTCAGGGTTAGTTTAGTATTTATGTAATTTTTAAATTTTGTGAACAAATTTTCAGAGACATCATTTTCTATTTCTTCTTTTAAAATTTATCAATGTAACTAGCTCTTTATTTCATAAATGTTGAAACTTCTTTATATCAACTTCCAATAGAATTTAAATAAAAAATCTGTTTAAGATGCTTAATACAAAGATTTTCCCCCAAAGTATATATTTTGTTTAAATTCTAGCCACAATGATTTTATTGGTGGTTTTAAAAATACAATTTAAATTATCTATTTTCACTTGTACTCTCATTTATTATGGTAAATTATATTTATTCCTCCAACCCTTATTTGTAAAAGGTGGAAATATTTACCCCTCTCAATTTTTATGATATATATTTTCAAATTAATCATTTTTTAAATTTATGAAAGAAAAAAGGCATTTGTACTATATGGTACAATAAAAACACAATTGATCAAATTCACTGTTTACAAATTGTTATTCCTTTTAAATACACAGTAAAATAAGTCATTTAAATTTTCTTTCTTCTCTATTTTTTTCTTCCCCCGACCCAGAAATGATTATCATTAGAAACAAAAAGGTGTGTGTACATATGTATTTATGTATGTGTATATGTAAAATTATTCTATACATATGTCTATTTTTCACACCTTCAAACCTTTAAGAGCATCCCTCCTCCTTTGCCCAGCTTCATTAGAATCTGAATAAAATTTCTTTCCTCTTTGTCCCTCTTTCATTTCACATGATCCCATTTCTAAACTATATCCTCATTCATTTTAGTCGTCCATTCCGTGTTAGTGGTGGAGACAGATAATATATAAAATAAACATTCTCAAGGTAGGTCCTGTTCATTGAAGAACATGGGAATAGAATGTAATTAATTCTGATTTTAACATGAGGAAATCAAGGTTTACATCATACAAACCGATAAGGAAAATGATGACCCATATTCATGTATTTCTACTCCATCATCTTTGAAATCTTGAGCAGTAATCACTTAAATAGATTGTTTCACAATCCCATGGTCATCAGAAAATGCTATTTTTAAAAGTAAGGGCTATTTTTAGTTTTTTATAGCACAATTGATGCCAAACTAGAAATCCAGTCAAGCTTCCTCCTTTGTAACAAAAAACGTTTTAGAACAGGAAGAAAATTCATGTACCTTGTTTGTAGAGGATGAATTCCTGGCTTGTAGTTGATTTTGGCTATTATTAATATTCCCTTTTATTTTCTTTTAATTTTATTTTAAACTCAAACACCAAAACACAAACACATAATAGAGAAAAGAAAGAAAATGATTTTCTTTCTGCTTTTTTGGACAGGGGGATAAAGGGCAGTTGGGGTTAAGTGACTTGCTCAAGGTCACATGGCTAGTTTTCTGTTAAGTGTATGAGGCCATAGTTGAACTCAGGTCCTCCTGGCTCCAGGGCACATGCCCTATTCACTGTGCCACCTAGCCACCCCTATGTCATTTCATTTTTTAAAGTCTTTTTAAAGATCTTCTATGAATTCTTTTTGGGTTGGTGACCATTTGACATTACTCTTCTGGGGTTTATTTATTTCAATATCCTCTTCTGAAGATGAACCCCAGTCTTCTCTATTCCCATAATAGCTTTTTATGGTTGGATTCTGTCTCCTTTGCTTGTGCATTTTTTTTTTTTGCGGTAATAAGTTAATTTTTGCAGTTACTTCTACCTCTGACATATGGGGGATGGTGCCTCTTGCCTCAGGTCTTCAGTTCTCCACTCTAATCTGGATTGAGGCCAAACTTCCAACCTTCTGTAAGTGACCATAGCCAGGGGTTTTCTGCCCTACTACTTCTGCACCCTCCAGGAATGTACTCTTTCCTTCTTGTCCCTGCACCTCTTCACACCACAGCTGTATCTGGTGCTCTTTGTCAGCGGTTTCCTCCATCTTCCCAGATTCAGATGCCCAACTCCCCTAACTATGGGGGAGGTGGGATGGAAGTTCTAGTTACTGGGGCCTAAGCAGCTGCTCAAACCAAGTAACTCGAAGACTTACTGATGGGGGACGGGATCCCAATAGGTTCAGCAGGAATTATGATCTTATCTAAGACCAGAAAACCTGCAATATCGTCTGGAAAGAATTCAAGGTCTCAGGCTTAATTGGAGTGAGAGTTGTAGAAGTTTATTGTTAAGCTTCTATGAGAAACGGGCAAGAGTCCTTTAGGGGACCTGCAAGTGAGAGGGGTACATGCTTTAACTTTAAAGGGTAGGGCTGCCATTGTCAGGGCTGACCAGACAGGAGGGGCCTCAAGTGCATAGACAAAGGTCAGAGATGACCAAGAGGAGCATGTGAATAGATAGTTTAGATAAGATTTGGGCCAGGTCAAAGGAGACAAAAGGCAAGGATAAAGGAAGGTGTGGGCCAGACCCAGAAGAAATGAAGAGATTAAGTAAGAACAAAGGGGTCACAGGGTATTGCCTAGGTGGAGTGTGGCATAGGGAGAAGGGGCAGAGCTCAAGGATGGGAAAGGACAAATTGCAGTTAAAACTGAACAGACTGGTTTTACAAGTTGGTTCCACAAATTGATCTAGACCCCAGGTGCCCCATCCTTACCACTTGTTGTTAAAATGGAACCTAGCCTGGAGGTGTTTACTATTCACAGGGACCAAACTTCTTCCTGGGATTATTCTTCTGATTTCAAATTGTCCCTGGAAGAGCCTTGTTGTTCCCCTATTCTTATGGACATTTAGTTACATTTTGTTTTCCCTAACTTGCTATTTTATCTCTTTTGCGGGTGAAAATCTTGAGAGACTGGAATTTTTTGAGCAACACAGAATTCTCTCTTCCATACTTCTATTCATCAGTTCTTTCCCTGGATATAGATAATATCTTTCTTCACACATTCCTTACAGGTTATTTGGGCATTTATAATAGTCAAAATTGTCTTTTTTTTGCTAAAAGTCAATCTTAAAAAAATATTGCTGTTAATGAATACAATGTTCTCTTGATTTTGCTTATTTCATTCTTCATTATTTTGTACATGTCTTTCCATGCTTTTTTTTTTTCTAAGAATATTGAGGTCATCATTTCCTAAAGCACACTAGCATACCATGACAATCATATGCCAAAACTTATCCAGCCATTCCCCAATTGGTGGGCAGCCCTGCTGTTCCCAGTTATGATACAAATTTTTATAAATATGAGATGTTATATATTAAGCATTAATGAGTATTTTTTTCTGAGACCTATTATCTTGACTGTTATGCTGAGCTCATTTAATATTCTTTTTAGCCCAGTATCAGAATCCAGAAAATTACAATGACACCTACTCACTATTCATAAAACATTTGAGATATTACAAAGTAATATATCTTATTTGTTTTTTATTGCTTCTCTTTTATAATAACAATAATTATATCTTCAAAAATGTAGCATTCAGTTGTAAAATACTGACTTTTTATATACAAACAAAAGAGAAAACATCTCAATGTAAAGAAATATAAGCAGCATTTAAGTAAATATTTTTAGGGGGATCCGATTAAGGAAAAAACAACACTCAGATAAATGGACTGAGAACACCTGTTTGATGACAAAGAAATAGACATTGTGACCTACTAACTAACTTTTATAGAAATGTCTTTGGGATTGGAATGATAAATATCACAATGTCTTAAATCTGATACCTATGTGGATGTTATTAAAATATTAAATATAACCAGGCTTCACAAATGAAAGGATGGGTTTCATTAATTTTGGTTTTTAAGGGACAGAGAAGGCACTGATAATGAAGAAGCTATTTGAACTATCTGAAGTATTTATAGTTAAAATTCCTGGAAAATAAACAAAGTAAAGAACCCAGTACAAGAGCAAATTGACTAGAAAACTTCCATTACTGTGTTTGGTGACTTAGGATTAGGTGGAAAAATGGTATACAGACTGGCTGAACAAAAACTTGGAAACCTACTGGTTTTAAGAGAACTGTAGTCTGTGATAGTTGAAGCTGCTGATTTCTATTTTTTTCCCTATTTGAGGAGGGGGAAATATAGGGAGAAAGAAATTTTATGGTTTATTTACTATAAGCTTATGCGTGAAGCTCTAAAAAAGTTCATTGTCAAAATAGAATTCTCTTAAGAGAATAGCTCCTTGGGCATGTCTATGTTGTCTTGAAGGCCAGTCTTAAGTATTTTGCAGATCTGTAGATTATAGACCTATTTTCCATTGAAATATTCTAACTGCTTCTCATGATCTTTCAAGTATAATTTTGATTCAAAATAACTGGTCACTACTTCATCAATTAGAGAGAAAAATGCAGATTTGCTAAGCAAGAGAGGGATGAGGACCAGAAAGGAATAAGACCTCAGAAAAAAAAAATCTTTGTATTGGTCAGATATTTTCCAGAAAAATGTTTGCATTTCAGAGTCATGAATTATCCTCAATATATGGGATTTCCTTATTGGTGAGCTCTTTGCTTTTGGTAAATTTCTCCTCAGTCTCTCTTACAGACATTGAATAAATTTTTGGGAGAGCATTACCCAGGTCTCTGTATAGAGTGTGGGTGAAATTTCAGTTGTATCCAAATCTTTATGACCCCATTTGGGGTTTTCTTGGCAAAGGTACTTAAGTGGTTTGTCATTTCCTTCTCCAGAACATTTTACCCATGAGAAACTGAGGTAAACAGGGTTAAATGACTTGGCCAGGATCCCAAAGCTAGTAAGTGCTTGCCACTAGGAAGATGAAATTCCTTGACTCCAAGTCCAATACTGTAACCACTGTGGTATCTAGCTGCCTTCACCACTTAATATAATAGCATCAAAATACTTAAATGAAAGGTTTATTGAGATTCATAAAGACATAGCTAATAAAGCTAGAACACCAGGCGCACTTATTGCATATCTTTCAGACAACCTATTCAAAAGATAAATAAGAAAAAAGCTAAAGACTTGAATGGAATTTTGGAAAATTGGCAACAATACATCTCTGGTAATTAATAATGTCAATAAAAAGAAAATTGCTTACTCAACTTTGTCTCATACCTGTTAAAAATCACCACATCCAATCACATCATCCCCATATGAATGGCATTCAAAGAGCTTCATAAATTAGCTTCATTACCTGCCTCTACTTTTCCAGTGTTCTTATACATTACTCTCTTCCATATTCTCTTGGATCTAGTAACATACGTCTCTCTGCTGTTCTGTGTCTTCCTGGGACTTTTTTTCAAGATTTGTCTGAATCCCATCTTCTACAAGAATGTATTCCAAACTTTTAAATTCTAATATTTCCCTACTTTATTTTCTATTTTTCCTGCACATAGCTTTTTGTACATGTTCTAAATAACTGGTGAGTCAAATAATAAATTATAGAAAAATTGATAAATTTCATAATTTGGGAATTACAATACCTATATTTTCTCAATAGGGCAATGTTGAGACAATATAGCAATACATGTAGATTGTAGATAAAACAAGTCTTAGAAGAAAATGTATAAATCTAAATGCTTTAATTAACAAATAAATGTACAAATCAATTATTTAGGTATGTAACATATTTAACTAATAAAATAGGAGGAAAAGAGGTAAGATACCAGAATATGCAATGAATCACTGTTGCAGCTAGATGAGTGCCTTGGGCTATACTGAAGCACCTGGAGTTCTGGCCTCTGGAAGACCTTCCCCTCCCAAATACAACTTGGGCTTCACTGAAGCATGTGTGGGTTCTCTGAGTTGTAGTCTATCGGTTCCACTGTCTATGCTGAGGCATGTACATGGTCCTCTTGTTAGTGTTTTCCTGCTCCACAACACTTGAGCTTGGGATATCCTGGTGGATTTTTTGAAGCAGGACTTATTGATGGCTTGCTGGGAGGCTTCCTGTCTTGGAATGCACTCCCATTTTACCTTACTGAAATTGACCTTTCTTGCTGATGCTCCCAGGCTGCCATTGCTAAAAGACTTCCATTGCTGCTTTAAGACTTGATTTGAGATTTTATTTAATCATTGTTCAGAGCTAAACATGGGAGAGCAACAGGGATTTTATTACATATTCTGGCTCTTGCCTCTTTTCCTCTTATTTTATTTGTTTAAAAAAGTTATTTAGAATTATATTTATCCTTTATTTTTAATTCTTCCTTCAAATGCTTTTTATTTAGAAAATTGAATTATGATTAGTTAAATGATGTTTTTAATATTTTTATTTTTGTACATGTGACCTTGGGCAAGTCACTTAACTCGAATTTCCCTCCAAAAAGAAAAAAAAGAGTCTGGACAACATCTTTCAAGAATTATCAAAGAAAACATCCTTTATATTGTAAAACAAGAGGGTAAAATTATCACTAAAAGAATCATCTGATCACATCTTGAAAGAGATGCCAAAATGAAAACTTGAAGGAATATTGCAGCAAAATTCAAGAATTATCAGTACAAGAACAAAATACTACAATCAGCCACAAATAAATTATTTAAATATAATTGAATCAAGTTGAGAATTACACGACCTAGCAGTTTCTATAGGAGCAAAGGACAGGGTATATAATATTCCAGAAAGCAAAGGGGATAGGATTAAAATCAAGAATCACCTGCCCAGCAAAATTGAGCATAATCCTTCTGGGAAAAGATGGACAGTTAATGAAATGGGGAACTTTCAATCATTCCTGATTTAAAAAAAAAGACAGGGATGAACAGAAAATTTGATGTTCAAATAAAATTCTCAAAAGAAGCATAAAATGATAAACATGTAAAAAGAATAAAAAACACATTATTCAATATGGTTAAACTTTTTACATACCTACATGGGATGATGATATTTGCCACTACTGAGAATTGTATTTTTATTATGGCAATTAGAAGTCATATATATATATATGCATATGTATATATATGTATGCATATGTGTATATATGTATGCATATGTATGTATATATATATGTAAATATATATTCATGTATATATATCAAGAGAGAGAAGATGTAGGTGTACGTCAACATTGAAATGATAAAAATAATTAACTAAGGAATGAAAAATAAAGAATTGTACTGGGAGAAGAGGAAAAGGGAAACCAGAATAGAGTAAATTACATCATAAGAAGAGGTGCAAAGACCTATGACATAAAAGCGAAAGAAGAGAAGGTAGGGCAAATTTTTGAACCTTACTTTCAATGTATTTGGCTCAAAGAGGGAATAACATACACCTTCATCTGGTTATGCAAATCTATGTGTCTCTATAGGGAAGTAGGGGGAGAAAGGAGACAGAAAAGGGAGAGGGCCAGATATAAAGGAGGGAAAGAAGGAGAAAGGAAGAGGGTGAAGAGGAAGTAGGGTGAAAGGGAAAGAAAAAGCAAGAGGGCTGAAATAAAGGAGGGCGGATTAAGGGAGGTGGTAGTCAGAAGGAAAACAAAGAAAAGTTTAAATGGGAAGGGGGCAGTATAGAGAGAAAGAGACAAAGTAATCCTAACTGTGAATATGAATAAGACAAACTACCATAAAATGGAAGTTGAAAGTCAAGTAAATTAAAAACCATAATCCTATAATATGTTGTTTACCAGAAAAACATTTGAAACAGAAAGATACACATGGATTAAAGATAAAAGGTTGAAGCAGGAAAAAATTCCAACCTTTTATTTTTACTCCTACAGCTGAAGTGAAAAAAAAATAGGGGTTCCAATCCTGATCTCCGAGAAAACAAAAGTAAAAATAAACGTATTTAAAAAAAACATAATGTACAATGTCTAGGGCTGTATCCCGAAGAGATCACACAAAAGGGAAAATGATCCATATGTAAAAATTTGTTTATAGCTGCTCTTTTTGTAATGGCAATGAAATGGAAATTCACGGGATGCCCATCATTTGGGGAATGACTGAACAAGCTGTGGTATATGAATGTAATAGCATACTATTGTGCTATAAGAGATGATGAGCAGGCAGATTTCAGAAAAAGCCTGGAAAGGCTTATATGAACTGATGCTAAATGAGGGGAGAACGAGGAGAATGGTGTACACAGTTACAGTCACATTGTGCAGTGATTGACTTTCATAGACTTGGCTCTTCTCAGCAATGCAAAATTCTAACACAACTCTGAAAGACTCATGAAAGAAAATGCTATCCTCATCCAGAAAAAGAATTATGGAGTCTGAATGCAGATTGAAGCATACTATTTGCTCTCTTTTGTTTTATATCTTCTTTCTCATGGTTCATTCCGTGGGTTGCTATAATTTTTCACATCATGACTAGTGTAAAAATAGGTTTAATATAAATATATATCTAGAACCTAAATCACATTGCATGCCATCTCTTGGGGAGGGTGGGTAGAAAGGACAGGTAGCAAATTTAAAACTAAAAACTTGTGTAATGTTGGAAACAAAATATTCATACATACAGACAGACATGCATAAATATGTATATATTTATATAAATTTTGAAGGAATAAGGAAGGAAACTACATTTCGCTAAAAGGCAACAGATTATGAATGTAATGAATACATATGTAAGTGTGTGTATATAGGTCTATAGGTATACATATACAGAGGGCACAAGACCAATTGAATAGGAAGAGATGATCCTTATAAGGTGAAATAAAGTGCTGAGAGAGGAATATAATGAGAAGAGTTGGGGAGATATCTTTTTCAACCAAAGGTGAAGTTATATCACTAATACACACACACACACACACACACACACACACACACACACACACACATGCCCACCAACTGGGGAATGGTTGAATAATTTGTTGTACATAAATGTAATAGAATACTGTGTCCTTTAAGAAATGTTGGCCAGGCAGATTACAGAAAAATCCTGGAAAGTCTTACATAAACTGAGGCTGAGTGAAGTGAGCAGAACCAGGAGATTTTACACAACAGCAAGTGTGATTAACAACTTTTTTTAAATCTTTTTTTTGCTCTCTTTTTTATTTTTTAGTTTACATCATTCATTTCCACAAGATTTTGAGTTGCAAATTTTCTCCCCAATTTTCTCTACCTACCACCAAAAACAGCATTCCCACTGTACATCCCCTCCCCCAATATGCTCTCTCCCCTATCTTTCCCCATTCCCCCTTTAACTTTCCAGTAAGGCACAGAGGATCTCTATGCCCCAGTGCCTATATATCTCATCCCCCAGCTACATGTAAAATAATAATAATAATAATATGTATTTATATATATATATTTTTAAATATTTGATTTTAAAACTTTGGATTCCAGATTCGTTCCCTTCCTCCCTCATCACCCACTCTCACTGGGAAAATAATCAGTTCAATATAGGTGGCACATGTGTAGCTATGCAAAACATTTCCATAGTGGATATATTGTGAAAGACTGACTATATTAACCTTTATCCTCTCCAACGCCTCACTTGTCCTATACCTTACTTTGATCCTGTCCCTTTTCAAAACTGGGTAGTTTCAATTTCACTCCCCCCTCCCCGCCTACCCTCACTTCCATTATCCCCCCTCTCTTCCCCTTCACCTCTCCTCTACTGTAGGGTGAGACACCCTATTTAGTGTGTTTGTGATTCCTTCCCTAAACCAAATTCAATGAGAATAAGGTTGAGTCATTCCCTTATGCCTTCCTGTTCTTCCCCTCCATTGTAACAATTTTCCCTAGCCTCTAACATATTAGATAATTTACCCCATTCAGTCTCTCCCCAACTTCTCTCATTATATTCCTCTCTCAGGTCTTAATTTCACCTTTTAAGTATCATCCTTCCAATTCAGTTTTCCTTGAGAATATCTTGAAGGATAATTTCTAGGTTCATTATGAAAGAAAGAATCTAAAAACCATCCTCCAAGAAATTCTCAAGGAAAACTGCTCTGATGTTTTAGAACCAGAAGGCAAAGAGGTTGAAAGAATCAACCTATCACCTTCTGAAAAAGATCCCCAAAAGAAAACTCATAGGAATATTATAGCCAGGTTCCAGAATTCCCAGATCAAGGAAAGAATATTACAAGCAGACAGGAAGAAACAATTTGAATATTGTGGAAAAACAATCAGGATAACACAGGATATGGCAGCTTATACATTGAGGGATCGAAGGGCTTGGAATACAATATTCCAGAGGTCAAATGAGCTGGGATTAAAACCAACAGTCAACTACCCAGCAAAATCGACTATCATGTTTCAGGGGAAAATATGATCATTCAGTGGAATAGAGGACTTTCAGGTATTCTTGAAGAAAAAACCAAAGTTGAATAAAAACTGTCACATTTAGATACAAGAAGCAAGAGAAACATGAGAATGTAAACAGGGAAAAGAAATCATAAGTAACTTATGAAGGTTGAACTATTTACATTCCTACAGGGAAAAAAGATAAATTTAACTGATTAAACTTTTCTCAGTATGAGAAGAGTTGAAGGCAATAGAAATATATAGGTGTGTGTATGTACATATATACAATTATATATGTGTATGTGTATATATATATATATGAATACAGTATTTATAGGAGGGTATATAGGCATATGATTACATATGTGAATGTGTGTATATTATGTATAGATACATACACACACACACACATATATATATGTTTACAGGTATACATAGATAGAGGGCAGAGGACCAATTTAATAGGCAGGGATGATACTTAAAAGGTGAAATTAAGAGGTGAGAGAGGAATATAATGAGAGTCAATGGGGAGAGACAGAATGGGTCAAACTATCTCATATAGATAAGGCAAGGGAAAATGGGTACGATGGAGGGGAAGAACAGGAAGGCATAAGGGAATGGGTAAACCTCAAACTCATTTAATTTGGCTCAGGGAGGGAATGACATATGCAGTAAATAGGGTATATCACCCTACAGGAGAGAAGGGCAAAAGGGAATGACAGGGGCTATGATGGAAGCGAGGGCAGGCTGGGGGTAGGCAAGTTGCAAGCACACACTTTTGAAAAGGGATAGGACCAAAGTACAGAATAGATCAGGTGGGAGATGGGATAGGAGGGAGGGAAATAGAATCAGTCATCTACAATATATCTGCTATGGTAATGGTTTGCATTAGCTAAACATTTACAACCTATATTGAATTGCTTATCTTCCCAGTAAGGGTGGGTGACAAGGGAGGAAAGGAATGAATCTGGAATCCCAAGTTTTAAAACCAAATGTTTTTAAACATATATATATATATATATATATATATATATATATATATAATTATTATTATACTATTTTCCATGTAACTGGAAAATAAGAGGAGGAGATATCCTTGTAGACTACTATTTTAGGGAGGTAGGTAGGGGAAAAACAGGGAGAAATTTGTAACCCCAAATCTGGCAGAAATGAATGAAGTAAACCAGAAGTTAATAAAGCATTAGGGAAAAAAAGAAAATTAGGGGTGATGGGGGAGGATATAAGAGAGAGCATATTAGTGGAAGGGGTATTCAATAGGTTCAATACTTTGGGGTAGGGGTAGGGAAAAGATGGGGAGAAAATTCATAATTTAAAATCTAGTGAAAATGAATGTTGAAAACTAAAAATAGATAAACAAAAGATTTTAATTAAAAAAAAAGATAAACCAAAAAATAAAAAGAGTATATAGGTGCCGGGGCAGCTAGGTGGCACAGTGGATAGAGGACCGGCCCTGGAGTCAGGAGGACTTGAGTTAAAATACAGCCCCAGACACTTACACACACACACACACACACACACACACACACACACACACACACACAAACTAGCCATGTGACCTTGGGCAAATTACTTAGCCCCAATTGCCCTCCAAAAAAAAAAAAGAGAGAGAGAGTATATAGGTGGCAGGGAATAAAGGTGAAAAAAAAAACCTGGTGAAGGGGGTGAGCTAGATTTGAAAAGGTTTGAATTCCAAACAGAGGATTTTTTTATGTGATCCTAGAGGTGATAGAGAACAACAAAAATTTTTTGAGTGTGTGTTTGTGTGTTTGATATAGTCACCACCAGCAGACCCACCTGCAGATTGTAGTAATTGTCCAATCATAAATCGAACTTAGACTGCACAAAGGTGATAAACAGTCACCAAGGGAGAGTATGTGGTATATTCTAGAAATGTCACAAAGATAAAATCTACAGACCTTGGTAACATGTTAGATAAGGAAAGGATGGCATTGAGAGGAAGTAAGGAAATGAAGAGTATAACTAAGTAATGAGTCAATTGAACTGGTAGTCTGGTGATGGCCTTGACAATCATAGGGACATTGCTAGGTGGGGGGAGGTTTATAGGAAAATAAAATGAGATCAGTTTTGTACATGTTGTGCTTAAAGTATATCCACGGAGCTTCCTTCCTTCCTTCCTTCCTTCCTTCCTTCCTTCCTTCCTTCCTTCCTTCCTTCCTTCCTT
>NW_027186315.1:2962185-2979952 GCF_028583685.1 Petaurus breviceps papuanus | reverse complement strand
ACATCAACCTAAAATACTTCATCAACCATTTCAAAGTTGTCAGGCATGTGGCTTTTGGAAAACTTTATCTGAATTTCCATTAGTATATAAACTTCATTGTGTTGAAAACTGAATAAATCATTATCTTTCCTCTTCCTAGTATATAAAAATTTCCTTATTTCTGTTAATGTCAATAACTCCTCCTGAGTGCCCAGTCTCATAACCTGAGTTTTATTTTGTTTTGCTTTAATTTTCATTCACTGCTAATGCCTGTCATTTTTCTAATCATTCAGTTTTAAAGTTTTGTCAATTCTAACTCCACATCTCTCATGATATTTCCAATCTCTTTAATTTAGATTCTAAAAATGTATTACTTGGCCTATAGCAGTAAACTTATATTTAATCTCTCTTTTCCCTTACCACAAGCCAACCTTCACATACTTAAGAAAGTAAGATACCTCATTCAACAGATCTAACAATGTTATTTATTTGATTAAGAAAAAAATCATTCCATCCTTACTGACTTTCTATTGAAACAAAAATCACTTAGCCACATTATTATAACCCCTTCAATCTATGCTAACCAACTTTTACAGCTTTATTTCATCTGCTTTTTCCTGCAGCAATACTGGAAAGCCAGGTTTTTATTTATTTGTTTGTTTTCCTCAGAGCTCACCCAACAATCCCTGTTTTCTAGGTATCACCTAGATTGATCTATGATCTATAAAACCACTCTCAAGGTGGTGATTTTGTGTTTTCCATCTTTAAATTAACAAATATTTATTTCACTGTTTTTACAAGTTATGCACTCCCCAGTAGAAAGTTACATTCCTTGAGAATGACAATTGTATCATTTTTCAATCTTTCTATCCCCAACAACTGGCAGAATGCCTTGCAAAGAATGTTTTAAAAATATTTGTTTAATTGCAATGAATTTACTTAAGAAATCGGCTTTTCCTTCCTGAACATTATTACCTTCTTTTATTTATTTACAATTTGAATAATTATAAGCAACAATAAAAAGTTGCTTTGGATTTGAAAGAAGAGGTGTTACTTCTTTTCCCTTCTTTCTAGTCAAGTTCTTCTATTATAATTAGAGGAGAAAAATGACCAGAAAATTAATGGCATTGCCTCATTGTCAATGTTACATGTAAGAAAAGCTTTATCTGTTGACGTGTATTTAGTTTCTGATGAGCACATATCTAATACTAAGTTAAAATGACAAAAAAAGAAACAGTTATTCCCTAGGTGTACATATTTTCTCCATCTGGTGCATTATTTTCTAAACTAATTTCATTTGATTTTTAAATGTTAGCTAACAGCTGGTCTAAAGGTTTTCATATTTTACTTTCATGGTCTGTAATTCAGGTAATTTTTAATAACCTAAAAACTTGTGTTTTAATGTGCTGTTTTGGAACAATAAAATTAATACTGGGATAAATACAGTTCTTACAAATTAAAACAGTAGATTGTACACAGACCTCTGATAATTTTTTAAAACTACTTTCCAATATAGAAGTTATAAAATTACATATGATTTTCATGAGGATACAAAGTAAAAACAGACCACAAAACACATATAATGAAGCTTTCCAAAAATAACCATATTTTAACAGTTACCAACCTGGAAAAAATAGAAATCATTCACTTTTAGCAAATTCATCAAAGCATATAGCATGATGTGCAAATTGAAGAATTATTATAGAGATTTATTTCTAGAAGTAGAATAAAAGTATATAGAAAACTATTAAAATTGGCTAAATTGATTTTCTCTCTCTTATGATTTTATGATTTTGTTACTTTTTTTCAAAGTGTAATACTAAGTCCAGATTTGTTTGGAACATTGATAAATTTAAAATATTAACTCCAGAATTTATTTGAATTTCAGAAGACAAAAACACATATACATGTCTATACACACATACATATATGTGCAACTATATGTAGATAAGTATTGTGCATATATACCTGTATGTATGTATGTGTGTGTGTGTGTGTGTGTGTGTGTGAATAAAGAAGACCCAAAAATAATACCCTGGAGAACTAAAAAAAATAATAATAATAGAACTTGACCATTATCATAAACTAAGCTTTTCCTATAATAACTTGGTTGTAAAAATCACACACACACAGACACATACACACAAAACAAACACATACACACATAGGTAAACATTAAGAAAATATTTTTACTCCATCTTGAAATTAAAAATAGCTTTTTAATCTTCAAACTCCATTTATGCAGAAGATTAAAATTTTCTGGGAATTGGATGAGGTACAGGTTGGTCCCTTTGTCATGTCAGATAGTTATACTGAGTTTTTCATTGAGTCTTTAGAGAATGATTTCATATTCTAAATTTTAAAAGTGGTCATTTAATTCACTTTTACAATATTTCAAAGGAGATCAAATGTAAAAGAGCAAGATAGTAACTTGTAACAGAAATACTTCTTTTGCCTGATACCAATAAAAAAGAGATGATAAAACCAATAATTATAGTATGTAATATCTACTTATTATTTCATATTCATCCTCTCACTTTGACCTCAAAGTTCTTTTCCTACAGAGAGATAATTAAAATCTCTTTTTATAGATGAGAAAAATTAGTATCAAAATAATTAAGTTGTATCTACAACTGTACATCTTATATATCAGATAGAGTTAAAATCCATTTTTTCTTAAATCTAAAAATAACACTTTGTTTCTATGCAGTTATGGTTGACATAATTATCATAGTTACATATCTTCTGCAATGAGTTGGAAGATAGAATGTAGGTGGCACAGTGAATAGATTGCCAACCCTGGAGTCAGGAGGACCTGAGTTTAGATCCAACTTCAGTCACTTAACACTTACTAGCTGTGTGACCTTAGCCAAGTCATTTAACCTCAATTGTGCTATTTGCCCCCCTCCAAATACACAAAAAAATAGAGACAATGTACAAGTAACCTAGATTATAACTTAGAAATCAATAAGAAGTGATAAACCAAGGAAGCAAGTCACTGAAAAGTAGCAGTCTGTGTAAAATTAAACTGGCTAATGAAAAGGTCAAGATTTTGAAGAAAATTAAATGGAAGTAAAATAGGAGTGATGGAATGGGAAAGCATGGAGGTAAAGAGTAACTCAAAGTCCTAATAAAGACAAATAAAAGATTGTAGAGGAGTAAGACAGGGGAAAAGAGAGATAGAAGGATGAAAGGTTATGGTCCAAAGAAGTTAAGAGTTCTGGATCATGGTGGTCAAGAAATTATTGGTGGTAGTGAAATTAAAATTTTGATTATTTCTTTACCTTGTTGACAAGGAATAATAGTATAAGTTACTGGTTGAAGGAGATTATGGACTGATTACATCAGAGTACTAACATTTATGCATAAATGTATATGTCTGTATTTATGATTCATGTAAACATAGATATCTGCATATTGATATGTGTATATGTAAGTACATGTATGCAACACTTGTGGTAACCATCTCTCCCACATGCGGTCCCCAGAACTGTCACCTGAACCTCAAGGGTCTATGGGTGTACACATCAACTTGGCACAACACCTTATGAAGTCCTTTTAATTTTTTTCCTCATATCAGATGAAAGACACAATTAATTAAAAGCAAAATCACATACATAAAGTAATTGTAGTGACCTTCCAAGATTTGTAGTATGAAATTAATCTTTTAAAACTAGAGAAAAATAATAAAATTCCTACATGGACAGAAGTAATAATCTCTCACAAATTAAGATAAGTGGACAGAGTTGACTGTGCAGATGTATCACATCAAAAGTCCCTGCATGAATGGAATATTAGTAGAGTGGCAAATGACACATAGGGGAGTAAAACCCCTAATACTTTTGTTATTATTATAATTTTGTCCCTGTTCAGTCTACCCTTTGGTAATGACATTCTGGTGAACCTCCTCCCTGCAAGTATGGAATCTCTGTTGATCATATTGCTCCACTGGGCTCACTGTTCCTATTCTCTGTTGAATACATGATCTTTGATGGACATATGAATTTACTGGACTCACTGGGCCTATAGAGTTCATTTGTTTTTTAGGCATACTGAGCTATCAGATTTATAGACTTTACTAGAAAAACCATCTTTTTAGGTCTACCTTAGTTATATCAGCTTCAATTCGCTATGTTATGTTGACCAAAACATCACTCCATTAAGACTTGAATGGTACTTTATTTTTAGTTGCAGTCATCACACCAGGCTAAAACAAATCTAGATCCTTAGGTTAGGAATAGATCTTTTATTTTCTCTCCTTACATCTGGCCAGAAACTAAAGCCCTCTATTAGAGATAACTAGTTAACTTAGAGAGTAACAAAGTGGAACAGTGTATAAAGTGTATAGGGTTTGAAGAGGAGAAAAGTCATTTTCCTGAGTTCAAATTTGGCCTAAGACACTTACTTGCTGCATGACCCTGAACAAAGCACTCATTTTATCCTGCTTGCCTCAGATTCCTTATTGGAAAATGAGCTGGATAAGGAAATGTCAAATTACTACAGTATCTCTGCCAAGAAAATCCCAAATGGAACCACAAAGAATTGTATGCAGTTGAAACAAAGGAGCAACAAATCTAGCTCAGGATTCAACTCAAGCCGAAGGAATTATTTTCTTCAGTGATATTTTGGATCTCCCTTTCCATTTGTCCTGTTCTACCTTTTTAGGCATTCTTCTCTTTTGATTTTTGGATCTCTTTTGCCATTTAGGTTATTCTATTTTTAAGGTGTATTTTCTTCAGTATTTTGGGGGGTTTCATTTAGCAAGCTGTTGGGTTGTTTTTCATGATTTTCTTTCATCAATCTCATTTCTCTTCCCAATTTCCCCTGTATTTCTCTTATTTGATTCTTAAACTCCTTTTTGAGCTCTTCTATGGTCTGGAATATTTTCTTGGAGGCTTTGGATGTAGGAGCTTTTTTTTTTGTCTCCTTCTGGTTATATGTTTTGATCTTTTTTGTCTCCAAAGTAAGATTCTATAGTCTGACTTTTTTACACAGTTTTCTCATTTCCCAAGTCAATTATTTGACTTTCTAACTCTTTGTCAAGGTAGGACTTTGATTTCACTACGAGGTGTGTGTGTGTGGGTATACTGTCCCAGACTTCAGGGGTTTTGTATCAGCTGCTCTATCTCACACTGTATGTGGGTCCAGGCCTCTGGAACAGTCACTGCTGCTTTTGCTGCTGCCACCACTGTTGCCATTTCACTTGCCCCTGGCCTAGGTCCAGATCATGTTCCTCTTCAACCCAGGTCCCACAGAGTTCCCCAATGACCTTCCATACAGTCCTCAGAATTTATGGGTTAAGAAGTCTGGAAAACACCACAGCTACTTTCACCAGCCACTTATTAAAGACCCTGTAAAATTGATGTTGTTATGTGGCACTTATAAGCAGTGGGTATATATTAGATATATTGATAAGAGATAGTGAAGAACTGAGGGTGGCCCCAAGGAAATAAGGCGGGTGCTAGGAGGATGGTAATTTGGAAACTTGGAAGAGGGGAGAATTTTGAGCAAAAGATAGTTTTGGGATAGGTTAACTTTCCAATCTCTACAAGACATTGGGTTCACCATGTTAAATAAACAATTGAAGTTTCTTTTCTTGACCTTCTTTAAATTTATTGCTTAAATATGCATTATAGACTAAGGAATTGCTCAGAAAAATAAGAAAAGAATAAAGTGAGATTTTTGTCATAAAAATCTAAAAAGAGTAGGAAAGAAAAGGGAAGAGAATGACATTGACAATATCTATCAAGAGATCAAGATAGAGTAGGTCAGTGAAAAGAGCATTCAATATTGCCTTTAAGGGATTATTGGCAACTTTAGAGAAGATAGGAAGAATGAGTTCGTATTTCTAAGAAGACTATGAAAAGAAAATGAAAAGGAAGCAGAAAGATTCATCCATTCTTCAAGTTCAAATGGATCATGGGAGAGGAAGATTGGTTAAAGGTGTAAGGTCAGTATTCTTCTGGTCTATATTATGTTTCTTGGTCAACAGCACAACCCATGTATTTTGGTTTTGTATTTAAAAAATGAAAATTTCTTTCTACATGTGTAGAAACACATATTTGAATATGAGTCTATCACTATCTCTCAGTCAGATTCTCTTTTTTCATATATTTATGTGTATATATGTAGTGTATGTGCACACACATATGTGATAAAGTTCACATTACATGGCACTATGACATGGAGGTTATACAACTTTCTTAAATATTATATGGGCAAAACAAAAGCTCTGGCAGGTCTTATCAATAAATAAAGTCTTTAAATATCAATATAGATATAATTTGTATCTGTTCTCTAGGAACCTAATACTTTAGAATCATAATGGCTTATAAACAAGGTTTGTACATTAATGGATTTTCTGATCATACTAATTCTTGAATACTATGTAATTATAAGGTACAGAGCAGCTGTGATTTATGTGGGTAAAGGGAAATATCCATATTAATAAAATAAGACATTCCCAAACTCTCTGTCTCTCTGTCTCTCTGTCTGTCTCTGTCTCTGTTTCTCTCTTTCTCTCTCTCTCTCTCTCTCTCTCTCTCTCTCTCTCTCTCTCTCTCTCTCTCTCTCTCTCTCTCTCTCTCTCTCTCTCTCTCTCTCTCTCTCTCTCTCTCTCTCTCTCTCTCTCTCTCTCTCTCTCTCTCTCTGTGTATCTCTCTGTCTCTCTCTCTCTCTGTCTCTCTCTCTCCCCTTTCCCCCTCCTTATATATGTATATAGAGAGATGTATAGATATTTAGCTTTATAGAGAGTTGTATAGGTATATACATTCATATGCACATATATGGATATGTAGCTATATAGAGACACTTGTGTGTGTGTGTGTGTATATATATATATATAGCTATGTATCTCTATCTATATAGATAGATATGCTATTAGAGAACTTTACCTCTGTGCTATTTGTCGCCCTTTCTTCATGTCTTTATCTGGGAAAATCTTTTTGTTTAATTATAATGGGTGATTATATTGCTTTCTTTTAAATATTTATTTATATGAGTAAACTTCTTATGTTGTTACAATGAACATGATGTCTCCTATTAAGGGAAACATTTGTGAAGTCTGCTTATTCTCAGCAACTTATTATTTTGTTTAAATTGTGGGTTCCATTACACAGACAAACATTAGAAGTGACCAAAGAATTATCTCTTGATTTTTTTAACTTTGTTTAATATTAATATATTTTTCATAGAGGAATTTCTGGAGTAAGAAGTAAGTCACTCTAATCCTCCCTTATTGACCTCTGGAAGCCCAGAAAATATTGCCCCAGGGAAAACCCTGGGACAGCAGAATCAGAAGAAAGATGGGGTGCAGCAGTCTTTTAGCCCAGGAAGTTTGGGGGATTAACAGGAATGACTCAATGGGAAGAACAGTACAGGTTAGGAGGCATCGCAGAAAACCAGTGGAAAACCCTAGATCAGCAAACCAGGGGTAGATCCTGAACCCCAGGATGGCAGAGTGGGAAAGCACCAAATCCAGGCAAATCAATAGACTCCCTCTCAGATAACCACCACCTGCACTGGTTTTATCCAACAGACCATAATGTTAATGGGATAGGAAATCTTCCCCACTCATTAATAAGCCTATGTGACCTGCTTTGTGTTCTGTCCCAGCTCACAGCTGTGATACAGCCTAAGTCACATGGAGCCTGACTCACATAAAGCCTGACTCACTTGAAGCTCAGTGTGGGAGTAGCTTGCCCAGTTGAGTAGAGAATAAGCAGGAGAAACAGAGCAGAGAGCAGAGGGAGGAACTTGTTTAGAGGAACTTGTTTGGGTGATGCCTGACTGAAAGAATGCTTAAAACGTTGGCACTTCTAGGATTAGTGATGAGTACCTTGCTAAATCTTATTTTCTGGTATCCTAATAGTGATGGTCCAAATAAATAATTTATTTTTTCCTTTGAGGAAGAGAGTTTATTACATTTTGTTAATCTATGTTGGAAATACATATGAATATTTATAACAGATGCTATGGGTATCACATTGGCATTATACAACAAAACTCCTGGTTCTTCAGAACAACTACTAGAAGCACAATTCCAGGAGGAATGGATCTAGGTGGCAGTCATCCTCTAGGAGCCAGACATTCAAGTGCAAGACCTGGGCGAGCAGACATCTGCCAGGGACCAGACTCCTAACCCCTATCCAAAGAATTCCAGTGTTGCTTACCCCAGCTCAGCACCAGGTAAGCTGCCAGATGCCCACAGCTTCCAGCAGCCAGCACCCGAGTCTCTAGCACAGAAAGCCAGTGACCATGTCTTGTGCTCCCAGCAGAAGAAACTTGGGTCAGTGCTCCCTACCCTCTAGAGCTCAACTCTAAAAGCCAAGAATTAGGTAAACACCATGACCAAAAAGGAGAAACAGACAGTTGTTTCAGTTTAAGCTAGGACACCAAAAAGTTGTTGAGGTTTCATGATGCATTTTGGTAGAACCATCTCAAAGAATTCAGAATCAGATCACCTCTTATCCAAGTATAGGCATTTATTGAGATTGACGCCTTTCATGAAGCAGGCTAAATTCCAACAGGAACCAGCAACTTTAGAGAAAGCAAGATGGATTTTTGTAGGGCAAAGATGCAATTACATAACAGAAATTTACATAGAATAAAAGAATACCATTAATAATAAAAAGGCCAGAAGACTTTGTTAAGGGATTAGGTAATGGAGGAGGGGTGTGTTAAGGGATTAGGTAACAGAGAAGGGGCCCCATCTTTGGTTCAGTGGTTAAACATTCTGTTCATTCTGCCCTCCAACTGGCCTGCTGTTGTGGTCCTGCCTGGTTAAGGCAGATAGTTAGGTATTATGGTTTTGTCCTAGGCTAGGTGGATGATGTGACTGTGATTGAATACAAGAATATACCTATTTCTGTGGAAATGGGTCTGGGGGCATTGACCAGGTAGAGGCAGAAGCTAGGTTCCCATAACATGGGCCCACCTACTGTTTCTGTGGGAACTAAGGTTTCAGGGACACACCTGTTGTTTGAGTTAGCAGTGAGGCATGTATGAAGAAGTTAGGATATTGGCGGGGGGTTAGGTAGGTACAGTGGGCCTGCTGTTTAGTGGGGCCAGGCCTAAAATGAACTTAGAATACTGGGGCTGGGGGAAGCTTTATTAGGATTCAATCATTCCCCCCTTAAAGAACTGGGGCCCAAATTCATTTGGGAGAAGGGATGAAGGTCTCAGGTTCTGTAGTTTCTTCAGAATGAAAGTGGGTCTTGAGGAGGAAATTGACTGGGATAATGATTAACATTATGTTTGACCCTTTTTTCTCAAACTTCTTTTCCCTTTGTCTAACTCTCCCCATGTTATTTAGGGAAAAATGTTCTATCCCAGGGATTTAACTTTTCACTTGACTATGCAGGTAGGCAGATGACAAGACAGAGTATTAATTTACCCAGTTGTTTGGTATGCGGAATGACTACAGATTCAGATTGAGAACAACAAAATTTCACTTACCTCCATTGTACTTTTACTTTCTTTTACTGACCACTTGCTCCAATTAGAGAAATTTGTCATAAAAGGAAAAAGCAAGGACATGCTAGATACAACAGGATAAAACATCTTTAGCTCTGTTTGAATTAAGAAAAGAGTCACTTTAGTTCCTTCTCATAACCAGACTCAGCAATAGCAAGGTGAAAAACATTTGTTTTCAAAGGAACACAATGGGGAAACTGAGCCAGGAGGGTCCCATTTTAGATTGAAGCTAAAATTGTCTTCTCACCTTTTCCCAAAAGCAGACCTTCACCTGTACCAGGATTACATTCCCTCTGAGTAGCTTGTGGCATTTCTCTCAAATACTGATTTAATTCAGACAACTATATCTAAATTCAAACTCAAAATAAAACTAGTTACAGTCCCAATGACTTTTACTTCAAATGGTAAGTCTCACCAATCACAGCTTAGGGCTTGATAAAATTGCTTCAACTTGTATGGAGTTCAATAAGCAATGAAGGTTTACCATGACTTACATATGTAAGAGATTTTATTTCTCAGTAAGCCAAGTTCCTTGTTTAGGAAATCCATAACCCCAGCAAGCTACATTGTTTTTCCAGGACTGATGACCTTGCCCACCAAATGGTTTCTAGGGATCTGGCAAGTTTGCAAATAAGGATAAATCGATAGGGACCCCAAAGAAAGAGCTGATCTCCTTATCCACTCTATGATATTCTTCCTTTGGATTGATGAAAACCACATACTTTATGTGTGACAAGTTCCCTATTTTCAATACTGATTTTTCCTTGCCAGGATGTCTTTCAAGGTTCCCATATTTTATTTTTAGGATTCCAATATATGGTAGCTGGCACATGAGGCCTCCAGTCACCCCCTATAACCCTATATTGGAGGCAACCTTGGCCATCTTCCTAATTAAGGAGAGTAGTCTACCCTGTCTACCCTTAGAGCTACTGTGGGTTAAGTTTTAGTTTTTAACATTATAGCAAGAATCCCAAATAATTTAGTTAACAATTTTACAATTTTCATAAATGAGAGTCCACTTATTTTTAGCTTTAAGACAGAATTACCAGGACTTAACAAAATAACATGTCTGGTTTTAAACATATTTTTCCACTGTCTTTTACTTTCAACTAAATTCAGATGAAAAATTGCTTTGTCTAACATTTCTGGCTCACAGTGGTCACTAAAGTTTCACAATATAAGAGAATTTTATTATAATGTAGAAATACAATAATAACACAAACAGTAAGATAACATTAATTGCATTTCCAAATCATATATAAAAATTATTGATAGGAGATTAGTCTTACCAAGTGTAGAGGTTTGTTGACTTCTGACTTAATTTCCTCCTTTCCTCTTCTCATTGCCCCACAGTTGCAGAGCCTAGTTGTGGGGGCAGTCAATTTGGCAAGGAAAGAGAAAGAGGGTACCACTCCTTGTGTGGGAGGAACTAAGAACTGGGGAGTGCCAGGAGGTTGTAGATTTCAGCAACTGAAATAATTGTTCAGGGGGCATTGAAGAGGGGGTTTTAGTGAATAAGGAGCAGGGTCCCTTAGGAACCCACAAGCTTCCTGATAGGGGTAGCATGACTTTGGGAAACTTGGAGCAGAAACTCCAGGTTCAGGTTGTATGGGAGCAAGGACTTGGGGTTTTTAGTGGAAAGGTTCATCTACTTACCTAGAAGAGTGGGCTTCAGGGTGCCCAGGGATATTGCTATTGGAGCCCCAATGTAGCTGCTGTGCCTCCCCCCTTGTTCCTTTCACCAGGTTGTGGAGGTTAACTCAAATTCCCCACTAGTCTTCTAACTTTTCACTGCAGCCTTAGCTTTGTTAGAGCCAAGATGACAGGGTGAAGGATCTTAATGATTATAAACATGCACTGTAACCTTAACTTGCTCAAAGCAAGGATGACAGGGAAAAGTCATTGTAGTCCTAGGCTGGAAAGAGCTGGGACAACAATGAAGAAAATCTTAGTGGTTATAACTTCTCACTGTATCCTCAGTTTGGTCAGAGCCAGGCTGACAGGGAAAAGTCACTATAGCCATATCCTGGGAAGAACTGGAACCATGAGGAGGAGAATCTTGGTGGTTGTAACTTCTCACTGTATCCTCAGCTCCATCAGAGCTGGGATGACAGGGAGAAGGCACTGTAGCCCTAGCCTGTGAAGAACCGGGACCACTAGGAAGAGAATTTTAGTGGTTGGAAATTGAAAGGATGTCCATCAGTTGGGGAATGACTGAACAAATTGTGGTATGTGCGTGTAATGGAATTCTATAATAGAATTATTATTCTATTATAATAAATTATGGACAGGCAGATTTCAGGAAAACATGGGCTTATATGAACTGATGCTGAGTGAAATGAGCATAACCAGGTGAACATTGTACACAATAGCATCCACATTATATGATGACTGACCTTGATAAACTTGTGTCTTCTCAGCAATACAAGGATCTAAGATAACTCCAAAAGACTCATGATGGAAAATGCTATCCAAATCTAGAGAAAGAATTTTGCAGTCTGAATACAGGTGGAAGCGTACTATTTGCTCTCTTTTCTTTTGTTGTTTTGTTTCATCTTTCTCATGGTTCCATCCATTAGTTCTAATTCTCCTTTACATCATGACTGGTGTGAAAATATGTTTAATATGAAAGTATAATTACCTCCTATATCATATTGCATTCCATCTTGGGGAGGGGAAAGGAGAGGTTATGAGAGAAAATTCAAAACTAAAAATCTTACAGAAGTGAATGATGAAAACTAAAAATAAATTATATTTTTAAAAAAATGTCCATTGAGCAAATTCATTTTCATACACACACCTATCATAGCATTGGGAATATAAAAGTAGACATCCTCCCAACTCAGCAGTGGATTTGAGTCCTGTTAGTTACTTTAAGCCTGGTGAACCCATCTGCCAAAATAGTTTTATCAGGGTGTGGCTACTGCCCTTCAAGCTTCTTGAAGCCCCAGGTTAGAGTTGGAATATATAAGGGTATTCAAAGAGCACTAGACCCAGTTAAAAAAAAATCTGTGGATATAAAGATAGGTGATAGCCCATGCTCTCAGTGTCCAAAGTTTCATTGGAGAAAGTTTGAAAACTATATACAACCAAAATGTATACAGGAAAATGGGAGATAAGAAGTAGAGAGAAGACATTAAAATTTGGGAGTATCAGTAAAGACTTCTTATTAAAGAGGCTTTTTGCTGAGACTTAAAGGAAATCAGGAAAGATATATTCATGACATAACTACAGCATGATAAATGTCCTGGTAACCCTTAGAATCTGAACCCATTCCTTGTTATGGATAGTCCCTTTCATCCTAAGGAAAGTTGACAGAACAGGAAGAATGAAATGGGTACTGTGTTTTTATCTGCATTTTATGTATGAATTTTGAAAATCTTTACAAAACTCAGAGTTGGAAGTTGACCTCAATTTACCGATAATCACATATAATCACAATCTGATAATCACATAGTTATAGAAAAACTGCAACAAAGTTATTTTTTATAAATGTCATTATCAGGTATATGGAATAAATATATATGTATATACATATATGTATATATAGGAGATATTAGGAAGATAAGGGTAAAGAAGTAAAAAGCTAAGAGTAAGACAACTTTTAACAAGTACTAGGATCTGATAAAAGTTAGTTATCTGATATTACGTCATAGTAAACCATTCTAGACTGTCAAATTTGGAGGTTATAAAATTGAAAAAATAAAGAAAAAGAAATAAAATAAAATGTAAAGGTACATTTCATATTTTATACCTGAAATATATATCTTTGAGGAGTCATGAAATGCTAAGCAGTTCATTGCATATGATAAGGAGAGCAGGGAAGAAGAACATATAGGCACAGCCTGCTTCTGCACCTTGTCTCACAGTTACTTATTTGGGAAATGTACTGGATGGTTATCATAAATTATTATAAGATTTCTCATTGAAGTAACTTAGCTCTCAATTGAGAACAATTGGGCAATTGAAAAAAATCTATTCAACTCCACTTGATACATGGGAGTTGAGAAATCTCACAGGCAAAGTTTGAAAAAATAGAAATGAATATATTTCTACCAGTCCCAGGTTAAAGATAATTGTCCTTTCCTTGATGACATTTCCACTGAAAAGAAGTAGTAAGGTTCTTGATTCCTCTGAGCCTGGAAATAATAAATATAGCTATCCATCAAAGATTGAGTCGGCCATTCAATTAACTAATGTTTATCAAGGAACTACTATATACGATGCACTATGCTAGCCACTGCGTATACAAAAAGAAGCAAAACAGTGTCTGCCCTCAATGGCTCAAAATCAACTAGGGGAGATGACAAAAAATGAATGCATAAAAAAAATCTCTATGCAGGAAAAAACGGAAAATAATTAAGAGACAGAAGGCACTAGTATTGGAAAAAAACAACTTCAGAAAGTAGGGCTTTAATTCTGTCTTCTCTCTTTGGGGAATTCAGTAGGTAAAAACAGGGAGGGAATTTTGGGAATCCAATGGATTGTACTATGCAACAAAGATACTACACCTTGTAATGAGCAGCTCTATTCATTGATAAACTTAAATGTTCCTGCCCATAAGGAGCCATGCCTTATGAGGAGCAAGCCCTGCATCTGAGTTAAGGCTCTTAATTGATTATCCCCTGTATTAGAGACACCATTTCATGATAGGAATAACCCCAGTTGAGCTAAGTGATCAAATTGTATGCCTTAGACTGTATACTTTAGCCTGGTAGTGAACCATTTGTTATCATGGATGAAATCCTCTACAATTAACATCATTAAGACCCTTTCAAATTAGAAACAGTGTTGAGGTCCTGAATAATCCTGTGTGATTGTAGTGTGTATGAGCCTCACTACCATTGCATCTCAATTGTTTGATATCTCTTCCCTCCCTTTTGAACAGAGAGCTTACTTGTGGGACAGTATGCCTCAGGTTATTTTTTTTTTTTTCATTTCAAATGGTGTTACTCCTTTGGTTTACCAATCAAACAATAAGAATATGTTAACAATATACAAAATAAATCATCTATTTTCCAAAATAGTAAACTATATACCCAACAAAATTATTACTGACTAATAATTTCAAATCTAAAATTAAATAATATTAAATGACCCCATATTAAATTTTGTGAATGCTTAATGATTCAAATGAGGTTTAAGCTTCAGGAAAATCATGAATAAGTCTTTAATAGAAACGAACAAATTCATTCTCTTTATAGACAGATTATCTGCTCATTAGTTATAATTGTAAACAAGGTGGAAGAAAAAAATCTTTTCACTTTCCAACTCTAATACTTTTCTCTAACAATTAATAAAGCCCTTTTACATGTCACATGGTAGGTGTGACTGATATTTTCATGGTTCTAAATAAATCTACATGGAAAAATCATAGCTGGTCAGCTCTATTAAAATTTTTGATGTATATTGCTCCTTGGAATAATGTGCATATACATCCTTAGAGTCGGAGATTTGATTTTCAAAAAGTTGCTTCTGAACTATGAGTGACTATTTTAAGCTGTTTACAACTGCAACAAAACAAGGGGATTGAAATGCAGATTACAGAGCCATCTGCTGAAAAGTATGGAGATTTTATATCACATGTTCATGTTTCTTTTGGAATTTAGCATTTAATTAAATGGAAATTCATAAAGAAATTTTAATCTGCATGAAAACACATTTACATAAGGATAATCCAAGGTATAGGTTGTGTGCAAAATGGTTATCTTGGGTTTAGTGGGAGTAAGAAGGGTGAAGCAGATGTAAATACCATGAGTCTAATTATTTGGATATCTTAACAATTTATTTACATCACAGAATGTTTGATTCAATTGCATAATATTATGAAGCTTTCCAATTATGTATTTTCTAAATGCATATTATAATGGATAACATATTGTAACCCCCCCTTTTTTCCACCATGACCTTCAGAGTCATCTTGGTCAAAACAAATTTTTTTATTTTGCAGATTTCACAGTATTTCAGACTTTGGTCACTTAAAATAGCATCACTGGAAGATATTTGTATTGAAGAATACATTTTTGTATAAGGAAGTAACTTGCAGTCATTAAAAGCACTGTGCTATATACTTTTTATCCTAATATCCCCTCATTCAATTATAGATCATTATCATTATGCTCCTGAAAAAATATGCTACTTAGTTATACTGATAGATAAATTAAATCTTTCCTATTTACTTGCATATCAGAAGTCATATGATATGAATTTTTTAAATACTTGTTTTCTCCTATAGCTGTTTCTAGGCCAGTTTTTCTTGACAGATCAATGGATCTCACTTAAGAGGCCACATAGTTTTGTTTGTTTCTTCTTTACATAATGCAATTGCCCCAAAATACTAGCCACAAACAGTGGAAGCATTTGGTTTAACTTCCACTTCTTTGTTATTTGGAAACAATGATTCTCTAAATATAGGTTAAGATCACAATAGCTTTCTTGGCAACTATATACAAGACTGATTCTTATTAAATTTCCAGTCTAATAAATTCCACTAACTCCCACTGCCCGAAGCTGTGCAATGTCTTACTGTGGTTTTTGTGTCCTTGTTATTTCTGTTGTTCAGTCTTCTCATTTTTGTCTGACTCTTCATAACCCCATTTAGAGTATCCTTGGCAAAGATACTGGAGTAGTTTGCAATCCCCAAATCATTATTTCCATGAGGAAACTGAGACAAACAAATTTAAGTGATTTGCCCAGGGTCACACAACTAGTAAGATTCTAAGGTCAGGTGAGAACTCAAGAAGATGACTTTTCCTGACTCTAGGCCTGGAATTTTATCCTCTGTATTACCGAATTGACTCATACCTTCTTGCAATTAAATTCTTTGATTTTGAAAATTGATTTTGTAGAACTAAGCATAAAATTTTAAATATTTCTGTTTATTTTGATCTTCTTTAACCTTTTCAGTGTTCTACTTTTTCAGGTGAATATCAACCAAAAATATGAACACCTTTATTTTATAGAGTTAAAAGCCTTCCCTATGCAGTTTGTTAGCTATATTTTTCTACCTTTGCATCATCTACTTTTGCTAAGTTTTCCATCTATGCCTTTATCAAAATCATACACAAAAGTCATATTTTATATATACATAAAAGCAATATAAGTAAGAACAAATATTCTTGGGAAATATTACTGGAAAAAAAATTAAAATTGAGCCATAAGTGAGCATTCTTTGGGCCAAGATTTACAACGAATTGTAAATGTATTTATTTGTCTAACAGACATTTATCAGTCTTTTTCACAAAAATAGGACCAAAGTTTTAAATAAATATTTTTCCAAATTTTAGATTTTATATATATATATATATACAGTATATTTTATCTCTGTCAAAACTTTCAAGAAAAAATTAAAATTAACCCATTGTGACCACATTTTGACAAAGATCTTCTGGGTCTTTTTGATTACACACACATACACACACACACTTCAAATCATTCATTCCATTCCATTCAATAATGTATTTCAAAACATTGTCAGAAATCAGAGCTATTTTAACTGAGCAGAAAAATTTCAAATTCTATGCTTTTTTGTTGTTTATGAAATTATACAGATAGGTATCTTTTTTGCTGTCCTAGGTATCATATCTTATTATCAACCATCTTTTGACAATCAATAAATTCATTCATCAGTTCTTTCAGTAGATCATGGTATATTCCATTTCCATTTGTAGGAGATGTTTTGTCATGATATAGGTCAACTATTTGCCATTTTACCACTTCATTGCATGTTTTGTGTATCAATTGCCAATCATTTTTTCCCGTGCTTTCCAATTGAAAAGTAAAATCATGCTCTTTGACAGAGAAAACAGAATGAAAGGAAAACAAAATTGAGCAACTCTCCTTTTTCTCAAGTTTCTGTCATCATCATCTTATCTACCTTGTTGGTGGTCTTTGTTTCTTCTTTGGTCCTCTGCTTCTCCAATTTATATTAAAAAATATATATATCCTCACAGTTCCTTATGAGGCTCAGTTTACTTTTTAACTTAAGCATATCTGAGACAATGTTTAGAGCACTGTGTAAAGTCTATCATATTTAATCTATCTTCCTCACTTACCTGCTTTACCCTGATCTTTGGCACACATCTATTAAACATGAAGTTGCTTTATTAGTTCCTTAGATTGACAAATTCAACATTGATCACTTCATCAATCAATCAACTAAACTTTAAGCACAATTTTTGTTCCCTTCCTTCCATCCTTTCATCCTTCCTTCCTTCCTTTCTTCCATCCTTCCATCCTTCCTTCCTTCCTTCCTTCTTTCCTTCCTTCCTTCCTTCCTTCCTTCCTTCCTTCCTTCCTTCCTTCCTTCCTTCCT